>NW_026695230.1:17841606-18441606 GCF_021218885.2 Marmota monax
TTAAATCTCTAAATAGCAATAAATGCCCAAGGCATCTGAAAGCCAGCATTTTGGCAGAATACCAAGTTTGGATAGCACTGAAAGACCATATGAATGGGTGGATAACAAGGAATCCTGGTAGCTGGGATTATGAATGTTTATTCATGTGAAACTAATGGTGAAAGCAGCAAATCAGCCAATATTGCCTACTAGCTGATTGCTGGAAATGAAAACCAATAAGTCAGATTCATTAACAGAAGCCAAAGACTTACCTTCTGAAATGAGAATTCATTCATCTTTCATTAACAACTCAAAGTCATAGTGTTTATATTACTATTTTTTTATTTTTATTCTCTTTGGAGGATAAATCTCTGAAGACAGTACAGATTCAAGTGTGAATTCAAAAGCATCATGGAGCATCATTATTTTCTATAGTGGATATTGAGAAGCTCAATTCACACACAAAAACAACTGTCTTTAAAGATTCTTTCAATTCTCAAGTGGTCAATTTATTCTTTTGTTTCTATCTAGGTGTTCATGCATAGTTCTATAACCTTTGTTTTAGCAAAGTATCTTATAGACAAATATTGATTCCATGTTTATTTTGATATTTCTGATTAAGAAATAGTTTTAAACTTCAGTTATAAAATACTAACCACAGCTTTAAATATTCAATGTGTATTTTATTGATAAATATTTTATATTTATGCTACATGAATATAAAACATATAATGTTAAGTAAGAACTTTGGAGGAATATGAGTAGAACTTTACACTGTAAATTTTTAAAATTTGTTCTTTTTAGTTATACATGACAGTAGAAGCTGCTTTGATATATTTATACAAACATGGAAAAAATCTTATTCTAATTAGAATCCCAGCCTTGTGGATGTATGTGATGTTGAGATTCACTGTGGTATATATTTATATATGTATATGGGAAAGTTAGGTCAGATTCATTCCACTGAATTTTAAAGAACAAAATTTAAGACTTGTATGTTAATTATTAAAGGCAAAAGTAAGAAAACAAATGCCTTGAAATTAGTATAAAGAATTAGAAATTAAAAATAAGTTTGGATAAATTCCAGATGACAGTCTCATAGTGTTAACTCTTGAACAGTGCCTTATGATGTAGAAGGCTATTTCTTACCCTGGTTTTCTTGTTAATCCTAATTTAAGAATCTCCAATCTAAAACCTCAAAAATCTTCATTTGAGGGAGTAGGTTTACCACCATTAAGATAATTAGAACTTATATTCATTTAGGGCTCACATTTTATCAGTAACTATGCTGAACATTTTACACATATTTAATCCTCACATTAATTTAATGAGGTAGGAGCTTTTATTATCTTCATTTTTCAAATGAAAGAACAAAGACTAAGAAATTCAAACAAATTTTGCTGTGAGATTCCAACTACACTCAATTTCCTGCTTCCAATTCTATCCAGTAAGGGGTTCACTTTAATGTTTCACTCATTCTCTGCAACCTAAGACTTTCAGGGAGGCCATTAACAGTTTGCTCTCTCAACATGCAAAACTTTCTAGCTGGGGAAGCAGTTAAGGACCCTGAGTATAATTCCAAATAATGGAGGCTGAAATGCAGTTCATATCATTCCCTTAACTTTAAGATAGGCAATTCTGGAGATCCATCTCTGGAATTCTCACTTGTCCCAGTAGAATCAAGTTGCAGTTGCTCCAGAATTGATCTACCATCATGTACATCCACAAGAATGGGGTACTAATTAGAATAAGATCTATTCCATGGTCATATAATTATATTAAAATGAATTCTGCTATCATGTATAACTAAAAAGAACCAATTAAAAACTGTAAATAACCTGGTACAGTAGTGCACCCATAATCCCAGTTGCTCAGGAGGCTGAGGCAGGAGTACCATGAGTTAAAAGCCAACTTCAGCAAAAGTGAGGCACTAAGCAACTCAGTGAGACCCTGTCGCTAAATAAAATACAAAATAGGGCTGGGAGTGTACTCAGTGGTTGAGTGCCCCTGAGTTCAATTCCCAGTACAAAACAAACAAACAAATAAAAACCATAAAGATAGAACTGGACACAGTGGCACAAATCTGTAATCCCAACTATTCATGAGGCTGAGGCAGGAAGATTGCAAGCTCAAGACCAGTCAGCCTCAGCAACATAGCAAGGCCAAGTTTCAAAAAAAGGAAGAAGGGCCTGTGTATGTACATCTGTGGGAGAATAACACTGGATTCAATCCCAGAACCAAATACAAAGCAAAACAAACAAACAAATGCTAAAATATAAAACAGGAAAAAGTAAACTCCCCATTCCTATGTAACCATTCATTCATGCACGAAATTTCAAGAACCCTAGAATTCAGTAAGATAGTAAGAAAACCTCATAATATATACACAAGCAATTTTATTTTTATATTTTAGTCACTTTTAAAACTGAAAAATAATATTTAAACTATGCCAAAACCATAAATATTTAGGAATAAATTTTCAAAAATGTATGAAAAATCTCTTTACTAAAATTTTTATGGAGAAATTAAAGAAGACATATTAAATGAAAAGAGATATACCATGTCCATGGATTGGAAAGCCAAATATGATTATGAAATCAGTTCTCAAAAACATTGATCTATTGTTTCAATGTAATGTGGGACAATATTCTATAAGGTCTTTCTGTACAAATTAACAATGTTATTCCATATAGATAAGAAAATTAACCAGTATAGTAAAAGCAAATATTTTTTGTACTGGGGATTGAAGCCAAAGGTGCTTTACCATTGAGTTACATATTCAGTCATCTTCATTTTAGGACATAGGCTCTCACTAAGTTGCTTAGGCTTGACTTGAATTTGTGATTGTCCTGTCCCAGCCTCCCAGATCACTTTTACTATGTGCTTTTAAATGAAGAGAAGGAGAGAGAAAACTCAAATTACTAAAATTCATGATGAAAAAGCAAATATTACAACAGACACCTTGAAATACAGAAGATAATTAGAAACTATTTTGAAAATTTATACTCCAATAAAATAGAAAAATTTCAAAGACATCAACAAATTTCTAGAGACATATGTTCTATCCAATCCAAATAAGGAGGACATAAATAATTTAAACAGATCTATTTCAAACAAAGAAACAGAAGATGCTATCAAAATTCTACCAACCCAAGAAAAACCTTAGGACCAGACAAATTATCAGCCAAGTTCTACAACACCTTCAAAAAAGAATTAATACCAATACTCCTCAAATTATTCCATGAAGGACAAAGGGGGGGAGCCCTTCCAAACTCATTCTATGAGGCTAGTATCACCCTGATACCAAAATCAGACAAAACACATCAAGGAAACCTCAGACCAATATCCCTGATGAATAGATGCAAACATTCTCAATAAATTTCTGGCAAATCACATACAAAAATTTATCAAAAAGATAGTGCACCACAATCAAGATGGGTTCATCCCAGGGATGCAAAGTTGGTTCAACATACAGAAATCAATAAATGTTATATGTCACATCAACAGACTTAAAGATAAGAATTATATAATTATCTCAATAGCTGTAGAGAAAGCATTTTACATAATAGAGCAGCACCACTTCATGTTCAAAACACTAGAAAAACTAGGGATAGTAGGAATATACCTCAACACTGTAAAAGCTAAGTGCTAAACCCAAGGCCAACATCATTCTAAATGGAGAAAAATTGAAAGTGTTCCCTCTAAAAACTATTTCAAGATAGGGATGCCTTTTTCACCACTTCTATTCAATAGAGTCCTTGAAACTCTAGCTAGAGCAATCAGAGAGATGAAAGAAATTAAAGGAATATGAATAGGAAAAGAAGAACACAAATTGTCATTATTTTGCCAATGCCATGATTCCATATTTAGAAGATCCAAAAAAATCCACCAGAAAACTTCTAGAATTAATAAATGAATTCAGCAAAGTAGCAGGATATAAAATCAATACCTATAAACCAAATGCATTTCTATACATAATCAATGAATCCACTGCAAGAGAAATTAGGAAAACCACCTCACTCACAATAGCTTCAAAAAAGCCTTGGGACTCAATCTAACAAAAGAGGTGAAAGACCTCTACAATGAAGACAAAGAATACGTTTAAGGAATTTGCATTGCATAACTTCAAGACTCACCATAAACAATAATAATCAATACAGTATAAAATGTGTATTAGTCAGTTTTTTTTTCTGTGATAAAAATACCTGACAAGAACAACTTAAAAAAGAAAAAGTTTATTTTGGCTCATGGTTTCAGAGGTTCAGTCCATGGTGAGCTAATTTCATTGTTCTGGGACCAAGTGAGGCAAATCATCATGGTTCCAAGGTATGGCAGAAGATCCACTGGTCTGCTCATGATGGCCAGAAAGCAGAGAGAGAGAGAGTGGCTGCAAGGAAGATGAACCTTTCCAGGGCCTGTCCCCTATAAACCACCTCCTCCATCCATGCCCCCCCACCATATTTACCCATGAACATTTCTGCATTAACACAGGAGCTTTGGGGGGAATACCTCATATCCAAACATTCTACCTCTAGACCCCCAAAAGCTCTATCTCACAGTGCAAATTTCATTTAGTCCATCTGCAAGAGTCTCCATAGTCTTAACAGTTCCATCATTGCCCAAAAGTCCAAGTCCAAAGTCTCCTCTGAAACTCAAGGCAAACTCTTGACTGTGAGTCCCAGTAAAAAGCAAAAGCAAGTTACAGATATGTAATATATACAGGCATAGACTAAACATTCCCAATTCCTAAAGGGAAGAATAGGGGCAAAAATGAGATGGACAAGACTGAAATCCAGCTGAGTAAACATTTGGTACTGTAACTCTAGGCATAGCATCCAGGGCACATGAGATGTGATCTCCAAAGGGCTACAGGCTGCCCTGTCCCTGTGACCTTGTAGGTTGCAGCCCACATGGCCTCCCTTTTGGCCAGGTTCTCTCTGCAGTCAGAAACACTCCCTAGCAGATGTTTCATGTTACTGGCATCTCTTAATCTCAGGGATCTCAACTGCAACTTCAACTTTTTCTCACAGCTTCATGAATCCTCTTTCAGGGACTGCCCACAGGAATTCCAATTCTGCTATGCTCTGGCTGGACTCGCAGGTATTCCTTTGAAATCTCAGTGGAAGCCTCTGTGATCCCCTGATTCCAGTATCCTGCATTCCTGCTGAACCAGCACCACATGGATAATGCTAAGGTCTGCTGCCAGCTTGGGCCCCCTGTAACCATGGTTGCAGCAGCCTCCGAGTGCTTGGATGGGCTAACCAAGGTGAAATAAATCCTGGAGAAATGGCTTGCTAGGCACTTGTGCAAGCAGAGAGCCCCCAAGTTCTCTTAAACAGGTTTTTAAAATTTTAAACCCTTGAGCTTGCCATGGGTGTGCTCTTGTTAATTTATGAGATGACTTTTAAGACATTTTTCCTATTATCTGTGTGCAAAGTACTTAAATTTTCTTTAGTGGCAGTAATCTCTTCAACAACCACACCTTCTTTGGTCCCACTTTTCTGGCTAAACTTCAAGTTTTAAAAATCCTGCTTCTCTGCTTTCTGTTCCCAAACCTCACAGTTAACTTGGCTAAAGAATTCTAGCAAAATCCACTCCACAGCCTAAATGTTTTGAAATTTTCTCTGGCAGATTACTTAGTCCATCATCTTTAAATTCAGTCTCATACAAAGTATCATGCAATGCGCAAAATGTAGACAAGATTTTTTTTTTTTGCCAGAATATAATCCAATGGCTTGCAGTCCAATTCCCCATCAAATACGCATTCCACTCTGAAACCTCATTAGCAGTCTTTACTATATGCATTCCTAGTAGCATTCAGGTCTTCTGAACATCCATCAGAATTGCCTATTATGCACTTCTTAAAACATTCTCAGGCTTCTCCATCCTGCAACTCCAAACTCCTTCCACAAGCCAGTTACAAAAGCTAATAAACCACATGGTCAAATGAGTCTTGGAAATGACCCTACTTCTCCATACAAATTAGTTTGTTAGTCAACTTTTCATCATTGTGACAAAAAAACCTGACAAGAAAACCTTAGATGAAGAAATTTTTATTTTGGTGTATGATCTTAGAGATCATACACCTTTGCCCATGATCTGCTGACTCCATTGCTCTGGGCCTAAGATGAGTCAAGATGTCATGGTGGAAAGGCATGGTAGAGGAGCACTGCTCCACTCATTCATGGCAGTTAGAAGGCAGAAAGGGAAAGGAGAAGAGGCTGCAGGGGAGATGAACCCCTTGAAAGCATGCTCCCAGTAACCCCATACCTCCAGCCACACCCCACCCACATTTTACCTCTGAACATTCCTGCATCGACACAGAATCTTTCAGGGGACACCTTATATCCAAACCATAACAAAATTATAAACATATAGAGCAAAGGAAAAGACATTCCAAAAATTTTCCACACACCCATATATATATATATATATATATATATATATATATATATTGAACCATTGATTTTGGACAAACACTAAGGCAATTGAATAGGAAAAAAAGGTTTCAGCCTATTACTTGAACAATTTAATATCCATATGGAAAAAAATGAACAACTCTGAATTTATACCAAACAGAAAATTTAACCCCAAATATTTCACAGACATGAGTATGAGAGACAAAATTACAAGATTTCTAAAAGTAAATACATGAGAAAATATTTGTAACTTTGGAGCATGCAAATGTTTTTGGAAGGAAAGAAATAAAATTGACATGTAATCTTCTTTAAAGGTTTGTTTTTTTAGAAACAAAGACCAGGAAAATAAAAATAAAAAATATTTTCAATACATGTACATGACAATTAGCTTAGCTTGTATACAGAATGTGTAAAGAACAGCTAGAACTGAGTATTAAGATGACCCAGAGTCTAATTTTTTTAAATTGGGGAAATAGGTACTTTGTAAGGATATATGTGAACAGAAACTTCACAAGGAGATACACACAAGACTGATGACACATGAGAAGGTGCTTAATATTACAAGTCCTCAGATTAATGTAAATTGATGTGACAGACAGACACCTATAGAGGTATCTATATATCGATGATTAAAATTAATACCAAAAGTGAGATTTTGAGCAACTGAATCTTTAACATGACACACAGAAATATAAAATTATGCAGCTACTTTGGAAAACTGTTCTGCTGTTTCTTAATTTTTTGATTGATTTTTTTAAAAAATAAATGACAATGGAGTGCATTACAATTCTTATTACACATATAGAACAAATTTTCATATCTTTGTATATAAAGTATGTTGACAAAAATTCATGTCTTTATACATGTACTTTGGATAATGATGTCTATCACATTACACCATCCTTACTAATCCCCCACCCCTCCTTTTCTCCTCCCATCCCTCTGTCCTATCTAGAATTCATCTATTCCTCCCATGCTCCCCCTCCCTATCCCACTATGAGTTAGCCTCTACAATTTCTTAAAAAATGTAAACATATACCACCTGAAGAGCCAGCATGCTTTCTCCTTTGTATTTACTTACGACAAGGGAAGACATGCACACACTATTTGAAAGTTTATAGTACCAGATTTATTAACAAAGGCCCCAAACCGGAAATAAGCCAGCAACAGGTAAATGTTAAAAACATGATATATCTATTTAATGAGACCCTACTGAGCAATAAAAAAGAATCAGATTAATGATGCACATGACATGAATGAATCTTAAAATAATTATGCTAGTAAAAGGAGTCAGATGCAATGAAGCACGTGATTTTAAGTTATAAAACTGTAGGAAAGGCAAATTAACCTATGTTGTGTAGAAGAATATCTGCAGGTACCTGGAGCCAGGGCAGAGGGAAGCAAAGACTGCAAATAGACATGAGGAATATTCAGAAGGTAATGGAAATTCTTTTAAAAGTTATTGAAATGAATGACAAGGAGTATTACTGTCAGAGAAGATTTTATTTTTCTTTCTAGAACAGCTTCATCAATTACACTGAATTAACTTTTGTACTTAAGAAGGGCCTTAAAACCAAACACTTTTTACTCCCACTTTTGACTCTCACTTTCTTCCCTCTACTTTTTCTATTCAAGAACTCCTTTCAAAAATCTTCTCTGTTCCTTGTTAGAAGCTAGTCAAAATATTTAAATTATTTGAAGTTACTGTTGATTAATCTTCTTAAGAGGGTAATTAAATTATTTTTTCCTCTTAATTTTTGGCATATTTAATTTAGGCCAAAACATAGTTCCCTCTTTTTCTGTTTTGGAGATGCTAGAAGATAAATTCCACCACAGCATACACCTCTGGCTATTTGACCCTCATATTTCCAACTGATGCACTCAATGTAAATCTATGAATGAGATAATGGATTAGACAATTAACGTTCTAGATTATTATCTCCAGGAATATGGTTAAAGGGGTTATTTTAATTTTAAAATGTAACCTACTCATTTTTTAATATAATTAAGAAGAGGGTTGATAGTGTTCTTAGCTCCACTTTCTAGCAGGAAATGATACTGCTATTGCTATTGCTATTACTCTTCCTGGAGCTGGCTGATATTGCATTTGGATGAGTAGAGGAGGAAGATAGAGCAAACAGATAGACTGGCTATTCAGGGTAGGCACAGAGCTGCAGAAACATGCAGCCCTTATCCGCCTTTGGCACATTATTTCACAGACTAAAGAAAATCAAGGGTGTGAACTCAGACTTCATGAAATGTCCTCCACATAGAGGTGGATTCCAGTACTTAGTAATGAGAACCAGTTAGCAAGAAGCAGAACCCCAGTACCACAGGAAACAAACACATATATCCACAGACAGAAATTCAGTCTGTATGACTATATGACTGGCCGTGATGGCTGTTACAGCTGTTTGCTCAGAGAGAATGAATAAGGTCCAGTAATTTGAACTTGATGTTTATACTCCATTGTTTTTAAAATTTTGAGTGTGCATAATTAAGTACATAAAGTTCTTATTCCAGTGTTCATTGGCATTCTGTCTTTGACAAGTTCTCCAAACCAGAGCATTAGTAATGGTCACACAAGTGATTTAGTAAAGGGGCTGTCTCAGGGGAAAACTGTAAGGATGAGAGAGAAGCAGAATAAGGCATGAGAAGACTCTAGATGAACATGCAGTGTCAGCTGAAGTGCACCTTCAGTCCTAGCCCACAGGTAACAATGGATCATGAGTGGCACCTCAGAGTGGTTCAACTTTGCAGCAAAAGGGCAGTTTGTTATTATTGTTTTAAATCTGTGTATCATTTAGTTATTGGCCATAGGTCACGCTGGGTATACCAGCATGTTCTCCCAGATTTTGTCTATTAAGTTCCTTTCTGCCAAGAGCAGTTCTCAAAAGTATGGCTATGAATGATAGCAGTTGGCTCTCAAAGAAAATTGAGGATGTGCTCTCTGCATTTGTATGAAGTGTCCAAGAAAGGTAAAAGCAGATCAATCTGGCTCTTAAAAGTTCTAATTCATTATGTATAGCAACCTAGTCGCTATACTGCATCTATTAGCATTGAGGCTTTGGAACCTAGTGGAGGCCAACAAAAGTTCCCCTCCTAATAGACTTCCTTCTTAATGAATGTGCTTTTTACTTCTGTTGTTAAATACTGTGCAAGTAAGAGGCTTCTTGGGTGATATGGCAGTTGTGCTGAGCCTTGAAGAATGGGCAAGGTTTTTGATGGGTTAAGCCCAAAATAGAGATTTTTAGACAGAAGGAATATAAGACAGAACAAGGAATTGCAGAATTTAATCAAGAGATAGTGTGTTCACTGGAATATTAATTGCTCACAAAAAGATGAAATGCTTTCAATAACAATAACATGCATGGGACTGGAGATCATTAACTGAAATAAGCCAGACACAGAAAGATTAGTAGTACTGTGTGATCTTGCTCAATTATAAAATATCAAAATGTCATCCCATAAAAGTTGAGACCGGATTGGTGGTTACCAGAGACTGGAAAGAGTAGGGGAGAGGAAAGGATGGGAGTAGCTGGTCAATGTTTATTAAGTTATAGTCAAATAGGGAAGTAATTTGGGTGTTCTACTACATAGTATGGGGCTATAGATAATAATAATGTACTGAATATTTCAAAAAGCTAGAAGAAAGGATTTTGAGTGTTTTCCCCGTATAAAATGATGAATGTTTGAGAAGATGCATATGTTTAAAGTGATTTAAACAGCATATAATGTGTATATGTTTTAGTCAGCTTTTTCACTGCTATGACTAAAAGACCTGACAAGAACAATCTTAGAGGATGAAAAGTTTATTTGGGGGCTTATGGCTTCAGAGGTCTCAGTCCTAAGACAGCCAGCTCAATTTCTCAGGGCTCAAGGTAAGGCAGAATGTAATCGTGAAAAAGTGTGGCAGTGGAGAGCAGCTCAGGATGTCGTCAGGAAGCAGAGGTAGAGACTCCACCGACTGGATACAAAATACATGCCCACAGGCAGTCCCCCAATGACCCGCCTCTTCCAGCCACACTCTACCTGCCTTCAGTTGCCTTCAGTTTAACCCCATCAGGATTGATTGGGTTAAGGCTCTAATAACCCAATCATTTCACCTCTAAGCCTTCTTGCATTGTCTCACACATGAGCTTTTCGGGGATACCTCACATCCAAACCATAACAATACATGTATCAAAAAAAATCACATGATACCTCATTAGTATGTATACTGTTTTATATGTTAGTTTAAAAATAAATTTAATTTAAACATTTTTTAAAAAAAGATAGTGTATTGACTAGTTTGCCTCAAGATCTGAGCTTATGAGAACAAATATTGGTGATAATACTTGGCAGTCTATTGGGTGAAAGAACAGATGGTAAAGAATTTGAGGGACAAGATGATTAGAGAGGCAATTAGGAGCCATTTGCAGGTGTCCCCGCAATAACTGGGGATTTGGATAAAGGTGTATATTCATTTTAAGCAATGTCTTCTATAACAGAGCTGCCCTATGAGAGAGCAATAACAAGGATCAGACTGTGTGTTCATTCTTCCTACCCACCTTCTTTTCTTCCCTAGGGAATAGTCTCATGACACCTCATTCCTTTTGACCTGTGAATAGAGTGGTAGAAATCTGAAAAACTTGGCAAATTTTCAGAATTATAAAATAAATGGTATTATAATAAGAAGTGAATATGCCTGATGAAATCACTAGCATTCCAGTATTTATTTGTTTGTTTGTTTGTTTATAGTTACTGGGGATTGAAACCAGGGGTACTTTACCACTAAGCTATTTTATTTTATTTTTAAATTTTTATTATTTTTTTAAGACAGGCTTTCCCTAAGTTGTTGAGGACCTCACTAAGTTACTGAGACTGGCTTTGAACTTGTAATCCTTCTGCCTCAGTCTCTCTAGTCACAGGTGTGCACCATACATCCAGTTTCAATATCTATTTTTAACAAATTGATTTGCAATCATTTCTACTTTCATTCAGAAGAATAAGAACAAACATTTCAAAAAGTCTCTATCACAGGGCTGGGGATGTGGCTCAAGCTATAGCGTGCTCGCCTGGCATGCTTGGGGCTCAGGTTCGATCCTCAGCACCACATACAAACAAAGATTTTTGTGTCTGCCAAAAACTAAAAAAAATAAATATTAAGAAATTCTCTCTCTCTCTCTCTCTCTCTCTCTCTCTCTATCTATCTATCTATCTATCTATCTATCTCTATCTCTATCTCTCTTTAAAAAAAAAGTCCCTATCATGAACTTTTGTGGACATGACATCGGCTAATAGATCCACAGACACAAGACTTCTAATTCCTAACGGAGTTCTCAAGACTCTCATTAAAATCTTCACAATCCAAAATTAGACCTTAATAAATAAAGAAGACACTACCTTTATAAGATTCTCAAATTTCAGAGAGGATTCATCACAGACCTTCAAAAGGGAAATACCTTAAAATTTAGTTATAAAATATATGAAATCACAGGAAGAGCCACAGAAAGCAACCTCTAAGGTGTGAGACTAAATCTTCCTACAGCATAGTTACCTCACAATTTTAAATCACTGGAAAGTGACCTCCTTCTTTACAAGGTAGAAATAAAGGGGTTTTTTCCTCCTCCTTACAATAAACATTAGTCTGTATTCTAATAATCAAGTACCTATGAATGTTTATAACTTGGTGGAAGGCACTGAAAAAACTGTGGGCATAGCACAGATAAGCTGGAAATGAAGAATATTGCCAGTTCCTTATTATTGGTAGAGACAAAAACCAAGAAAATTGCATGGGGGCAAACAAATAGAAGGATTGACCCAATGTTACAGCCTTCTTGTTCTCTGGTGGCTGCCAGGGTCATTGGGGTGAATGGAAGTAGTGTCATACTGACAAACTGCCTATCACTGCTGCTCTTGAATAGTATGAGCAAAGCAGAATCTACCATCAACATATATGACAAGAAAAGTATCAAAAAAAAATCAAAGGTTCTCCACCAAAATTACTGATAAAGATCAAACTGCAATACCCTGCTATCTTTGAGATTTCTCCAGGGAGAGACTTCTCAAGAACTGTGGTGAGTACTGAGTGGATCTGGATTTTTTTTTTAATTTTTTTTTATTTTTTAAAATAGTATGAAAATCTTTTTTTTATTGGTTGTTCAAAACATTACAAAGCTCTTGACATATCATATTTCATACATTTGATTCAGGTGGGTTTTGAACTCCCAATTTTACCCCAAATACAGATTGCAGAATCACGTCGGTTACACATCTACATTTTTACATAATGCCCTATTAGTAACTGTTGTATTCTGCTACCTTTCCTATCCTCTACTATCTCCCCTCCCCTCCCCTCCCATCTTCTCTCTCTACCCCATCTACTGTAATTCATTTCTCTCCTTGTTTATTTTCCCATTCCCCTCACAACCTCTTATATGTAATTTTGTATAACAATGAGGATCTCCCTCCATTACCATGCAATTTCCCTTTTCTCTCCCTTTCCCTCCCACCTCATGTATCTGTTTAATGTTAATCTTTTCTTCCTGCTCTTCCTCCCTGCTTTGTTCTTAGTTGCTCTCATTATATCAAAGAAGACATTTGGTATTTGTTTTTTAGGGATTGGCTAGCTTCACTAAGCATAATCTGCTCTAGTGCCATCCATTTCCCTGCAAATTCCATGATTTTGTCATTTTTTAGTGCTGTATAATACTCCATTGTGTATAAATGCCACATTTTTTTTATCCATTCATCTATTGAAGGGCATGTGGGTTGGTTCCACAGTCTAGCGATTGTGAATTGTGCTGCTATGAACATCGATGTAGCAGTATCCCTGTAGTACGTTCTTTTAAGGTCTTCAGGGAATAGTCCGAGAAGGGCAATAGCTGGGTCAAATGGTGGTTCCATTCCCAGCTTTACCAGGAATCTCATACTGCTTTCCAAATTGGCCGCACCAGTTTGCAGTCCCACCAGCAATGTACAAGAGTACCCTTTTCCCCACATCCTCGCCAGCACTTGTTGTTTGACTTCATAATGGCTGCCAATCTTACTGGAGTGAGATGGTATCATAGGGTGGATTTGATTTGCATTTCTCTGACTGCTAGTGATGGTGAGCATTTTTTCATGTACTTGTTGATTGATTGTATGTCCTCCTCTGAGAAGTGTCTGTTCAGGTCTTTGGCCCATTTGTTGATTGGGTTATTTGTTTTCTTATTGTTTAATTTTTTGAGTTCTTTGTATACTCTGGACATTAGGGCTCTATCTGAAGTGTGAGGAGTAAAAATTTGTTCCCATGATGTAGGCTCCCTATTTACCTCTCTTATTGTTTCTCTTGCTGAGAAAAATCTTTTCAGTTTAAGTAAGTCCCATTTGTTGATTCTTGTTATTAACTTTTGTGCTATGGGTGTCCTATTAAGGAATTTGGAGCCCGACCCCACAATATGTAGATCGGAGCCAACTTTTTCTTCTATCAGACGTAGAGTCTCTGATTTGATATCTAGCTCCTTGATCCACTTTGAGCTAACTTTTGTGCTTGGCGAGAGGAGGGGACTCAGTTTCATTTTGTTGCATATGGATTTCCAGTTTTCCCAGCACCATTTGTTGAAGATGCTATCCTCCCTCCATTGCATGCTTTTAGCCCCTTTATCAAATATAAGATAGCTGTAGTTTGTGGATTAGTCTCTGTGTCCTCTATTCTGTACCATTGGTCCACCCGCCTGTTTTGGTACCAGTACCATGCTGTTTTTGTTACTATTGCTCTGTAGTATAGTTTGAAGTCTGGTATCGCTATACCGCCTGATTCACACTTCCTGCTTAGAATTGCTTTTGCTATTCTGGGTCTTTTATTTTTCCATATGAATTTCATGATTGCTTTATCTATTTCTACAAGAAATGCCATTGGGATTTTGATTGGCATTGCATTAAACCTATAGAGAACTTTGGTAATATCGCCATTTTGATGATGTTAGTTCTGCCTATCCATGAACAGGGTATATTTTTCCATCTTCTAAGATCTTCTTCTACTTCTCTTTTTAGGGTTTTGTAGTTTTCATTGTATAAGTCCTTCACCTCTTTTGTTAGGTTGATTCCCAAGTATTTTATTTTTTTTGAGGATATTGTGAATGGAGTGTTTTTCCTCATTTCCGTTTCAGAAGTTTTGTCGCTGATATACAGAAATGCCTTTGATTTATGCATGTTGATTTTATATCCTGCAACTTTGCTGAATTCATTTATTAGTTCTAGTAGTTTTTTTGTAGACCCTTTTGGGTCTTCTAGGTATAGAATCATGTCATCTGCAAATAGTGATAATTTAAGTGCTTCCTTTCCTATTTTTATGCCTTTAATTTCTTTCGACTGTCTAATTGCTCTGGCCAGCGTTTTGAGGACTATATTGAATAGAAGTGGTGATAGAGGGCATCCCTGTCTTGTTCCAGATTTTAGGGGGAATGCCTTCAATTTTTCTCCATTGAGAATGATGCTAGCCTGAGGCTTAGCATAGATAGCTTTTACTATGTCGAGGTAAGTTTCTGTTATCCCTAGTTTTTCTAATGTTTTGAACATAAAGGGATGCTGTACTTTGTCGAATGCTTTTTCTGCGTCTATTGAGATGATCATATGGTTCTTATCTTTAAGTCTATTGATGTGGTGAATAACATTTATTGATTTCCGTATATTGAACCATCCTTGCATCCCAGGGATGAATCCTACTTGATCATGGTGCACAATTTTTTTGATGTGCCTTTGTATCCGATTCACCAGAATTTTATTGAGGATTTTTGCATCTAGGTTCATCAGAGATATTGGTCTGTAGTTTTCTTTCTTTGAGGTGTCTTTGTCTGGTTTCGGAATCAGGGTAATGTTGGCCTCATAGAATGAATTTGGCAGAGCTCCCTCTTTTGCTATTTCCTGAAATAGCTTGAAAAGTATTGGTATTAATTCTTCCTTAAAGGTTTGGTAGAACTCCGCTGTATACCCATCCGGTCCTGGGCTTTTCTTGGTTGGAAGTCTTTTGATTGCTTCTTCTATTTCATCTATTGATATTGGTCTGTTTAAGTTGTGAGTATCCTCCTGACTCAGTCTGGGCAAATCATATGACTTAAGGAATTTATCGATGTCTTCACTATCTTCTATTTTATTGGAATATAGGTTTTCAAAATAATTCCTAATTGTCTTCTGTATTTCTGTAGCGTCTGTTGTGATATTGCCTTTTTCATCCCGTATGTTAGTAATTTGAGTTCTCTCTCTTCTTCTCTTCGTTAGCATGGCTAAGGGTCTGTCGATCTTATTTATTTTTTCAAAGAACCAACTTTTAGTTTTGTTAATTTTTTCAATAGTTTCTTTTGTTTCAATTTCGTTGATTTCCGCTCTGATTTTAATTATTTCTTGCCTTCTGCTACATTTGCTGTTGTTTTGCTCTTCCTTTTCTAGGGCTTTGAGATGAAGTGTGAGCTCATTTATTTGTTGGTTTTTCCTTTTTTTGAGGAATGACTTCCAGGCGATGAATTTCCCTCTTAAAACTGCTTTCATTGTGTCCCATAGATTCCGATATGTTGTGTCTGTATTTTCATTTATCTCTAAGAATTTTTTGATTTCCTCCTTTATGTCTTCTGTAACCCATTGATCATTCAGTAACATATTGTTCATTTTCCATTTGATGTAGGATTTTTCCTTCCTTCTTTTATCATTGATTTCCAGTTTCATTCCATTATGATCAGATAAAATGCATGGTATTATCTCTACCCCTATTTACTGAGGGTTGCCCTATGGCATAATATATGGTCTATTTTTGAGAAGGATCCATGTGCTGCTGAGAAAAAAGTATATCCACTTGATGATGGTTGATATATTCTATATATGTCAGTTAAGTCTAGGTTGTTGATTGTGATATTGAGTTCTATTGTTTCTTTATTCAACTTTTGTTTGGAGGATCTGTCAAATGGTGAGAGAGGTGTGTTGAAGTCACCCATAATTATTGTGTTGTGGTCTATTTGATTCTTGAACTTGAGGAGAATTTGTTTTATGAACGTCGCAGCACCATTATTTGGTGCATAAATATTGATAATTGTTATGTCTTGTTGGTGAATGGTTCCTTTTAACAGTATATAATGTCCTTCCTTATCCCTTTTGATTAACTTAGTCTTGAAGTCGATTTTATTCTATATGTGGATGGCCACCCCTGCTTGCTTACGAGGACCGTGTGTGTGGTATATTTTTTCCCAACCTTTCACCTTCAGCCTGTGTATGTCTTTTCCAATCAGATGTGTCTCCTGGAGGCAGCATATTGTTGGATTTGTTTTTTTAATCCATGTTACCAGCCTATGTCGCTTTATTGGAGAGTTTAAGCCATTAACATTTAGAGTTACTATTGATATATGGTTTGTACTTCCAGCCATGTTTGATTATTTATCTTCTTTTATTTTTTTTTATTTAATTTAGTTTGTTTCTCCATGGTTAGCTTTCCCCCCGCCCTCTGTTTTTATAGAGGCACTTCCCACTGATGGTTTTGGTTATTGTTTTTCATTTCTTCTTCGTGTAGTGTTTTGCTCAAGATGCTTTGCAATGCTGGTTTTCTGGCTGCAAATTCTTTTAGCTTTTTTTTATCATGAAAGATTTTTATTTCGTTGTCATAACTGAAGCTTAATTTTGCTGGATACAGAATTCTTGGTTGGCATCCATTGTCTTTCAGTGTTTGAAATACGTTGTTCCAGGATCTTCTTGCTTTCAGCGTCTGTGATGAAAAATCCGTTGTTAACCTTATTGGTTTACCCCTGAATGTAATCTGCCTCCTTTCTCTTGTAGCTTTTAATATTTTCTCTTTGTTCTGTATATTGGATATCTTCATAACAATGTGTCTTGGCGTTGGTCTACTGTGATTTTGTGTGCTCGGTGTCCTGTATGCATCTAAAATTTGTATATCCATTTCCTTTTTTATTTCTGGAAAGTTTTCTGTAATTATTTCATTCAGCAGGCTACTCATTCCCTTGGTTTGAATCTCTGTACCTTCTTCTATCCCGATGACTTGTAGGTTTGGTTTTTTTATGTTATCCCATATCTCTTGGATGTTTCTCTCGTGATTTTTAACCAGCATTTCTGAGTTGGCTAGGCTCTTTTCAAGATGATATATTTTGTCTTCATTATCTGACGTTCTGGCTTCTACTTGCTCCACTCTGTTAGTGATACTCTCAATTGAGTTTTTAATTTGGTTTATCGTTTCCTTCATTTCTAGAATTATTGTTTGATTTTTTTAATAATCTCTATCTCCTGATTAAGATGCTTAACTTCTTCTTTTATCTGTTTATGTAATTGATTTTCAAAGTGTTCTTTCACTGTTTGGATTTGCTGTCTCATATCCTCTTTACGGTTCCATTCCATCTGTCTAAGGTATTCCTTGAGTTCTTTATATGACCATTTTTCTGCTGACTCTAGGTCCTCCTGAATATTTAGGCTGTCCTTCTTTGTTTGTACCCCTTTTCTTCCTTGTTTTTTTATGCTGCTCATGTTACTTCTTGTTCTGTTTGACTGCTGAGTTACTGTTTACTCTTATAAATTTATTTGATGCTTGGGAGGAAAGATACTAGAAGGGAAGGGAAGAAGTCATTAAAGAGAATGAGAGTAGGCAGGTAGAATTCAAGGAAGGGGGAATAAGAAAATTGAAAATAAATGAAAAGATAAAAGAAACAAAAACAAAACACACACAAAAAAGTTAGAAAATAAAGAAAGAAAGAAAAGAAAAAAATTTTTTTTACAAAAATAATAATGATAATAAAAATAATGAAAATTAAAATTTAAAAAAATATAATAATAATAAAAAAATTAAGAAAAAATTAAAAACATTAAAAAAGTTAAAGAACAACAACAATAAAAAATTGAAAATGAAAGAAAAAAAAGAAAAAGAAAAAAAATGATAATAATAATAATAATAAATGCAGTCATAGAGTTCGATTAATTTCTCTTCCAGTAGGTGGAGCTGTGCCCACTGGGTCAAGCTTCTCCTCTCACTAGGTGGGAACCAATCACTGTGTAGCAGCTCTTCCTCACAGACTGGGCGGGTCTCCAATCCTGAGTGCCTAGGGCCTTCTCTTGTGTTTCCTCAAGCCAGGCCGCACTCACCTGTGACGCTCACCACAATACTGGCTACACGCCATGTCTGCTGCTCCTGGGAGCCCTGTTGCGCTGGTTTCAATGCAGTTATCTCCTCCGCCCGTGACGTCAGTTCTCTGCCACCGCGGTTCTCCAGCTCCCTCCTCTGAAGCATGGGTCCCCTCGCAGGGGCATGCAGAACGACCCCAGATCAGGCTCTGCCCGAGGGTGCAGCGGCGAACAGGTGACCCAGGTGCTCAAGGCTGCAGTCCAGCCTTTGGAGGACAGGGCTCGGCATGCAGCCCAGCTCCAACCTCTAGGTGCGGCTGCCGGACAATGTAGCCATAGCCATCAAGACAGCCGGCAGAAAGCAAATGGCATCTCCAGCGGAGTGGATTTTTGGCACAGAAACCGCAGCCCAGCCAACGATCCCAATCCACAAACTCTCCCTGTATAAAAAATATTCAAAAAAAAAAAAAAGGCGGGGCACACTGAGCTTTCTTTGCCTAGGGTACTTACAATCAACTGCTGATTACACATTCACCTTTTCTGCCCGGAGCGAAGCGAAAGGATCTGGATTTTTTTTGACAAAGCTCTTCTAGCAATACTGATATGTTCCCTAATAGAAGAGCACTGAGGTTTGTCAAAATAATTAAAAATTCAGCTGAGATATAAAAGATTTATGAAAAACTACAGTTTAATTTAATCCCATTCAAATATATATAATACACAGCTTCACTATTTTCAAAGATTATGATATTCCTGTGTAAGAGAAGCCAAATCTTCCATATCAAGTGAGTGGGCTATCAACACTACCATTAATTGCTATGACATTGAGCACCTGATGCTCTCCAAGATGTTAATTTTTATGATCCCATTTAAAACATACATATTACTTAACCAAAGGGTTGGGGAAAACTCTTTAGTCAAATTTTCCCTAAATAATAGGCAGAGGAAAGAAAAACTGAAACTATGTTTTCCAGATATCCTAACCACAAAATATAGACATTAAATATGAGCCCAACAGATTTCTGTGAAAATGATATGCTTTATTTTGTTACTCTAGAAATTTATATATTAAAGTTGGCATTAATCAACATACTGGTACTTTAAGATATTTCTTCACCTAAAATAAGGCCAATTGGCAACATAAACCCAAATTGCAGATGTTCTCAAAATGGTTACTTTACAGTTTCTCAATTCACACTGAATTTCCTTCAAAATTAGGAATGTGTTTTTACCATCAATTTCTTCATGGCCTCTTTTACCTCCTTATTCCTCAGACTGTAGATCAGGGGGTTCAACATGGGGATCACGACTGTATAGAACACAGACACTACTTTAATATGGTCGGGTGAATGACTTGACTTGGGTATAACATAAACAAATGTGACTGTCCCATAAAACAAAGTGACTGCAGTGAGATGGGAAGTGCATGTAGAGAAGGCCTTGTGCCTTCCCTCAGTAGAACGCATCCTCAGGATGGAATGGAGAATATACAGGTATGAAACACTGATGGTGAACAGTGTGATTACAATGATTGACCCAGCTGAGATGGCAGGAGATATTTCAGCAATGTAAATATGGGTACAAGAAAGCTTTACTAGTGGTGGGAGGTCACAGAAGAAATGGTTGATTGTATTTGGTCCACAGAAAGTCAGGCTCAATAAACAGCTGGTAAATGATGAAGCATTCATGATTCCACCCAGATAGGAAGCCACCAATAAAATGATGCAGACAGTGGGAGACATGTGGGTGGAGTAGAGCAGGGGTGAGCAGATGGCCACATAGCGGTCGTAGGCCATGGCAGCCAACAGGAAGCACTCAGCTGTCCCAAAAACGACATCAGAGCCAAGCTGGGCTATGCAGCCAGCAACAGGAATAGTAGTTCTCTCTCTCAGGAAACTGACAATCATGACAGGTGTGACTTTCGTGGAGTACCCAATGTCCACAAAGGCCAAATGGCTGAGGAAGAGGTACATTGGGGTGTGAAGCTGAGGGCTTCTTCGAATTAACATGATTATGCTTGTATTGCCCAATATAGTAATAACATAGATCCCTAGGAAGACCACAAAGAAGATGGAACAAAGTGTAGGATCTTCTGTGAACCCCAAAATGATAAACTCTGTCACCATTGTATAGTTTTCAGTCTCCATCCTTTTTGGAATGGTATCTTCTAAAATAAAAACCAGTGGATATGAGAATAACTTAAATAATCTCAAAATTGATATATTTACTTCAATATTTAGCCTATTAAAATATAAAAATGTAGACTCACTTTTGTCTAACGCTTAAACTTCACAATATGGTTTCAAACATGTTACATTATATATGAGATGAAAATATTAATCTTTATTTATCTTAAGGCCACAGATACAAAGGGACCAATGATTTTTTTTTTGGATCAGAACACAGTTCACTGCTACAACATTTAATCAATTCAGTCTGTTGAATGAATGCTTTGAAATCAATTCAGTCTGTTGAATGTTGAATGATTTTTTGAAAACCTGAATGGTTAAAGTGATTGACCTTAATTAAGTCAGTGTTTGGCAATATCCAGCTTGCTTCTATTTCTCAGTCATACTTGAGACCACTCTTCCCAGTCATCTTGAAGTTAGGTGGGAGTGAACTGTACATACCAAATGGCTGCAAGAGGAAATGTGTGTGTGTTCAGGATCAAATTAAGTTATTGGTAGGAAATTTCTCTTCTTTTTACAGTGACATATTTTACCTGATACAGCTACAGTACAGTGGTACTTCCCACCAGCATGAGCTTTGAGTAAATCCAGGGAACAAAAAAATATTCTGAAATTATACTGGAAGTGCAAAATAGATCTATCTGCATGAATCTTGGAAATTTCGAGTTTAAAACAGCACAACATCCTCTGATCTGTTTAATATAATTACAGATTAGTTGTGAATAGAAGCTACACATAGAGTTTGATCCTGAGAGAAACATGAGAAAAAGCCCACTTTGGATAATTGTACTTTAGGAATTGTATCAAACTAACAAAAGAATATATTTTATAAACCTATATAAATAAGGTATGCAGCAGAATAGGTTAACAAAACATTGTGCATGTGAGTGCAAACAGGGTAATACATAAACAAAAGGGATTGAAAGAACTAATTTAATTTAACAAAAAACTAGTGAGTAGTTTTAACTAGGAGAAAGTAAAAAAATAAATAAATCTAGTTTTAGTTAAACAATATTGCTAACATAAACTATCCAAAAAACATTTCAACAAAATACTTATACAAACTGCTTACTTAGGTATAAAAAAATATTAAAAATGCTCAACATCTCTAAATCATTAGGGAAATGCAAATTAAAACTAGAGTGAAATATTCCCTCACACCTATTGGAATGACTATTATCAAAAGATGAAAGATAACAAATGCTGGCAAGAATGTGGAGAAAACAGAACCCTGGTACACTTGGTTGGAAGTTCAAATAGTTCAGCTATTTAAATAGTAAGGAGGTTTCTCAAAAATCTAAAAGTAGACTTACCATAAGATTTAGTAGTTGCACTTCTGCATATATATCCAAAGGAACTGAAATTGGTATGCCAGAATGATTATTGTACTTCCATGTTCATTTAAGCATTATGCACAATAGCCAATATATGAAAGAAACCTGAGCGTCCATCAATGGATGAATGGATAAAGAAAATGTGATATATATTCACAATGAGATATTATGCCGCCTTAAGAAGTAGGTATAGATTGCCATTTGTAATAACATGGAGAAACCTAGAGTATTTTATGCTAAGTGAAAAAAGTCTGACACATAAATACATACACTGTATCATCCCAGCTATAGATAGATCATAAAAAGACCATCTCAGAGAAACAGAGAGTTGAATGGTGTTTACCAGAGGCTCTGGACAGACAGGAAGATAGAAAAAGGTGAGATGTTGGTTAAAAAGACACAAATTTTAGACAGAAGAAATATATTTTAGTTATATTGTACTATATAATGTACATGATGACCATAATTAATAATAATGCATTATATATTTCAAAATTGCCCAAAAAATGGATTTTAAATGTTCTTATTAAAAATTATAAACAAGATGATGAATACATTAAGTAAGTTGATTTAATATTTTATAATGTATACACTCTTTAAAACATCATGTTGTACCCATGAATATATACAATTATTATTTGTCAATTAATGAATTATTTTTAAAAGTTCAGAAGCAGAAGTGAACTTGCATGTAATAAAAGAAACCCTCATTGGCCAAAAATAATACAAGAGCAACCTGCACTGAAACAGAACTGCCACTGTCCAGAGACATATGCCAAACTCTGTAACTAAGGATTTGTGCTCTAATAGTTGCAAAGGCATGGAAGATAAGGGCTTGGGACGATGCAAAGAGAAGAGTTTAAAGTGAGACTCCTACGTTCTCTCTCCTGACATATTTTCTCTAAATGCAAGAATCCACACTTTCAACCTTAGCAGACAGTTTTTTAAAACATCCTCATACTAGTTAAGAGAGGTGAGAAGGAAATTTTTCTGTTTCATCCGAGTCCCTAGGAGAGAGGGAAAAAAAAAAAACAAAACTAAGGATCTCCTAAGAATCTATTATATTGGTCTATCCTAATGGAGTCCTGGGGTTTGAATTTATACTCATTTAGTCATAAATCTCAAGTTTCGAAATTATAATAAGTAGTCATGCCCTGACAATAATATGCTAGATTACTATGATATATCACAAATGTGATATATTAAAGATGTATTTTGGATGATTAAAGGTGACTGCAAATTTTGTTCTACTTTTGCCATTGAGAGAAGAGTCTAATTCCCTATGAACTTGGATTTAAGGGAAACTTCGTGACTTGCCTGAGATGCAGAGATGATGTTCTGATACTTTTGAGACTAGTTCATAAGTAGTCACAGCTCTTGGAATGTTCATCCTTTTGACCATCTCTCTGGGAACCTAGCTGCCACACTTAAGCTCCAAGTGTTAGCCACACGAAGAGACAAAGTATAGTTGTACCAGTTGACAGCTACAGCTGAGCTCCCAGCCCATGGCATCAACTATAAGCAGTCCAGGCCAGGCACATGAGTGAAGAACCCACTTGGGTAGTGGATCCTGTAGCCACAGCAGTGCCAGCATGCCACATGAAATCATAGCCAAACCATATAGAGGAGCCCTCCCCAACTTCCTGATCTATAAAATTATGAAGAAGAAAATAAAATGGTTCTTTTAAACCATGGTTTGTTATAGTTTATCAGTAATTGATCAGTAAGTATCTCCTAAAAGAGAAAACGCCAAGTCTATCTGGAATGACATACCATCACCACAAATCCCAAACGATCTCTTGTGCACAGTCCCACAAGAAGACATGGGCTATCATGAGTGAGCACAAATAAGAAAGTAATAATTACAATCTAAGATTCCCTGTGGTGGAATTATCTAAAACAGGATACAAAATACTTACATTTAAAGTAATAAAACATGATATTAAAAATCAGAGAAAGGATCAAGATACTATATTTTTATTTTTTTTATTATTTTTTTAAATTTTTTATTGTTGGCTGTTCAAAACATTACATAGTTCTTGATATATCATATTTCACAATTTGATTCAAGTGGGTTATGAGCTCCCATTTTTACCCCACATACAGATTGCAGAATTACATCAGTTACACATCCATTGATTTACATATTACCATACTAGTGTCTGTTGTGTTCTGCTGCCTTTCCTATCCTCTACTATCCCCCCTCCCCTCCCCTCCCCTCCCCTCTTCTCTCTCTGCCCCCTCTACTGACATTCATTTGTCCCCCTTGTATTATTTTTCCCTTTCCCCTCACTTCCTCTTGTATGTACTTTTGTATAACTCTGAGGGTCTCCTTCCATTTCCATGCAATTTCCCTTCTCTCTCCCTTTCCCTCCCACCTCTCATCCCTGTTTAATGTTAATCTTCTTCTCATGCTCTTCGACCCTACTCTGTTCTTAGTTACTCTCCTTATATCAAAGAAGACATTTGGCATTTGTTTTTTAGGGATTGGCTAGCTTTACTTAGCATAATCTGCTCTAATGCCATCCATTTCCCTGTAAATTCTATGATTTTGTCAATTTTTAATGCAGAGTAATACTCCATTGTGTATAAATGCCACATTTTTTTTATCCATTCATCTATTGAAGGGCATCTAGGTTGGTTCCACAGTCTTGCGATTGTGAATTGTGCTGCTATGAACATCGATGTAGCAGTGTCCCTGTAGCATGCTCTTTTTAGGTCTTTAGGGAATAGACCGAGAAGGGGAATAGCTGGGTCAAATGGTGGTTCCATTCCCAGCTTTCCAAGAAATCTCCATACTGCTTTCCAAATTGGCTGCACCAATTTGCAGTCCCACCAGCAATGTACAAGTGTACCCTTTTCCCCACATCCTCGCCAGCACTTGTTGTTGTTTGACTTCATAATGGCTGCCAATCTAACTGGAGTGAGATGGTATCTTAGGGTGGTTTTGATTTGCATTTCTCTGACTGCTAGAGATGGTGAGCATTTTTTCATGTACTTGTTGATTGATTGTATGTCCTCCTCTGAGAAGTGTCTGTTCAGGTCCTTGGCCCATTTGTTGATTGGGTTGTTTGTTCTCTTATTGTCTAATTTTTGGAGTTCTTTGTATACTCTGGATATTAGGGCTCTATCTGAAGTGTGAGGAGTAAAGATTTGTTCCCAGGATGTAGGCTCTCTATTTACCTCTCTTATTGTTTCTTTTGCTGAGAAAAAAACTTTTTAGTTTGAGTAAGTCCCATTTGTTGATTCTAGTTATTAACTTTTGTGCTATGGGTGTCCTATTGAGGAATTTGGAGCCCGACCCCACAGTATGTAGATCGTAGCCAACTTTTTCTTCTATCAGACGGTGTGTCTCTGATTTGATATCAAGCTCCTTGATCCATTTTGAATTAACTTTTGTGCATGGCGAGAGAAAGGGATTCAGTTTCATTTTGTTGCATATGGATTTCCAGTTTTCCCAGCACCATTTGTTGAAGATGCTATCCTTCCTCCATTGCATGCTTTTAGCCCCTTTATCAAATATAAGGTAGTTGTAGTTTTGTGGATTGGTTTCTGTGTCCTCTATTCTGTACCATTGGTCCACCTGCCTGTTTTGGTACCAGTACCATGCTGTTTTTGTTACTATTGCTCTGTAGTATAGTTTGAAGTCTGGTATTGCTATACCGCCTGATTCACACTTCCTGCTTAGCATTGTTTTTGCTATTCTGGGTCTTTTATTTTTCCATATGAATTTCATGATTGCTTTCTCTATTTCTACAAGAAATTCCATTGGGATTTTGATTGGCATTGCATTAAACCTATAGAGAACTTTTGGTAATATCGCCATTTTGATGATGTTAGTTCTGCCTATCCATGAACAGGGTATATTTTTCCATCTTCTAAGATCTTCTTCTATTTCTCTCTTTAGGATTCTGTAGTTTTCATTGTATAAGTCTTTCACCTCTTTTGTTAGGTTGATTCCCAAGTATTTTATTTTTTTTTTGAAGATATTGTGAATGGAGTGGTTGTCCTCATTTCCATTTCAGAGGATTTGTCGCTGATATACAGGAATGCATTTGATTTATGCGTGTTGATTTTATATCCTGCCACCTTGCTGAATTCATTTATTAGCTCTAATAGTTTCTTTGTAGACACTTTTGGGTCTTCTAGGTATATAATCATGTCATCTGCAAATAGTGATAATTTAAGTTCTTCTTTTCCTATTTTGATGCCTTTAATTTCTTTCGTCTGTCTAATTGCTCTGGCCAGTGTTTCGAGAACTATGTTGAAGAGAAGTGGAGAGAGAGGGCATCCCTGTCTTGTTCCAGATTTTAGAGGGAATGCCTTCAGTTTTTCTCCATTCAGAATGATGCTAGCCTGAGGCTTAGCATAGATTGCTTTTACAATATTGAGGTATGTTCCTGTTATCCCTAGTTTTTCTAGAGTTTTGAACATAAAGGGATGCTGTACTTTGTCAAATGCTTTTTCCGCATCTATCGAGATGATCATATGGTTCTTATTTTTAAGTCTATTGATGTGGTGAATAACATTTACTGATTTCCGTATATTGAACCAGCCTTGCATCCCAGGGATGAATCCTACTTGATCATGGTGCACAATTTTTTTGATATGTTTTTGTATCCGATTCGCCAGAATTTTATTGAGGATTTTTGCATCTAGGTTCATCAGAGATATTGGTCTGTAGTTTTCTTTCTTTGAAGTGTCTTTGTCTGGTTTAGGTATCAGGGTGATGTTGGCCTTGTAGAATGAATTTGGAAGTTCTCCCTCTTTTTCTATGTCCTGAAGTAGCTTGAAAAGTATTGGTATTAGTTCCTCTTTAAAGGTTTTGTAAAACTCTGCTGTATACCCATCCGGTCCTGGGCTTTTCTTAGTTGGTAGTCTTTTGATGGTTTCTTCTATTTCCTCAATTGATATTGGTCTGTTTAGGTTGTCTATATCCTCCTGACTCAATCTGGGCAGATCATACGACTTAAGAAATTTATCTATGCCTTCACTATCTTCTAATTTATTGGAGTATAAGGATTCAAAATAATTTTTGATTATCTTCTGTATATCTGAGGTGTCTGTTGTGATATTGCCTTTTTCATCCTGTATGCTAGTAATTTGAGTTCTCTCTCTTCTTCTCTTCACTAGCATGGCTAAGGGTCTGTCGATTTTGTTTATTTTTTCAAAGAACCAACTTTTAGTTTTGTCAATTTTTTCAATTGTTTCTTTTGTTTCGATTTCATTAATTTCAGCTCTGATTTTAATTATTTCTTGCCTTCTACTTCTTTTGCTATTGTTTTGCTCTTCTTTTTCTAGGATTTTGAGATGAAGTATGAGATCATTTATTTGTTGGTTTTTTCTTTTTTTAAGGAATGAACTCCAAGCAATGAATTTTCCTCTTAGAACTGCTTTCAATGTGTCCCATAGATTCCGATATGTTGTGTCTGTGTTTTCATTTATCTCTAAGAATTTTTTAATTTCCTCCTTGATGTCTTCTATAACCCATTGATCATTCAGTAACCTATTGTTCATTCTCCAAGTGATGTATTCTTTTTCCTTCCTTCTTTTATCGTTGATTTTCAGTTCCATTCCATTATGATCAGATAGGATGCATGGCATTATCTCTACTCCTTTGTATTGTCTAAGAGTTTCCCTGTGACATAATATATGATCTATTTTTGAGAAGGATCCATGTGCTGCTGAGAAAAAAGTGTACTGCTTGATGTTGGGTGGTATATTCTATATATGTCAATTAAGTCTAGGTTATTAATTGTGTTATTGAGTTCTATAGTTTCCTTATTCAACTTTTGTTTGGAAGATCTGTCCAGTGGCGAGAGAGGTGTGTTGAAGTCTCCCATGATTATTGTATGGTGGTCTATTAGACTCTTGAACTTGAGAAGAGTTTGTTTGATGAACATAGCTGCACCATTGTTTGGGGCATATATATTTATGATTGTTATGTCTTGTTGGTGTATGGTTCCCTTAAGCAGTATGTAGTGTCCCTCTTTATCCCTTTTGATTATCTTTGGCTTGAAATCTATTTTATTTGATATGAGTGTGGACACTCCTGCTTGTTTCTGAAGTCCATATGAGTGATATGATTTTTCCCAACCTTTCACCTTCAGCCTATGTATGTCTTTTCCTATCAAATGCGTCTCCTGTAGGCAGCATATTGTTGGGTCTTGTTTTGAGATTCATTCTACTAGCCTGTGTCTCTTGATTGGTGAGTTTAAGCCATTAACATTTAGGGTTATTATTGAGATATGGGTTGTTCTTCCAGCCATATTTGTTTATTTATGTTACTAAACATGGTTTGTTTTCCTCTTTGATTATTTTTCCCCCCTTTACTGTCCTACCTCCCACTGTTGGTTTTCATTGTTATTTTCCATTTCCTCTTCCTGTAATGTTTTGCCAAGGATGTTTTGAAGAGATGGTTTTCTAGCTGCAAATTCTTTTAACTTTTGTTTATCGTGGAAGGTTTTAATTTCATCTTCCATCCTGAAGCTTAATTTCGCTGGAAACACAATTCTTGGTTGGAACCCATTTTCTTTCAGTGTTTGAAATATGTTATTCCAGGATCTTCTAGCTTTCAGAGTCTGTGTTGAAAGATCAGCTGTTATCCTGATTGGCTTACCCCTAAATGTGATCTGCTTCCTTTCTCTTGTAGCTTTTAAAATTCTCTCCTTATTCTGTATGTTGGGCATCTTCATTATAATGTGTCTAGGTGTGGGTCTCTTATGATTTTGCACATTCGGCGTCCTGTAGGCTTCTAGGATTTGGGATTCTGTCTCATTCTTCAAGTCTGGGAAGTTTTCTCGTATTATTTCATTGAATAGATTGCTCATTCCTTTGGTTTGAAACTCTGTCCCTTCCTGTATCCCAATGACTCTTAAATTTGGTCTCTTGATGTTATCCCATATTTCTTGGATGTTCTGCTCATGGTTTCTTAACAGTCTTGCTGAGCTGTCTATGTTCTTTTCAAGTTGAAATACTTTATCTTCATTGTGTGATGTTCTATCTTCTAAGTGTTCTACTCTGCTGGTAGTATTCTCCATTGAGTTTTTAAGTTGGTTTATTGCTTTCTGCATTTCTAGTATTTCTGTTTGTTTGTTTTTTATAACCTCTATCTCCCTGTATAGTTGATCTTTTGCTTCTTGGATTTGTTTATGTAATTCATTGTTGAAGTGATCTTTCATTGTCTGATTTTGCTGTCTGATGTCTTCCTTGAGACTCCAGATCATCTGAAGCATGTATATCCTGAATTCTTTATCTGACATTCCATCTGCTGCAGCTATTACCTCTTCTAAAGTTGAGTTGACCTGCATTGCTTGTGGTCCTTTCTTTCCTTGTCTCTTCATACTGTTTGCGTTCCTTTCTACTTGGTGAAACTGTTGTGCTATTGAATTTTCCCCCTATATATTTATATTGCTCTTGTATAGTTGCAAAGTCTCCCTCGCAGGCGTGGGCGGCGGCTCTGCCCCTCCTCCAATTGGGGCAATATGCCTACCACGCCGGCAGGCCACTGGGCCTGCTCTGCCGGTTGGTAGCAGGTCCGCCTACCTTGCAGGCGTGGGCGGCAGCTCTGTCCCTCTGCAGGCCGCTAGGCTTGTTCTGTCAGTGGTCGCAGTTCTGGCTACTTTGCAGGTGCAGGCAGCGGCACTGCCCCTCTGCAGGCCTCTGGGGCTGTTCTGCCAGTGGGTCACAGGTCCGCCTACCTTGCAGACGCGGGGGGCGGGGCGGCTCTACCCTTCCTCAGGCCACTGGGCCTGTTCTGTCTGTCGGTTGCAGGTCTGGCCTGTTCTGATGGTGGTCACAGTTCCGTCTACCTTGCCAGCACAGGGGGAGGGGGCGACACTGCCTCTCAGCAGGCCGGTGCTCCTCTTCTGCTGGTGGGTCGCAGGCCCGCCTACCTTGCAGGAGTGATTGGAAGCTCTGTCCCGCCACGGGCCACTGGGCCTTTTCTGTCGGTGGTCACAGTTCCGCCTACCTGGCAGGCGCGGGGGGTGGGGGGCGGCTCTGCCCCTCAGCAGGCCGCTGGGCCTGCTCTGTGGGTGGTCACAGTTCCCTCTACCTTGCTGGCGCAGGGGGAGGGGGCGGCTCTGCCTCTCAGCAGGCCGCTGCTCCTCTTCTGCAGGTGGGTCACAGGCCCGCCTACCTTGCAGGAGTGATTGGAAGCTCTCACCACATGATTCTTTCAATTTTTTTTGTGCAGGTTTTGCAAGCTGCCTACAGCTCTCCTCAGCAGGCACTCTGTGGTCCAGACATCTCTGTTGCCTTGGAGTCTCCGGGCAGGTCTGCTTCACTCTCACACTCAAGATACTATATTTTTAAAAAGCAAATATTATAAAGAATGACAATGACAATTACTAGAAATGAAAAATATTGACATTTGATTAAAACTCAAGAAATAGTTTAAGCAGAACTGTAGGTATTCTGACTGTGGAAATAGACAGGTGACTATCCCCCCAGTGAGCAAACTCCTGGGGAGCAAATTTCACCCTTATTCTCACGATTGGAATGCCCAGCCTCCTCCCTCTGAGGTAATAAGACAACTCTGCAGGCACTATCTGGTTTCCTTAGAAATCTCATTGTATAGAAGGGGCTCTGTTTTTGTATTAACCTCAGTTAGCTAGCACTCAGGGTAAAGAAATACTAATCAGAATATGGTCATGGTAATGGGGGTATGTGCTCTTTGAGTTAATAAACTCCCAGGCAGGGAGGAGTGGTCAGTTCACTTCTTCATTTCTTCTTCACCACTTCACTTCACTCTCTCCACTCCATCCTTATGTCTGCTTGTACTTTCGTGTCTGTCTGTTCTTTGTGCACCTCCTCACAGGTATCCCTCCCCAGGTGCTCCTTTACACAGAACATTAGGCACAACTAATCTGAAAGAACTGTAACCTGGGAATAGGCGTAAAGTGTTTTTTTAAGAAAACACTGTTGGGGCTGGAGTTGTAGCTCTTTCCTAGCATGTGTGAGGCCCTGGGTTTGATCCTCAGCACTACATTAAAGAATAAATAGATAAAATAAGTGTATTGTCAACATACAACTAAAAAATTAAAAATCAGAAAACAGAGGGGCAAGATAATTGAATAAATGAAAGAGACATTAAGGTAGAAGATGAAATTAGAGCGCCCATTTTTCACACTCAGAGTAAGTTCCAGAAGCAAATATTAGAAAGAATAAGAGAGAAATAATTTTTTATATAGTCAATGGCTGAGAAATATTGAGATTGATGAAAAATATAAATATTTACATATAGCAAGCACAAATAAGAATCTTCTTACAGTAAAACTGAAAAATAATAAACATAAGGAAAAATTATTAAGTTAGCCAGAAATATTAGAAAATTTCTTATGAAGTCATGGCAATTAAATTAACAGAAGACTCTCCACCAGTAATAACAGGAACCAGAAAACACTGAATAAGTTCAAAGACTTGAGAGAACATTATAACCTAATTATAACCAGCAAGATAAGCTGAAGCAGAACTACAGTAACCTAGAAACATTTTCCAATCTGGAATTCAATAGCTATAGGTAGTGTAAAGAGAAAAAGTACAAAGAAAAAATTTCAGTAATTATCACATTGTTTCAGATTTCATTGATTTATGCATTTTGTTTATTTATATTTATTCCACACTTGCATATATATTTGTACACTATTCCTTCCTATGTGTGAAGACCTTCCTTCTGGTTCATTTTCCTTCTACCTTTATTGAATTAGGGATTCTTTCAATGATGTGCTGTTTTGTGTAGTTATTTTTATTAAGGAGTTTTTATTAAGGAATTTTTAACACTTAACAATAAGAAATGAACAAAGATCTGATAGGTGGATCACCAAAGAAAGGCCTGAACTAAAGTCACTGACAACAGGAACTCTCCTTCTCACAGATAAAGGCACAAATTGGTGCAGCCACTTCAGAAGATGGTTTGACAGTTCCTCATAAAATTAAAAATACCCTTATCATGAAATCCATTAATTGCACTCATTGGTATTTACCCAAATGAACTGAAAGCTTATGCTACACAAAAATGTACACTCAGAGGTTTATAGAAGCTTTATTCCTGTCAAAACTTGGAAGGAATCAAGAAGTCTTTCAGTTGACTGAGTGGATGAATAAACTGTGTTTATCCAAATCTGGAGAAACCTGAAATTCAAACCCCAAAAGATCAAGAAAGATGCCCAACAAAATCCAGCTCTTTCTAGACAAAATACTGGAAGGGGGCAGCCTAGCAAGACAGTACTACTGTTAATAACTGATTCTACTCCACAGGCAAATGTAGAAAAATGGAGCCCCTCTCCCACCCCAGCATCAAAAGATGAGTGGGAAAGAAATTGCTATCAGTGCCCTTCTTAGTCAACCTTACTAATCTTACCTATCTCAATGCAGAAAGAATTAATTAATGTGACTTAATCCATTTTTCATACAAACAAAACTTAATATAATAACATATGAATGCTACATCTCTGGCTTCACTAACTATAGCTTCGGGATTGTGTCACAGGTTAAAAAACACAATCTGGAATAAATACTATTTTTATTAGAAAAATAAATACATGAAACACCCAAAGGAATTTGAAATGTGATGAGTGCTAGTATGAAGTGAGAGGCATAACATACAGTGCTGTAATTAAAATAAGATTTCAGAACCCAAATTTCTGGGGCTGAATTCCAGGTCTACTGCTTACCATCTAGGTAATTTTGGAAAAATTATATAACCCTTTTGAGCCTCAACTTTCTTTTTAAAATAATACCATTAGTCTTCTATGTTTGTGTTAAAGGAGATAATGTGTGCTAAAACACCTAGCAATTAGCAGTAATGAATTAGTAATTCAAAACCTCTTTTAAATACGCAATTATTAGCTTTCACTGTAAATGCAAAGGACATTTATATATTAATAACAAAGTGAATGTTACCTGCTGGTCAAATATTATGATGAGGACAGATTTTTGGAGTCATTTCTATATAGCAGGGCTTATTTATGTAAGACTTTGGACTATTTGGAATGCTAGATCATCAGTACCTTAGCATCAGAAATGCACAGTTGTTTTTTTTTAATATTCTATTGAAAATCCAGTGGGAGAAAATCCAATGAGACTAAGAAAATTAGGTGTGTTTATGTATTCATACACCATTATGCTGGCTAAGATATTCATTAAGATCTCAGGGGCTTCATTTATTCTCTTTATTATTAGCATACAGGTAATACAAGTGCAAAGATCTAATTAGTTTTGAAACTTGACTTGGATAAACATAATTAGCATGAGCTATGCTGTGATCATCAGTGCCATTTCTGAGAAGCAGCCATAACCAGGTGTCTGCTGTCAAGCATTTTCATGAAGTTTATATTTAGTTTCACCTTCTGGAGCTACAGGAAGAGCTGTGATGCTTTCCTCTGTGAAAGTGACCCACATTACAATTGGTTTGACATATATATATATATATATATATATATATATATATATATATATATATATATATGTATGTATTTTTATATATGTGTATTTTATATATTATATATATATATATATGTTATATATATATATATATATATATATATATATATATATATATATATATAATATCTTCAAAATCCTGGGCTCTGAAGATAGTGATCTAGTTATTGAAGGTAATTCCTTTTCCTGCTCCATAATCATCTCTATCCCAATACTTTTAGTAGGTAAGCCAAAAATCTTTCCCTTTTTAAAATTTCCGTGTGGTTTTTAATAAGGGATGCTAATGTCATAATTTTTTTCAAAAATATTTTAGACAATTCCATGTATGTATTAATATTTTTCATTCTTTGTAATGATTCATATGATTTCAATGTATTTATTATTCATTTAATTATAGCCCTTCTCATGTTTCATGGTAACACTATTTCTCTATGATGTACACAAAGAAGGGAGATAGTGGATCAAAAGATTTGCACAATTTAAATTCTAGTAGATACTGCCAACTGCCCCTTAAAGACAACTAGCACTGTTTAAGGAATGATGTTTTGTTAATAAGCTATCAGATCACACTTTTTGTTATTTATTTGACCTCCAGTTCCTCAAAGTCTTGCATTATAATTATGGAATTTCCCCCCATTTCACCGTATTCCTGTTAGTTTTGTTTTAAATATTTCAACACTGTATTGTTAGATATATAAATGATTGTGACTGCTATAAGTTCCTGTGAATTTCACTTTTTATTTTTATAAAACCTTTAAAATTGTTTTTTGTCAATCTCATTCCCATCTGCAATATTCGAGAGCACATATTTCCATATTGATCAAACTTGTTCAGTTTTGCAATGAATACCACCATTATTGTGATGGTATCTAATTTTGAGTTTTCTTTTTATTATTTTTCCTCTGTTATTGTTGCTTTGGTTGTTGTTTTCCTATTATTATTTACACCAGTTAGATTGAAATTCATTTTTCTTTGTATTGCTTTCAACCTAATAACACAGAATTTATGTACCTCATTTCTACTTTTCCTATAGTTATGACTGTATTGCACTTTAGGTAAGCTTTCTACCACTGAGCTACATCCCTGACCCTACAAACTCCTAATGGTTTAATACATTGTTTACTTATTCTATCAATGTCTGGAATTAACTTGCTCTTAAACCCTAACTTGGAACTTGACGAGAATATGTCCTGTCTGTCCCTCTCTCTCTTCCAACTTTTACTACTCCCCATCTCACGTGTTAAATCATCGAGAAATTTAGCTATGAAGTGTTTGACCAACAATTATCTAAACTAATAAATGACTTTTATTTGTTCCTTTACTCACTCCTGTTCCTCAGGTTTCACATGTCCCCATCTACTCTCTCTTCATCCAGAAAGGTGGGTATTAAAATTTCTGAGTCTTTCCATGATATGAAAATGGATTTTTTTTCTCCTGCTTGAATCATATATTATTTGGATATAGAATTCCATATGCATGATTATTTCCCACCACACAACTTTTTGAAGAGTTGCTTTTTTATCTTTTAGTATCTAGTGTGGCTAATGAAAAGTCTGGTGTTAGTACTTGCTTCCTCTATAGATAATTGTTGTTATTTGTGAAAATTTAGGATAGTCTCTATATTCCTTGTTTTTAAAATTTCATTACATGACTTTGGAAGTAGTTGTTTCTTGTCATTCTTCATGCTTGATATTTAAAGAGACATTTCTTTCTGAGAATGTTTGACTCTCTTCAGCACTAAATTTTTTTCTAATTATATTATTAGCAAGTTAATTCCACTCCCACTTTACTGGTCTCTTTGTTTGGGGTTTTTACTGCATACATGTTGGACTTCTCAATCAATGTTTCTCATCTCTTACCTTTAATTTTTTTCCCCTTCTTAAAAAAGGCACACTCATACATTGCTGATGGGACTGCAAATTGGTACAAACACTATGGAAAGCAGTATGGAGATTCCTCAGAAAACTTGGAATGGAACCACCATTTGACCCAGCTATCCCACTCCTCCGTTTATACCCAAATGACTTAAAATCAGCACACTACAGTGACACAGCCACATTAATGTTTGTAGCAGCACAATTCACAATAGCTGAACTATGGAACCAACCTAGGTGCCCTTCAACAGATGAATGAATAAAGAAAATGTGTTATATATATTCAATGGAATATTACTCAGCTTTAAAGAAGAATTAAATTATGACATTTGCAGGTAAATGGATGGAGTTGGAGAATATCATGCTAATTGAAATAAGCCAATCCCAAAAACCCAAAGGGCAAATATTTTCTCTGATATGTGGATGCTAATTCACAATAAGGCAGTGGGGGTGGGAGTGCTTAGGAAGAATAGAGTTATTTTAGATTAGGTAGAGGGGAGTGAAGGGAGGAGAGCAGGTATGAGGACAGGAAGGATAGTAGAATGAAACATACATTATTATTTTGTATACATATATGACTGCATTACCAGTGTGATTCTACAACAGGTAAAATCAGAAAAATGAGAAATCATATCCTATTTATGTATGATATGCAAAGTGCCTAAACACACTCTACTGTCATATATAACTAATTAGAACAAATAAAAAATATATAAAGTAAAAATTTTTTTCTCCTTCTCTTTGACCTTTTGTACTGTGTTAGGCACTTTCAGTGCTGTTCCAGGCTCAATGATAGAGAACTCCCTGCATACATTTTGATGTTCAACCCATCAGTTGAGGGTTTTGCTTTTTTAGAAGAAATTCAGCAATAAAATTTTTATTTTTTTATTGCCTAAAATAAGCAGTTAGATGAGCCTAACACCCAGAACACAGTCACAGTCCCAGCTGCTGGTGTTCAGAACTTGCGTGCCTCTAGTGGTCAAGACAAAGCACAACCAGCCTCGCTGCTTCCCCAGCAAGCACCAGCTCACCCCTGAAGTGGCATGCTGGATGGAGGTGTGCCAGAGTGGAGTCACCAGGAGCAACATCTTCTCACCTGAAATGGATTTTTCTGCTTGCAATATTTTCTCATATCCATTTCAGTAAATTAATTATACTTTTTTAAAGATTTTATTCTAATTGCTTTTGGTAAACTCTGTTTCCATGGACATTGGATATTCTAATGATTACATTTGGTGTATCTCCTCCATCATATTGTTTACTCTCAGCAATCAAATGTTTCTTTTTTTTCTTTCTTTTTTAGTTGTTTCTTGATAGTTGTTCAACCATTTTCTTCTGATTATCTATTTAAGCTTTGATGTGAATGCCATAAACGTTTGCCACAGCCATTTCCAGTGCTCCTGAGAAAGGGACAGGATGTATTATCCTGGAGTTCAAGAGTTGGATTTCTGAACCTGTCCTCATTCTTCCTGCATGTGGCCACCCACCTGAAGATGTGCCTTGCCTTTTAGGTCCACATACTCCCTCACACATCCTTCCCAGGGAAAACACTGTAAGTGATTCTTATTTGGAGTGGGTTGGAGTGGGAAGAATTCATGTCTAAAATCTACTGGGCCACCCAAACATTGACCCTGGGTAATATTCTGAACCTTTTTCCTGCTCCTTTTGCTGCTGCCTCTGAAGTTCTATCACTCTGAAACTTTGTCAGCATTTTTCTCTTAACAGACATGTAAGGCTGTGGTTCTTCCTTCTATTGGACTCCATCTGTTTTTTATCTTTCTAAAATAATTCATAATTTGGGAATACTAAAATTTTCCCTTCACTTTCTGATTTTCAAGTATTGCTATGAGTTCATTTACTTAACACATCTTTCTTATCATAGACCTGGAGCAGGAACCGGAGATCATAGTTCTCAAGAGGTCATTTAATCCAATCCCTAAGTGGAGTTGCTGAGTCTACCTGGTTTATTCCTTGCTGCAGCAAAAGATGATACACTTGAAACTGAAGGCAAATGAAAGATAAAGATTACAAATTGAATTATAAAATAATTAAGGGCAATAAGAAAGTGCCTTATGGATAATCAAAAATAATGAGATTGCTGATAAAAAATAGATTCTAAAAGGGCAGAAATTATTTGGAAAGGAGACATAGTACACAAAGTTTAGACAAGATATAGTGAATTTTGGAGTCCAAAGAGCCATATTCCTTTTGAAGTTACTCTGAAAAGTGATTGATGAAATCTAATAGAATCTTTAAAAGTATTTGTCAAAGAAAGATTGGATTTTGATTATGGCTTAGGCATTGATTGATTACATACCTCTTAGGATTGATATAACCCCCAAATTAACAGTCGCAAATTTTTGATTTCAGAATTAAGAAGCATAAGTTAAGGATGATGCCACAATGAGGGATTTGATTTTCCTTCTTTCTGTTTTTCCTAAATATGCAGCACTCATAAATTTTAGGTTTAAAATGTTTATTTTGCACTTACATTATTTTCTTTATATAGATTTGTTTTTTTCAAGTTGGAAATGTTGCTACAAGAAAGTTATGGACTTTTAGTCTGACAATTGCTATTTTGAGAAGGCAATTTCTAAAAAGTTGACATAAAAATCTCATATCCTTATGTGATTATTGTTGGCATTGATCAATTCTTATTCATTTCTTACACAATAATGATGTGTCAAAATCTTAGCCAGGAAAGAGGAAGACTTATAAGTAAGCATAGCTACTTTCCTGTGCCTACACACCTACTAGTAGTAAATGTGAATATTTAGTGTTTATCTTCTAGAAATACAAAAAAAATGGTGGGACAATGTAGATTCACAAATATCCTGATGGACAGTATCCAAAACAACTGTCTAGTAGCATGAATTCCTGAGTATACTACCCAAGTCTCTTTTCTCTCCTTCTCTAACACATGGCAATCATAGCCATCTAGTTACATTTGGGAAACAAAATTTAAATAAAATGTTTTAGTACATTCTGATGCTTGTTTGCAAACAGGTACGGAAGTCTACTCTTGCAAACAAGGACAATTTTGGTATTCAATCCTCTTTTGGAAAACAGTAACCTATACAACGGAGTAAGTAATGTTTGCAAATGAAGACCTTAGACGCCAGACACTTTGTTAGTCAGAAACATTTCTAGGGGAAGCAACTGACTGATGTAGGTGTAATGAATACATAAGTCTAGATGAAGACTCTGCTTTTGTGGTTGCTTCTCTACATTTTGCAAGAAACCACATTGAGAAACATCATATGGGCATGGTTGAATGCCTCAAGCCTTAGTTAATGAATGAACTTGTTTTAAATTGGCTTATTTCTACTTTTGTTCTCCTTAGTGTCTTTAAAATTTCAGGGGCATCTGAGTTTCAAAATGCCTATAAGCTGGAACAAGATGATTTTGCTACTAGGAATGGTCTGTTTGGAACAAGGCACATCTGCAAATCTTCCTCTTCCCAAAGGTAAGTTCCAAATAAGCTCTATAACTACCTTTCTCTGAAGGAACCACCTTTGCTGACAATGGGCATCACAACTGCACTCCATATTATTTTGGAAAAATTGAACAAGCAAATAAGTTTTAGAGATCTGATTGTTTCTTCAATAATTTTTTTTTGATTTTGCTCCTACAATCGGCATGTGAAATACTTAAGGAATGCAACTAAGTTTGTTTCACTTAGGTGTACTAAGTGAATTGGGATTATTTATTTATTTAGACATGTTTCACAGTACCATCTTTCATGGAGCAAACTCTACACATAAGCATAGGTCTAGAAGCATTTGTGATCTTTTGGAAAATTATCTTACTAGGAAATATGAAGCATGTTCACTGTGATATATTGGAAATAGTCTTTTCCTTGTGATTATCATAATCTGAAAATAGCTCTTGGCAGGCTTCTTTGTGGTCAGAGTTGTGCCAGCCTAAAGAACCACTATGTTTTCTGTCTTTGCCTCAATGAGTTCAGGAAATAATAAATTTCTGTCTTTGCTTCAGTGAGTTCAGGAAACAATAAATTTTGTATCTAAAGTAATTATGACTCATTCAGCTGAAGCAGTTAGAAAATAAGATGTTGATCCAACATCGTACTCCCACTGGCTTCAGAATAAAAAAAAACCTGAGCATTATATTCATGCACTGCTATCATTTAGGTGAGCATCTCTTTGATTCTTTTATTTTTTTCATCTGAAATGCGTAGATAACAATGCTTGATCCTTAGGCATGGAATGGAGATTAAACAGGGAGTCCTATGAAAGAGGTTTTATATTTTAGCATATTTATCTAAATATCTGTGTTATTAGAGATATGTTCTAAAGAAAAAACATTTTGATGACTCACTTCATTTCCATGGGAAATTAATGCTGGGAATTGTGCTAAACCTAAGAAATACAGAGATGAATAAGATGTAGGTCTTTTCCTCAAATAGTTCATGGTCTGGTGATGGAACAAAATGTACAAGTATAGCATGGTAAAAATGATTAAGTGATGGGCTGGGGGAGAAGGATTGCTACACAACCCATGGAAGAGACCCTTAACCCAGTTTTAAGAAATCAAGGACGACTCCTCACTTGAGATGATTTCCAAGCTCAGAAGTAAATGAGAGGATTTATTTAGGCAAAGGAGTGGGTAGATTATGAGACAGGGCTTTATAAACCCTCCTAAAATCATGTGGAAAGACCTACAGGAAGAACATGTGACATGCCATCTCTGAATTACCTGGTGGAGGTCAGTATCTTTAATCTAACCTATTTTTTATTTGAGAAGTCAAAAAAGCCCACGGAGTGCAAATGAATGCAACTTTTTAAGGGATAAAGTATTTTCCATAAAGAGGAAAGATTTGTCTTATTACCTGGCAACCTTCTATTCTAAACTATGGTATGTGAATCAGGACACTGTCTTCACTCCACAGTCCTTGAACACTGTGTCATTTTCCATCCCAGCAGAGAAATAAATCCAGTAGCATTTGTTAATATATGACTGTGTGACTGGCACCACAGACTGCAGTCTTAGACTCAGTCTCATGGGTGGAACAGAGAAATATGCACACAACTGCAATGAAAGCAGAGGATGTTATCACTGACAATTGGTTGAACAACTTTATTCTTCAGGAATTGTGGTAGATGTTGTGGATGTCAGTATTTCTAAGACTTATGTTCCTATATTTGAGGATCCCACTGTACAGTTGTGTTGAAAGACATAGAAATAGCCATAATGGTGCATGATAGATATCACAGAAGAGAATACAGAGTGCTGTGAAAAAACTCTCAGGGGCTAGAGAGCTCAGAATCAAAAGAGGTCTGCATTCCTAATAACCCACTGGAGACCTCCTCCTGAGGCCTTAACCCATACTTCAGGAAAGTATATCCCTTTATGATATACTTGTCCTACATGACACAAACTGAGCAATTTACTGCAAATTAAAGCAAATCCCAACAACTAACTTAGAATCATCTTGTGATCTTTATGCTCCCTATCTTGTTGATTTTTCTTGCTCAGAAGGCTTTCCTATGTTGCTCAGTACTAAAAACTATTTAGTCACTCAATGTTTGTCTAATTTTTTTTTTCCCAGGTACCGAATGTGGGAAGAATCTGGCTAAGGTAGGGCCTCAGAATTACTTTAACATTTTCAGTCGCATTGTTGGGGGAAGCCAAGTGAAAAAGGGTTCTTACCCCTGGCAGGTGAGTCTCAAGAAACATTCTCTGGTATGTGAGTTGTGAGATGTCTCAGGGCTGGATCTCCTGAATAATTGAGTCTTCAGTGCTCCATCCTGTCTAGTCCTTCACTAACAATCTTATGAGTGCATACAAAAATCCAAGTTCCTCATGATGTACATCAATTGAGTTCCAGAAAAAGTTTGTTCAGAACAATTATATGCACTGTTGACTTGAGTCACAAACTATTGAAAGTAATGCAATCCACAACTTTCAACTCTTAAGACAAAAATACCACTTCAAGAAGCTAAAAAAAATGAATTTACTATTTAAAAAACAATTCTTGATTGAACGAGTATATTTTAAAAAATACTTGATTTGTTATAAAGACCAGAGAATCCACTTTGTGTTTAGGGTGTAAGGTTCTCACGTATATAATAGGACCTCTCAGAGAGTAATCAAGAATACTGCCTCCTTAGTATCTAATGTCCTAGGAATTCTACCTCAGTTTAATTTCCTGATCCTTCTATGACATGAAAATGGATTTGTGCTTTTGCACCAGCCCCAGGGTTTGTATCTATTGTCTTTGAAACTCTCGAGATTTTCCTTACCCTTGAGGTCATGTTATCTTCTTGCTTCTTAAATTTCCATTTAAAGCAATCCTTCTTTATTTTTACTTCTCATGGATAAGTCATAACTTTTAGGTCAATGAACAAATGTTAATGGTTGGTTGATTAAGTTTGTGTTCAGGAGGTTGACTGATTAACTGAATCATTGTCATTTGATTAACTGGTTAAATACTTGATAGAATAGTTAGACTGATCAGTTAGTTACTTGATCAGGTGTTTTTCTAGACAATTTAGAAGTCCATGTTCAGTTCCTAGTAACAGTAATTCATTGACTTTTACTTCCTTGCTCTTTGTTCTATTCTTGGCCTCTTCACTCTGTTTCTCTCTTTCTCTTTCTCCCCTCTTTTCCTCTCTCCCTCTCTTTCTCTCCCTCCCTCCCTCCCTCCCTCTCTCCTTCTCTCCCTCTTCTTCTTCCTCTTTCCCTCTCTCTCATGCTGGGGATCAAACCCAGGGTCTCACAAATGTTAAGCATGCCTGAGCTCTACCATTGCCCTCTCTGCATTACTTTTCCTTTGATTTCTCATTAAATAATTTTTGGTCAAAAGTTGACATTTCTAATAAATTGCTTTGTTCTAATTCCAAAAATGTAAATATTGTCATTAAAAGTATTTAATTGTACATTTAAGTCATTTTAGAATCAAATAAAATATTATAAATAAGATAAACCAAAGATAAAAAGTATGCTTGAGAGGTAGAATCAGAATGACTTTGAAAAAGATAAAAGGGTCAAAGAGTTTATTAAAAGTATGAGAAAATCATAGGTCCAAACTATTTCTCTAAGAGGCTTGGAGAATTGGAGCATGTGTTGAAAGGCTCCCAAGTCTACAACTTGCCTTTTTCCCCAAACAGCTGTACTCTGCTATATTTTCTACTTCTTTTTCTTCATTCATAGGTAATGTTCATACTGTCAGAGCCACAGATCTGGGTCAACAGTGTTATCCAAATAAAGAAATAAATACTAATATTTCTAACTATCAACTCTACTAAAACTCTTACAGCCAATCATTTCAAATTAACTACATCTTATCTAGACCAAGGCTGGGAATGTTCTGGTTCCAGCACTGCCCTTCTTTCTGAGCTGTAGTGTATGCATTTTACCCCTTAAGAAATTATGAGTGAGTATCTGGGTGTATATTTTAGAATATGCTCAGTTGTCAGATTTGGGGAAGGGGGGAATCCTTGAGCATGAACTTGTACCTATTTAAGGTCTTTACTATTCAGGTATCTCTGAAACAAAGGCAGAAGCATATCTGTGGAGGAACCATCATCTCTCCACAGTGGGTGATCACAGCTGCTCACTGTGTGGCAAACAGGTAGGGATGGACTCACTCAAGGAAGAAAATCAGATCACCCCTTTCCTCTCCCTTGGAATCATCAGTGATGACTCTTAAAATATGGGGGAAACTCTAATGCTATAACACAAATGGGGCTTGGTGACATTGTCAGATGCTACTCAACTAGGTTGAAAATACACATTCTTCACAGAGGTAAAATACTTTACTAAATTGTAATCAAGATCCTGTCTCCATTTTTGTCCTCTTTCATTTAAGTCTGCAAAATTTCTTTGGATGCCCAGCTAGGCACCAGGGAGTGCCAACATACAAAAATTGAGACACAGTCCCTACCACTGGAGAGTTAATAGACTAAAAGAATAGTCAACTGATAATTTCTCTACAATGCAGCAGACAGTAGGCTAGTGAGATGCTGTATGTTAGATTAGGTACGTAATATAGTCAAAATTCAGAGGCATATACCAAGAGAAAATGATGCCCTTTCTAATTTTGTATAAAAGTATCAATCTTAGAGATGAAGGATTCCAAAAGATGGTAAGCCAAAGCTCTTCATCCATCTCAACAATCCTACCAAACTCCTTTCTGATTACCCAGGAAGATGGGGTCTTTTCCATGTCATATAAGGTCTTTAAATCACAGATATAAGGAAGGTAAGGAGAAGATCCCAATTTTCCCTTGTTGTAATTAGTTCTAAACCCTTGAGTGTGTGTGCTCTCTGTGACATTAGAGTTATGATGCTATTCTTCATAATATACACTCTGCATGAATTCTTTGACGTTGAAGCAGCATACTTAGTGGGAATCCCAAATCATTCTTAAAGGATTTCATTGGTATTAAGGATAGCTGAATATGGTCCCCTAGACTTTAGAAGCCTGAATTACAATGTATATGCATCTCTAGATAATCAGAATTGATTATCTAGAGATAATAAATGTTAAGTTTATCATATCATTGCTCCATATGAGGCCAGTGGCAGAATTACTAATTCTGCACTGAAACTGGGGATCTCTGCATGTTTTTCTAATAGCATTGGAATCATTCTCATTTGCTCAGCAACCCCACCACCCACATTATCTATATAATTTTAAAGAGACAAATTTGTCAGCAGCTGTGCTGTGAGTTTCATTGAAATCCACCATTTTACTGCTCCCTCTTCATAGAAACTTTGCATCAACTTTGAACGTTACTGCTGGAGAACATGACTTAAGCCAGGAAGAGCCAGGAGAGCAAACCCTCACCATTGAAACCATCATTGTACACCCAAGATTCACCATCAAGAAACCAATGGACTATGATATTGCCATTTTGAGAATGGCTGGGACCTTCCAATTTGGTAAACATTTGAGATTCACCCTGATTTGAATGCCCCCTGTTCCCATGACCTTTGACTCATAATTCCCTGCAGTTCATATTATATAGCATGTACCCAGCTGTTCTAAATCATGTGTTTTGAGATAGAGATTTAGGCTGGAAAGTTCTCTACCTGAAACTCTCTTTGCTTGTAGTTCTGGATATAGAATTATGTGGAGTCAGGAAAGGAGAGGATCTTTGTCTGATAAGTAACCCCAGTAGGTTCCAAGCAGATATTACAACTCTCACCAAGGTCCTTGGGGACTACCTAGATGCAAATTGGTGAATGGCTAATGGTATCCTGTCCTGTCCTCTGTGAATGAGATGAGCACTGCTTTGATTTTTTTTTTTTTTTAGGCCAGTTGGTGGGACCTGTGTGTCTTCCAGAACCAGGGGAAAGATTTGAGGCTGGATTTATTTGTACAACTACAGGCTGGGGCCGCTTGACTGAAGGTAAGAATACCTGTGCCACTCTTCTTAATCAGAGTTTAGAACTTTCTGGTGGGCAATCAGAAAATAGAATTTTAATCTACTTTTTTTAAACAGTTATGTTTAAAAGATAAAAAATGTAACATTTTGAAAGATAAAAAATGTAACATTGTACTTGGAAATTTAGGTTTTTCCAAAGGACACAAACTTGAATCCAGTTGATGAGGTGAATAGGGCATCTTCAACTCAGAAAGGGTCAGTGTGCCTTGCTGAGGCTCCTGTACTGTGTTACAGATGGAATCCTCTCACAAGTCCTGCAGGAGGTGAACCTGCCTATTTTATCCAAGAAGGAGTGTGTGGCAGCTCTGTTAACCCTAAAGAAGCCATTTAATGGGAAGACCTTTCTCTGCACAGGCTCCCCTGATGGAGGGAGGGATGCATGTAAGGTGAGTGGCATTGGCTGGGCTGACAGGCTCCGCTCAGGCAGGTCTCTCCTCAGCTTTTTTAGCAGGTGAGGGGCTTCAGGAAGGCTGATTCCAGCTAAACCTGGAATGTGGAAAGAAGAGCCAGAGTAAAAAGGAAAAATAAAGTCAAAATAAAGGGAAAGTTTAAACAATCTGTTTTGAGCAGGGGTGTTCAGAGGAGGTTATCTGATTTTTCCAAAAAGACCAAATAATAGAAATAGTGCCAAGAATAAGCTCAGGATTCATCCCTACAGGATGGATGGAGCTTTCTTATTTGGAGTTTGTAGATGTTTGGAACTTTACTGGTCTTCTGTTCTCCCGTTGATCAAGAGCTGAGGTCAATTATTAAGTATCCTATGGATAAAGAGTGAGCACCGTAGGGAATCAACACTGACAATGATGGTAAAAGAAGCTTCTTTCTTCTTCAGGGAGATTCAGGTGGCTCACTCATGTGCAGAAATAAGAAAGGAACCTGGACTCTGGCTGGCGTGACTTCCTGGGGTTTGGGCTGTGGTCGAAGCTGGAGAAACAATGGGCAGAAAGATGAGCAAGGGTCCCCTGGGATCTTCACAGATCTTAGTAAAGTGCTTCCCTGGATCCGTGAACACATCCAAACTGGTAATAAAGCCATTATGCAAGGTTAAGAAGTTGGTGTTCTGCTAGGGCAGATCATCAGCTGTCTAGCCAAGTCAGGACCAGAGTAAAGAGGTCTACTTCTGTTCTCAATTGGTGCATAAAGATTATGAAATTTGTTGTCAAAAACAGGAGCTGAATATGGTATGTGATACAGTAGAAAATGTTCAATGATATATGAATTCATACATTTTTTATTTTGTCAAGTTTGCCTTTAATTGAAACAGTTTCAACTTGAAGATATGTTTTCTCCACTTATTTCTCAGTTGTTCCAGCAAGATTCAGCTAGCTATAGCATAAAACAGTAGTAATTTTGCCACCCAGGAAACTATTTGGGGGGATATTTGTGTTGTTACAACTAGAGAGGAGGCAGTGGCACCTACTGGGTAGGGGCCATGGATGCTGTTAAGTATACTAACAGTGCACAACACGGCGTCCCACAAAGAATAATCTCATCCCCGATGTTAGTAGTGAGAAGCCCTGGCACAGAACCAAGTTCAGTAAATCAGAAAAGGCCAGCGAATGCATACACCAGGGGCTGAATTGTAGCCTCATTTATACCTCCAAACTCAACTTAGTTGTTTTTTTACCTGGTTTCTAACAGCCTTAAAGGGCCTTCCATCCTTTCCTGAAACAGTTCATTCAAATTAGTTCAGTAGAAAACGACTTGTTGTGGAGCATATGGCACAGCATCAGGTACCTGAGCATTAAATTCAAGTTGTAGATATTCTAGAAACATTTTTGTGCTTGTAGGAAAGTTATTTCCATCTGTAGCCTCCATTTTTATGTACAATCACCTCTTTCTGTTCTGTGTAAATGTCATGTTAATCACTGGTTAATTACTGTCTGTTTCTTAATTAGGCTACTCAATAAACCAAGTAAAATCATCTACTTTTTTATATCAAGACCCCTTTCATACTTTGCCATTTATCCTTTCTGTTCTTTCCACAAGAGTAGATTTTCATAATAGTATATTGACTAAAAATTCTCTGCACTTTTGAGCCAACTTTTTGAAATATTGTTTGTGATACCTAAGCTTTGAGTTGTGTTTTTCTTTTTCTTTCCCAGGGCATCAAAGAAAGAGCTCCAGAGGTGGGTATTCCTTGTAGTCTGCTCCACCATGAGCATGAATTAACATATAGCATTTCTGAATATCAGTTTCCTCTATAATCAAAAGTTACCCTCAGCAAGAGTTTTCATGTTTACTAGGTATAAAACTACCAAGCACACCTGCAGCCCTGCCAGTTTGGACAATCACATGCCCTGGATTCTCTCCTGTTTCTTTTCTTGTCTATTCAGTGCTCCATCTAATTCAGCAAACATTTGACAAACTCTAGCTTTGAATCAGAGACTCGGGAAAGAAAAGAGGTGGTACAGATGTGGTAAATAAGTTCCACACACCTCCCTGAAAGTGTCCTTCATTATATAGGGGACTCATCCCTGTATCACATTGTAGCTCTGCAATTAATTCACCTTGTGATTTTGGGTAAGCTCTTTCCTATCTCTGGACCTCAGTTACTTCATCTATAAAGAATAGAGGTTGGACCAGATGGTCTTTAAGGCCTCTTTAGCTCAGATCTTCAATTGTTCCTTGAGCCCATAAAACTACCTACAAAATGCCATATGGAAAATAGCATCCTCAGAGCTCAGAGGCTGCTTCTAGCTGAAAATCTAGTTGAAGGAATCATCCTTATCCAAGGATGGATATTGAAAGATGGAGGTAAGAGAATGCAGGATGTAAGAGACCAGTAAGTCAGCCAAAACAGTTGAAATGAAGGATGTGTAATGGGGTTTCATGAGAGAAAAGAATAGAAAGATAACTTGATAGCAAGTTATGAAAACTTCAAACGTCAGCCAAAAATTTTAGACTTTATTGAGCAATAAGAATTTGATTAATTAGATAAATAGATTAGAACTAGACTTTCCTGATAAAAGAATGGACTTTATAGTCATTTTGATGAGCAGTAGCAAGGAAGAGGAAAGAAACAAACTTGATTCTTTGATAGTTTTGAGCATAAGATACTAAGGATACAGAAAGTCATAAAGTCAGAGGCAGATGCAGATTTGCTGACCCAGAGAGATTCCATCAGCAGCATGTTGAGTTTCAGGGTGATAGCTATGAGACCATTGCAAAATCTGTCTGAAGTTCAGAAAAGCAGAGATAATAATCAAAACTGAGGGAATGACTGAGACTGGTCAGAGGTCTGAAATATAGAGAGAAGATGAATGCTGGGATAGAACCTGGGAAATATCTGTATCCACAGAATGGGGTCAGAGGAAAGAATTAAGGAGAAAAACAAATCCAGAATCCCAAGGCTAAGCAGGATCTAAAAGGAACAAAAATGAATATGGCATCTCAGAAGGCAAGACAGGAAAATATTTCATAAAGAGTGAAAGAGTACATAAAGAATAACCAGGAGGCTCCAGTGTCCTCAGCTTCTGGAAGGAGGGGCTATTATGGCCAGCCAACATCATTGACCCTGATTCCGTGACTTTCCCTCCCAGCATCATGCAGTGAAAAGGATGGTATAGTCAGCGGGTCTGATGGGGAGCTGCACTTCCCAGAAAGTCTCCACGTGTATTATGACAGTGAGCAGTGAGTAGCCCCTTCTGTCACCCTTCCCCAGACTCCCACCTCCAGTCTGGCTCCACCCATTAACTGGACAGCAATTGTCACTTTCTATCTAGAAATAACATCCTCTCCACATGTCTGTCTGCAGACAGTGTGTTTGGACCCTGTTGGCACCAGAGGGAATGCATGTGTTGCTCAGTTTTTCCCGCATGGATGCAGAGTCTTGTCACCACAATCACCTGGCAATGTATTCTTTGGAAGACAGACTCTTTGGTGAGTGGATTTTCACACTGACCAGTGGAAATCAGTAATAAGTGGCTTAAAGAGGCCTGGTTACAATATGTTTGGCATGGAGTCATCTGTAAATGCCATACTTCCGGTCTCCCAGTTTGAGACTCAGATCAGGAGGAGTACAGAGGAACTGAACCTGAGACTGCAGGGTCACAGGGCATTTCACTTCTGCATCATTTTCACTTGCTCTTATTAAACTGGGAGTAAAATCTAGGCATATTGCAGGGTATCCCAAGCAGAAAGCTGCTTTCCCAGGCATGAAAAGGATCTTTACCTGCAAAAAGGAGACAAAAGTTACATAAGAAACAGGAATGGAGTGGTTCTAAACTGGACACGATTTAGCCCCTCAGGAAATGTTTGGCAATGTCTTAGAGACTTTTTTGGATGTTACAACTGTAGAGACTATTACTAGAAAGCTGTTAGGTTGTCCCAACTGGAGGGTGTTTTACTGGTGGAAGCCAGGGTACTACATAAGACACCAAAAAAAAAAAAAGAGAGAGAGAGAGAGAGAGAGACATAAGACACCCAATAGTGCTGAGATTGAGACACCCTGTTTTAGACAATCCTGAAATATCATGGAAAATTCAGTTCTCTTTAAGTCATTTAAAGGGTGATGTTTTCTAGATTCTAAGCCAAGAATCTTCTTTCTCATCTTGCAGGAAAACTCTGTGGAGAAATCCTCCCTTCCTCTGTTCTTGTTGGTTCCAATTCTATAAAGCTGAAGTTCATCTCTGATGCCACAGATTATGCCACTGGGTTTAATCTCACCTATAAAGCTGTTACCCCAACCCACTTTCCTGGTAAAACCATTTATACTTATCACATGCCCTCCAGACCCTTTGAAGAAGTTTGGGCATCATAGGCATAAGCCCCCTGGCAAGGCCCACTAGTTCCATAGTGCAGGGGACCAACTGGCCAGCTTGAGAGCAGGGTGCAGTCTCTCCTTCCACAGCCTTGATGCTTTGTATTTATCACCTACCAAGTAAGCTGAGAAGACCCAAAGAATTCTGTAAGATCTATGCACATCCCTCTTCCTTCTTGTTGGCTCTGTCTAAAGATTCAGTTCACACATCACCTGTGAGAGATGGGAGGGAGAACAATGAGAATTCCTCTTCCTTAGGTGCTTCCATTTGTTTGGAGTTTCTTTATGTATTTCAGATTCGGGTTGCAATTCCTTAACTATCCTTTTTAAAGAAGGCATCATACAGAGTCTTCACTATCCTGAAGACTACAATGACATGGCCAACTGTAACTGGATTTTTCAAGCCCCCAAACATCACATAATTAAGGTATTTACTTGGGTTACTCTTCCTTAGCCATGGCATATCCACAGAACAGCTATCAGAAGCACCATGCAGCAGAGGTTTTTATCTGAGTTATCCACTGCTATATTCAAGTTTTAATTAAACACTTGAATAATGAACCAGTTTAGTTTCCCCTGCAACTATCCACTTTTACCACTAGATAGCACTTGCACTCTTTAGTTTTTGTTAAAAACAAAACCAAATCCCCCCAAAATAGTGTTGTCTTAACCTTTGTACCTGGTGACTTTATCAGTCTCTAGTTCCTTCTAGAAACAAGCATTTCTTCCTTACAATTCAACCTCTGACAAAACACTATGTTTGTAATGGCAAACAGATGTCAATAACAATTAGTCCAAAATCATTAAGCCTTCTAAGTAAAGGAGATAGAGCAAAGAAGAAACAATGCAGAATAGGCACAGTGGATGACTAGCTTCAAAAAGTCACAAGTGTACTTGGGGTGGGGGGCTGGTAGGAGGTAAGGCTGAGACCCTTCAATATCAGGATATGGTGTTTATTCCACATTTGCCTATGAGTGTTACTGGCCATTCATTGGTTTGTTTTCCCATTAAACACTAGTGGACAATCTGCAGAGAGATGTCACTAGGTAGCTGAAGGTCAGGCTACAGTCAGGATGAGATTGGACTTAGGATTTATTTATAAGTATTTCTTTTAAAATAATAATTAAAAGCAAGGGATATATGAAGGAGTAAGGGCAGACAAGACCTCAAAGCCTCAAAGTTCTCCAGTATGGGAGTGTATTTCCTAACAATGGTTCACATCTTGAGAATTGGATGGTCATTAGGTGTTTTATTATTGTGTGACTATTACAGAGTGTCTTCACACAACCAAGACAGCTCCAAGGTCACAAGATGTATAATCTTATGAGACCACTGTCCCATATGTGGTCCATTGTTGACCAAAACATTGTTATGTTGTGCATGACCATATTTGAACAGGAAAGAGGTCTGAGATGCAGGAGTAAAACTGAATTGGTGAAGTCACTCCAGAGAATGGATCTTTTCACTTAAAACACAAAATAAAACAAATAAACAAAAAGATGTGGCAAATAGTTTTGGGCTTACCACATAGAGTTTAAAGAGAATGAGAATTAAGGATGAACTGTTCAGACACCACCACACCCCTCAATAAGGCAGAATAATTGGACTGGACAATTAAAAAGTTGAAAAAAGTTGGGCGTGGCAGTGTCTGAAGTACTAAAATAAGTCAGAAATTAGGAGCAGAAACAAGATCACATAAGGTTTACAAATGAGTGAGATGAGTATAGATCTTCTTTTTCTAATGTTTTCTGAAAACCAAAACAGAGTTAAGGCAAAAATTTCAGCAGAATTAAGGGAAAAAATTTTTTTATTCACAATGAAAGATAAGAATTTAAATATAAGCATATTTCTAGGAGGAGTAAGAAGAGGGAATTTAGTTGAAAACCAGAAAATGCTACTCTTCTCTTCTAAGGTCTTCCTCCAGAGCAAGTTAAGCAAATCCAGATTTCTTTGCTTAATCAAAATAAGGTCATTCATCTGTATTGTTTACTCTGAGAATAACCTTCAGTCTCCTCAGCTGTCATTTCAGAGTCTGGAAATAGAAGAAAGTGGAGACTGCACTTCTGACTATGTGACAGTGCACAGTGATGTAGAAAGGAAGAAGGAAATAGGTTTGTGTTCCTCAAAGGCTCAGCTTCCCCTGGTTTGCATTTAGACCCAGTCTTGAGATGAAGGATATGGCTCAGTTTTCCTTAATTCCCCTGTACCACCACTCCTTTTTCAAGGGCAGGAGGAGAGAGACAGGACCAAAGAACCACTTGAAGGGAAATTCAAAAGGCCCACAATGAAGGAAGAGCCAGATGGGGAAAGTCCCATCAAAATAAGCCCTGTAGCTGGAACCAACTCTTGGCAGCGTTTTAGTGGGAGTGTGGCAGACGAAACAGAATTGAAACATCAATGGGGTTAAATGAATATTTAAAAAAGCAAGCTGCCTTTTTATTTTGAAAATGAAGTGTGATATTTACCTGAAAAGCTTACTTCTCAAAAGTTAACTAGAGGACACATTTTTTTTCTCCTATCCATGTCATGTTTATTTGCCTGGCACTGGATGATGCTTTGGATTGGTCTTCAACCAGCTCGGTTGTGTGGCTATGATGTCCCTCCCCCTGTGCTGAGCTCCTCCAGTGTCATGCTCATCAACTTCCAATCAGATGAAAATGGGACCTTCAGAGGCTTCCAGGCTGCAGTCTCCTTCATTCCTATAGCAGGTAAGAAGAGGGAGGCAACGATCCTTCAGTGTCTAATTCTAATCCTCATAGAGTGGTAATAAAGGGAAACCTTTAGAATCCAACATGGATCCATTTGATTTTCATAATTTGTGGTAATTAGATCCTATAAAGTCACTGTGAACACTGAATAAGTGGCTACTCAGCCATTCCTCCTAAGAAAATACAAAGTTATTTTCCTGGGGGCACTGTACATTTTTTTATCAACCCATCAATACATAACCTAGTTTTAAGTGTTTCTGCTTAAAGACACATTATTCATATGTATTAATGATCATTTGTATTAAATTCAGAGCAAATAGCACTATAACTCATATCTGAACAAAGCTTTTCTAACACATTCTGGGTGAGGTACATTTCAGTCTTCTTGCACTTAGGAACACTAGAGGGCACTTCAGCACTATGCTTGGAAGACACACTAAACTGAAGTCACCAACAAAAAGCACACCCACAATGTGGTACTAAATAGACAACGAAAAGGACATTTGTTTATAGGATGAGAGCTGAAACAAGAAGACAGGGAATTGCCTTATTTTACGTCAGCTGAAAACCTGAAAGTTAGATGTTTGTGAAAGCACCATGAATATTGCTTTTGAGGTTATAAATACATTTTAGTGAGTAGGTGAATTCACATATATGGAACCTATAAATAAGAAAGATATATGGTGTGTCTGAATCTTGGCCTATCCTTACTAGATGTGTGGTTTTTAAGAAAGAATCATCTCAATGTCATTTTCAACCTTACAATGGGAGAATAATCATGTCTAGGAAAGAATGGAGTGGAGATTAAATCAGATAAGATACACTTGGCTATAAGCAAGGGCTCATATAACAAAAAAAAAAAAAAACAGAAAATATAATCACCAATCCCAGGCCCTGGAACCTATACATCTTTTTTCCCAGTCTTCACCATGATCCCTTTTCCATATGGGAGATCCCACGAAGCAATTATCTGCTTCCCAAGTTGTTCCTTCTTGTTAAGAAACTACTGTTGGAAGAAAAAGGCCAGGTTATAGTTACAATATTCCACTTCTCAGTTAAAATACTCACAGAGTCCTGCTAACTGAGGTGTCCCAAAATTCTAACATTATCTCATAAGTAATTTTCTGATGACTTATAAGTCATTTTCTGATGACTTAATTCACACAAAGAAAACCAACCCTGTTTTTTTTTTGTGTGTGTGTGTGTGTGTGAATTAAGTAATTATGTTATGTTTATATCCAGATTTAAATACCTTGGTATTAGAGGATGGACCAGTGTTTCTGGAGACATGGAATGTGCCATCTGAAGAAATTAATGCTTCTGGTAAGCTGTTTGGGGACTGTAACTACTTAATGTGTATGCGTGTGTATACACACACACATATGTATATACACACATACACACATATATGGAACATATTATCCAGGGTTCAGTCAGAGAAGCAGGTGTGATGGGTTGAATATGTTTTCCTTCCAAATTGTGTTGGAATCCTCCAGTACCCTAGAATGTGACTTTACTTGGATATAGGGTCTTTACAGAGATTAACTGAGTTAAAATGAGGTCATTAGAGTAGTCCCTAATTCTATATGAATGCTAGTCTTAATAGGGGAAATTTGGATGTAGAGAGACACACATACAAAGGAATAACATGATATGAAGAAGAAAGCAGAAATCCAGTGACATATCATTTATAAGCCAAGTGTTTTAGTCAGCTTTGCAATGCTATGACCAAAATTCCTAACAAGAACCACTTAGAGGAGGGAAAGTCTATTTGGGGCTCTGGTTTCAGAATTTCTCAATCCATAGATGGCTGAGTCTATTGCTCTAGATCCAAAGTGAGGTGGGATATCACGGTTGAGGGACACAGTGGACAAAAATGGCTCACCTCATTGAGTCAGAAAGTAGATAAAGGGGGAGAGATAGGGTCCAGAGTGAGGATGCACTCTTCCAGAGTATACCTCCAGTGACCCACCTCCTCTAAAGTTACCACCCAGTCAATCCATTCAAACTAGGGTGAACTGACCAGGTTACAGCTTCCAGTCTAATCATTTAACCTCTGAATTAACAGAGGTTATGTGATTAACACAGAAATTTTGGGGGGACACCTTATTCCCAAATCATAATACCAAGGAACACCAAGAGTTGCCAGTGAACCACCAGAAGCAAGAAAGTTCCATTGAACCTCCATCGCAGATCTCCAAAAGAACAAACCTGCCAGCTCATTGATCTTGGATCTCTAGAACTGCGAGACAATAAATTCTTCTTGTTCCAAGCTACCTGGTTTGTGGTACTTTGTTATAGCAGCTCTAGCAAATGAGTGCTTCAAAATTTGCTTGCATGATTTGTAAGAGCTGACCAAGCAAGAACATCCTTAAGGCAGGCAGGCAGAAAGGGAAAATGTCGAGAGTATTGAATCCACAGCAGGAACTGAAGTTGTTCTCCGTAGGCAGTATCTCTTCTCTTTTTTCAGGAAGCCTCAGCCCTGCTTTTAAGATCTTCCAACTCATTACGTCCAGGATGATTTTCCTTACCTAAAGGCAATGGATTAGGGATGATAGCTGCAAACTTCCTTCACAGCAACACCTAGTGTTCAATTGAATAACTACAGGCGCAAGTCCAACCAAGTTGACATATCAAAAGGGTCATTGTCCCTTCTGTTCAAAGCAACACTGAAATATTTCCAGTCCAAGAATAAAAACTCCCTTCTTAACTGACTCATTTGGTGGGGATGACTCAATTATGTGCCAACTCCTGTTCTGACTCACAAGATCTTTCACTGAATAACAGCAAGTAAAACCACTATGTTTTAACATCAATGAGTTTTGAAATTTACTGAGATTTACCATTTTCTTGTGTTCTCCATGACATCCACTGACATAGACATTGATATGCTGTTCCATATAGATGACACATTGATGAGGGGATCAGGCAGAGGATGGAAGTGGGGAAACTTTCATACTTTGCCATTTTAATAGTTTGTTAAAAGTCAAGCATATTATTTTTATTTATTTCTATTTTTACAAATTTTCTGAAACATAGAACACATAATAATAGAGTGGAGTGGATAGTGAATATTACTCGTAATGAGAAGGGATGGGAGCATTCTGAATCTTTTCATTCTGTCCTCCTTGACAATGACCTCATGATGCACAGAGATCCTAGGTGAAGTGTGGCTGCAATATTTCCTTCTCTTGGCCACTAGGGAGTATATTCAGCACAGTCATTTTTCATCAGCCTAAACCAAACAGTATTTTCCAAGGAATCTGGTTACAACCCTCAGTGACAGTTATCATTTAATTCCCAGGACCTGCTGCAATGCCCAGAACAAAGATGGTATCAAATAAATATTTGGTGAATAAAATTAAATAATTCACTATATATCCTGAAGAAATTTCCTAATTTTCTCTCACTGAACTCAAACCTTCTTTAAAACTTTCTTCCTTTATATGTGACCATACAAACTTAAGGACAAGAAAGTTCACATGTGTCTGATTTTAAATATCACACCTACCCAGAGGACTCAAACCCTAAGATAGAATATCTTCTAGTGGGTAGAAGATGAATGTAAGATATATTGTAGATATTGCAACTAAAATATTTGAAGACTGAATAGTTAGAGCAAAAAAAAGAGGGGGTCAAAAGTGAGCTTGATATTGTGCTCCTGGGTGAGAGACCCACTTCAGGTAATGTTTGTTTTTTTATCTCTCTAGAATAGAATAAATTTTTTTTTATCATTATTTCCAGGTGTCTCTCCATTGGCAATAAATATGCATCTTCTTGGCCCCAACCCAGGTGGATGATGAGAGGGCCACAGCCAGCTCCTGGCCATGGCTGGCCTGCCTGCAGATTGCCACTGAGTATCTCCGTAGAGGCACTATTATCCAAAAAAACACTGCTCACTGCCTCACCAGTAAGAAAGTACACTGGGCAGTGGAAAGTGGTGAGGAATGATGGTTTAAATGGTTTGATTATTAACCCTCCAGCCACCATCTCTGATACTGATCAGGGTCTGCTGTGAGTTACCACTGGCTCCCCCATTCATTACCATCCTGAGCAATCCCTAAGTGCACCAGAAAGCTCTGCCATGTCACATCGTGTTTTTAGTATATTCTAATTAAGCATGATGTGGACTATTAAATACATACTTGTTTAATCATATCTTCTTTTCCTAAGAATTATCATATTTTCTTCCCTATTAATTTTTTAAGTCAAAAATTAATATTGAATTTTGTGAAATACTTTTTAGCAGATAGTGATATGATTGAATGATTAACATTAAATCCATACTAAATATATTTCTTAATGTTCATTTGCTCGTGAAATGAATTCCACTTGGACATGGCACCTCATCTTTCAGTGTTCTTCTGGGTTCTATTTACTAATATTTCTTTTAAATTTTTGTAACCACATTTATAATTTAAATTTAGTTATATTCTCTAAGTATGGTCTGGAGACACTGAGGATCTACAAGATCTTTTTACAGGGTCCTCAATGTCAAAACTACTTTCCTACTAAAACCAAGGTATTGTTCTCCCTTTTTTATTCTCATTCTCTATGGAGTGTATGATAGAGTTTTACAGAGGCTACATAACATCTGCTATCTCAATAGATTGAATGTAAAAAGCAGATAATAAAACCTGCCTATATTTTATTTAACCAGAAACTAAAAGAGTTTTACAAAAATGTAAAACAAGGCCAGTCATTATTTTGTTGTTGTTGTTTGGGAATGTTATTTGCATGAACATATTACTTAAAGTGAATACCTAATGTTTTATTATGATTGTCCAAATAAATTAAGAAGTGAATTCTTTTTTTTAAGAGAGAGAGAGAGAAAAGAGAATTTTTTAATATTTATTTTTTAGTTTTCAGTGGACACAACATCTTTATTTTATTTTTATGTGGTGCTGAGGATCGAACCCAGCGCCCCGCGCATGCCAGGCGAGAGTGTTACCGCTTGAGCCACATCCCCAGCCCAAGAAGTGAATTCTTACATGTTTGCCTTAATTTCTAAAGTGATAAATATTTACAAATAGAGCTCACATAAACAAAGCTCTTTAAGACACTCAGTGATTTTTTTTTAAAGTGTAAAGGTGACCAAAATGTTTGAGAGTTGCTGACCTTCGATCTTCTAATTAGCTTCTGCATTTCTCTGAAATTCTTGTCAGAGTTTTTTTTAAAAAACTGGAGATTGTTTTATATTTTGCATACAATTTACAGGACAAGAATAATAAATAATACGTTGTGTTTTTGGTATATATAAGAATAGTATACAATATATAAATAATAATAAATAATGATGTCACGTAAGTACACATGCTAAATAGCTTTTCCTTAGAGTCTTTAAGTTAACCCTTCTCAATTTCCTTCACAGTTATTGATTTTCAGATTTAATTTTTTTTCTTCAGACAATTTACATAACAGAATCTCCTAGTAATAGTTATACCATTCATATTTTCCTACTTGTTGCCTTGAGTTGTGCAAAACATTCCCTGATGATTAATCCATTTTGTTTTGGAGATAACTTTCTACTTTGTTCTTGATTTTGTACTTTTTAAAAAATATTTCCAAAAACAATTACACTGGGTAGTGTTTTGTCCTTTCATCCTTAGATTTTTATATCCTTAGAAAACAGCTACATTTTGGACAGGCATGGTGGTGCACACCTGTAACCCAGTGGTTTGGGAAGCTGAGGCAGGAGGATCATAAGTTCAAAGCCAGCCTTAGCAACTTAGTGAAGCCCTAAACAACTCAGCAAGACTCTATCTCTACATAAAATATATTTTTAAAGGGGTGGGGCTCAGTGGTTAAGTGCCCCTCACTTTAATCCCAGGTATCAAGAAGAAGAACAAAAAGAAAATAGCTACATTTCTTTTTAGTGAACGTATTTCCTCTGATTGTATAGTATTGAGAAGTTTCCTGAGGAGGACTGATAGATAGGCACAGTTATAAGTTGTATTGATGTTAGATTAGCAAGAAACTTCAAGAATTGACTGTTTCCATTAGAGATCTTAACTATGCAAATGATTTCAGACAGATTCTTCATGTTTCTGAGTCTAGTATCTTCCATGTACATTGCTATGACTTGAATATCCCCTCTAAAACTCATGTTGAAATTTAATTGCTACTGTAAGTTTTGAGAGGTGAGATCTTTAGGAGATGTTCAGGTCCTGAAGGCTCTGCTCTCATGAGTGGGAGTCGTTTAGTGAAGAGTTTCTATGTGTTCTGGCCAGAATCATGAGCCAAATAAATTCTGCTTGTAAGTCACCAGAATACCAGCCTTAGATACTCTGTCAGAGCAGTAGAAAACAGACTAAAATGGCTTGGGAATGTGGCTCAGTGATAGAGTGTGGTGAGCCGTGTTTGTAGACCGTTGCCGCCATTAGAAGATGGCACCGGTCTCCGTTGTAGATCTTGGTAAACAACTCCTTATTAGGAAAAGTTGGCGCGCTGTCCCTCAACACCCTATGAGAAAACCCCGAGTGGCAGCTTTGGATTGGACTTGAGTAAGCTTTATTAGGCTGTGTGTGGGGGCGTGGAGAAAGCGCGCGCTTGAGAGAAGACTAGAGTTAAGGCCTGAGTAAACCGCTGAAAGAAGAATCCTGTGTCGTGTCTTCCTTGCTGGCGAGGGGGTCGCGACAATAGAGCACTTGCCTAGCACACGTGAAACCCTGGGTTTAATCCCTAGTACTGCAAAAAAATAAATAAATAGAAAACTAAAACATGAACAGAAGACAGAGGATAAGAACATTAGAACCTGCAGGACTGCTAGATAGAATGGCTGCTGCTATCATTATGAGGGTCAAGCTAGCAGCCTTGTTTCCCCCTGACCCCAGAGTTTCTGAGTCTGAGACAGTCACTTTCTATCTCCACATATTTTAAAGAGATGATAATTGAAATTTCTCATCCTCTCACTTTCTTGGGAACCGAATGTATTTTCCTGGGTGGTGAATCCAGGATCCATGATTTGGCTAAAGATGCTCTCAGGTCTGAAGCCTCAGAGCTCCCCTTCTCTCCAGCCAGTGCTGGCCATGCATTTCCCTGTGACTGCTGCAGCCCCACTAGTCTGTGCAGCTCCAGTGCTGACCAGGACTGGCCACAGATGTTTCAGGGGTGGGGTACAGAATTTAGATTGAATGTTCTTTCCCTTGATGTCAGCAGAGAAACAGGGAAATATTGAAGAGCCAATTCCAAGTTGGTTGGTTGGTTTATGCTGCACAACAGGGACCCTCTACTTTCTGACACTTGCCACTGAAGATTTATCTGCAGACCAGATTTGTCTTGTTTCCAGTCCTCACAAGACTACAAAACTAGCAACAATCACTTAAGAAGCCCTCTCTGAGGCCCGCCCTCACCCAGAGCCAGGTGGGGCACTTGCATCAGGTGGCACCAGGTACCCGCACTGTGAATTACTTCCTGTCTTAGGGGAATGCAAGTAGCCAAGCTCCATGCTCCTCTCCTCTTCAGTGGGGATTTTTAACTGCTTCTTTGTCTTATTAAAAAATCCACTGAGCACATAATTATACACTCTGCCTTTGAAAGCATCACTGAGGACTGTGACCTGGCACCATTGCTGCTGGCTGATCCACTTTGATCCATCAGCACGCTGATTCAGCCTGTCTGCCAAGAGGCCAGGGGCTACCTGCTTCCAGGTCTTGCAGGGTCACAGGATGGGGCTGTCTTACAGGTCTGTGAACAACACTCCTGTGATGTCCTTACTGCCTTACTCTGCAGCACTTCACAGGCTCCCGTGTCCTACTCTCTTGGTTCCTCCTCACACTTCTTTCACAGGGGAAAAAGTGGGGAGAATACTTATTCCCATGTTAAGAAAAAAAATAATAAAATGAAAGGGAACAATAAAGAAATTGGGGCTTATAAATTTTCTAAGGGACACAAAGTCACATAGCTGCTAAGTGAGAGAGACAGTTTGCCCTGGATTCAGCCTGAGCACAAAGACCTTTCCACAGCACGCCCTTGCCTGTTTTGGAGAATGAGCCACTAATTATATTACACACACAGTGCTGGTGCCCAATTGCCTTTCCCTACCCTGCCTGCATATCAACCATTAATCACTTGGTTCATTCATTTTTTCATACAGTCATGAGCAAATCTTCACTGAGCACCTAGCACTGGAGAACTAAGTACAAGTACCCCAGGCCAATTCGATAAATACTATAGTTTTTTTTTTTTTTTTTTTTTTTTTTTAATTCAGCCAATTTATTGTAAACAGGAAAACCCTAGGACTCTATCATACTGGCTGTGTCACATGCTCTTTCACATCAACTAGTCAAAAACAAGTCCCCAGTAACTAATAACTTAATGTGTTTCACAAATCTCATCTGCTAAACACGGAGTAAATAGAAGTATCTGGGGTAGTCTGTTATTGCTCATGGACTGCAGCTGGGATCCATTTAAATGAATCCATTAGTATGCCTGAGTGACCCAACAGTAGCTCTAGATCCCATTTGGAAACCAGAAAGTGCTGGAGCACACTAAACAAGTGCAGGTTCATGGAAGACTACAAGGAATTGCTTTCAGATCTCTTCAGGTGCCTTTCCTCATACAAATGACACTTGTAAATTTTATTCATTTTTTTTTTTAAAGAGCTAAAAGTTACTCAATAGCACATAATTTTCCACAGAAAAGGTAGGTGGATTTTCATTTACTTTTACAGTGTTGGATTTAAACACTCAGGACAAATTTTAGATTCATCTTGTATATATTTGTAGTTTGATGAAAAGCTGCATAGTCTACAAATGCATGAGACCAGAAGGAAGTGATAACTTCATACACCTTCTGATGGACCAAGACAGCTTCACACAAGGAGGCTCTTGAAGTTAGATAAAAAGACAGTTACAGCACCACATTGACCTGACAATAGAAAGGGAGCCCTGCTTTTGAAAGCAGTCTCCTAGGTTGTGACTAGTATCATTCTTGCCCCAAATTGAGATAATTTGGAAAATGGAAAAACCTAAGATGTGAAAAGACACGACTCCACAGAAAGAAGTCCTGGCAAATCAAGTCATAAGGGGAGGTTACATTTCATTTGAAAATGCCATTCTTTGCCTGAGTTAGTGGACAACAGGACCACTTACTATTACTAGTGCCTGTATGTGGAAATATATTCACAATTTCTCTTGAAGCAAGTTTTAATAATAGTAAATATTTCAAAACAGCTGTTAAATCTACAATAACAATTTCACCTAAAATAGTATCTCATGAAAAAAATATTTTTAAAAGTCCACTCCAGTCATCTGTATGTATGTTTATATTTATATATTAAAAAAAATAACACTTAAGGCAAGATCAGACTGGTATCAACGAGGGATTTAATCTTATGGAACTCACTACTTAAGAACGCATATCTCCAAAAAGGTGGCTTTGTATTTGCTGCCTTTTAAATTCATAAAGGGGCAAAATATTGTGGTTCACACACTGACTGCAATTTCACTGTAGTAAAGAGTTAAGGGTGGTAACAATAGCTGATGTTGGAAAAGCATGTCACCCACTCAGTAGAATCTGAAGTTGACTCTATTTGTACTTGTTAAGTAAATACAGCAACATGTTGATGAGAAATGGTAAAACTGACAGAACACTGCAAACCAACTATGAACAAGAATGGCAATATAATTCAGTCAAAAACAAACCACAGTAATCCTGAGAAATTCAGTTTGGGACAAAATTGATGTAGGGTAAATCTGTATTTCTAGCACTATAAATAAGTAGGGTATTCTAGATTTTTCCAGCGTTTTGCTAGTTGGAATAAAAAACATGTTCAAATTTTATAAAAAGATTAAAACCATGCCTTATATAACCAGCAATTTCACTAATAAAAGAAAATGACATTGCTTTGTGCATTATCTGCCAAATGTAATGTTCTCCATTGATTTACATGAAACCATCAAGTAGAAAGCAAATTTGAAGATCAATTTTTAAAAAGGTAATACCTTTTTAAATGTTTTAAAGCCTTCTATGCCAACCTAGGAGGCTTTTACAAAAAAGCTAACTTTTTCTTCAGACAAGTGACTATTTTACAGAATAGGGAAGAAAGATTCTATAGGAATATCATTCATCATTTTAAGCAGTTATATAAGGGAAATTTCTCTTAGTAATGAAAAGAAAAATGTAAAATATTTGAGGGCATGTATTTTAAAAATATTCTACATCTCTAAGACTCTGTAATTTAATTACTTTGGATTTTTAATATTTCTACATAATGACATTTGACAACTTCTTTTTGTCTGTGTCTCTGATAGTGAACAAGAAACTATTAAAGTGGCCAAGACTGTTTTCCTAGGCTCTGGAAGACTCAGGAATACATCCTCTTTTACTTTCCCAGCAGTGAATGGGAATCTTCAGAGTTTTGCAGCCATGAAGTTAATATGTGGTTTCACAAGGGGAAATAGCGGCAAACCACGCTTGAACTCAGTCATGTTCTGAATCACTTCAGGTTGTGGCAAGGCTGGTGCTTGTGACAAATTTATATCATTTTGACAGGGGAACTCTCCAACAACAGGACAAGAATCCATTTCCCTGGCAAGAACGTGAACGGATACCTTATGTCTCCTTGGGGCATCTACTGCTAACATTTCCTTGTAGAATTTGATGATGTCTTCCTTGGTAAGGGTCTTTAAATATGCAACTTCTATATTATCTCTGTCAAAATTGTATTGCTGGGAGATGATTTCTCCCCAATATTTAGCACACTCTGCAGATAATTTCTTTGGTTTGTGAAGTCGACGAATTGCTAATGCTTGAATATGTTTTTGGAAGGCTTCTTCTGTCATGTCCTCTATGGACTTTTCCATAGTAATTAAGAAAGCTTCCACTCTGCTTTCTAGGTAGTGTGGTGGCTTTTCTGACTGGATGATGAAGCGCAAGCCCTGTATACCATTAGCTCGACGTGGCCCACTGAAGACAATGTAACCCAGCTGCTCCTTGGTACGCAGGGTATTGAAGCAAGGCTCAGAGATAATCTGACAGAAAAGTTCTAGAAACATGTTCTCCGAGGTGCTCTGCATGTCTGTTTGGTAGTATATCTCGATGCCACAGTTATTATGAACTTCATTCCTCTGCTGATAAACAAACCATCCTCTGTCAGGGAGCTGAACTTCTCTATATCGAACCAGCTGACTTGGAAGAAGAGGTTTGGTGTGAGCATATTCAATAAGGGTGTCTTCGACCATTTGCATGATTCCTAATGCAGCCTGTTTTGTTATGTTTCCATGGAGAAGGGCCTCAATGTGCAGCCGTGACAGAAGCTGAGGTATGAAGGCCTTAAGGCGAGGAAGAGTGACATCATCCAGGGCTTCTTTTAACTCATCTTTAGTCCAGGCCACTTCAGTCATCAGCAAGCGGAGGTAGTACATGGCATGCTGGTGAGGCTGTTCAGCCCGGAAATTGTTGAGAGACCGCATATACGCTTCTTTGATAATTTCAAATCTTTTTTTATCAATCTCAAAGGTAGCCATTTTCTCAGTGATCTTCTTTAGCAAAATTGGCTGCTTGTCATTATAACCTTTCACTGAAAGATACATCCCATAGATGGTATTTTGGAGGTCATATCTCAAGCCTGCTAGCTCTGCTGCATATGCATACTCGTTGAGTGAGTCTTTGAGGAGCTCAAGGTACAAATAGGCCATGTTACAGTGCAAGGGGTCCACATAAGCAAATGGGCTGAAAAATTCAAAGTTGAGACAAGCCTTTGGCAAGAAAAACTTATCATCTTGTTTGAACCATAGTTTGCTCATAGCTGTATCCTTAATAAGAGCAGGGTATGCTGTTGCTTCTTTTTCTAATGATACAATCTCAAAATTTGTAGGAATAAATTCATTCTTTGTTGGAAGTTTAAATTTCCCATTTAGGTCAGCGTTTTGCCATTTCTTAATGACTTCATCTGGTATAGCTTCCTGTTTGTACTGGGTCCCATACCATTCTTCTGTGCGATCAGTTTTTCCTTCAAAAGATTTGGAAACTATTGCAACCCGGACATTTTCTGGTCTGAGCTTATCAAGAACCATCTCTATTAAGTCAGGTCTAAATTCTTCCAGTAAATATTCAGCTGTGAGTACTTCTTCTAGGGGATAATAATGCAATATTCCTGCAATTTTAGATGTATAGCCTCGTGGCCTCTCTTTATCTTTAAACCTAAAAGCAACAGCATTCAAGTCCTTGCACTCTTGGAAAACCCATTCTTGAGGTCCTTCTGCACGTAACTTCTGAATGTATTGAAACATGTGCAAAATTATATCTTCAACATGTAATAATCCTTCCTCAGTTAAGTCCACATTAATGATAAAAAACATAAAACCTCGAGCTCCTTCCTTCTGTCCACCAACCAGGGTATTTACCCAGCCCTTTGATTTAAGTTCTGATAATAGACTTCCAGGACCTTCATGCCCAATCAGATGACCAAGATAATGACCAGGATTTGATTTATAGTATTTCTGAAGGTCAGGTATGGGAAATGTTACATAAAGATTCCTAATATCCTTAATGGGCACTATTTTATAAAGTTGTTTAAGATGTTCTTCTTGGAAAGGGTGCTCAGGAAATTCTGGCAATGGGACATTTTTATTCTCTACTTCAGAAAATAACTTTACCACAAGATTAGTTAAGTCATCTAAAGATTCTCGGCCCAAAACACAAATAGCCATTAAGTTGGAGGAATAATAAGTAGAATGGAACTTCAGTAGCTCTTGTCTTACATCAATGCCTTCTTGGTTGGGTCGAGTCTCTAGAGTATATTTGTTACCTGTCCCAAATTTGCTGAAGGGGTGTTTGGGATTCCCTGTAGCTTTTTCCAACTGGAAGAGTCTCCAGGCATCATTCATCACATTCTTCTCATGCTCTGAATCAACTGCATTCACTTCTCTGTCTTTACAACTCTCATCAAACAAGGGGCACAGGAAAAACTGTGCAAACCTATCTAGGGCACCTTCTAGATGTTCATGGGAAACGTCAAAATAGTAATTGGTATGCTCTCCACTGGTAAAGGCATTTGAACTTCCTGCATGCTCACTGAGAAACTGGCTGTATTCATTTTCTTTAGGGTATTTCTTTGTTCCCAAAAAAAGCATATGTTCACAAAAATGACTTAAGCCAGCAATATTTGGAGGATCTGACAATGAACCTATGTGTACATCAAGTGCTGCTGATGACTTATCCGTGGTGGGATCACTGATGAGAAGTACTTTGATACCATTGGCCAACTCTAGTCCACGGTATTCTCGCTTGTCTTCAGGAGATTTGATAATGTGATTTCCTATTCTCTTGATAGCAGGATTATTCATTTTGCTGTAAGTCTTTTTTTGGAAACCACAGCGACGCTCCGAGGGGGGCAGGCGGGAGCCAAGGACGGAGCGGAAGGTGTTGGGTAGCGCGGGGTGCAGCAGCCACGTTAGCCGGTACCGCATACCCCGGCGCAGCCGCTGGGATCACGGCGAACGCTTCCTTCTGGCGCTCCGATAAATACTATAGTTGACATGAGCACTAAATTTAGCGATCACCTTGAGAAAGAGATAACTTGCCTGAGGAAATATTTCAGTAAACATTAGACTTTTGCTGGGTCTTAAACACACACACACACAAACACACACACACACACACACTCGCACCAAAAAAAACCAACAGGACCTAAGACCATTTTCGTGAGTACTCTGGCTACAGCATTGAAACAAGACTGCAGGAGGGGATAAGGGAAGAAGCCAGGAGATCACTGAGAGGCTATTGCAATAATCAAGGGGAGAAACTAAGATCCAAATGGTAGCAGGGGAAGTGGTGAGAAGTCAGACTCTAGGCCTATTTTAAAATAAAAGCAAACAGAATTTCCTATTGGAGTGGATATGATGTGTGAGAGAAATCAAAAGTGATTGCAAGGCCCTTGGCTTGAACAACTCTAAGCATGAACAACTAAGATATCAGAATTGGGTAGGGACGCAGCAGAGATCAGGAGTTTATATTTGGTCAAGTTTGAATTGCCTGTGGCCACTCAGGAGATGTCTAGTGGGAAGGTAGATCTATGAATGTGCAGTTCAGGAAAATGATCCAGTCTGTACATGTAAACTTCAGACTGTCACCCCATGGTTGATATTTAAATCCATGACACCGGAAGAGTTCACCAAAGAAGAGTGAGCTTTCACTCATGGGATACTCTAAAATTTCCGGGTGGTAGAAATGAGGACAAATGACCAAAAATTGACCATTATATTTAGCAATAGGAGTGGGGTAAGGGTGATTTTAATGATCTCTACAGGGGCAGTTTTATCTTCAACAAATGGTGCAGGGAAAAATGGAAATCCATATGTAGCAGAATGAAATCAAATCCATTTGTCTCACCCTGCAAAAAACTCAACTCAAAGTGCATCAAGGACCTAGGCATTACACCAGAAACTCTGCCTACTAGAAGAAATATAGCCCAACTTTTCATCATGTTGGCTTAGGAATCAACTTCCTCAACAAGACCCCTAAAGCACAAGAAATAAAAACTAAAAAGCTTCTTCACAGGAAACAATCAAGAATGTGTAGAGAGAGCCTACAGAATGGGAAAAAATCTTTGCCACCTGCACTTCAGATAGAGCATTAATCTTCAGGATATACAAAGAACTCAAAAAACTTAACGCCAAAATAATAATAATAATAATAATAATAATAATAATAATAATAATAACCTAATCAATAAGTGGGCTAAGGAACTGAACAGACACTTCAAAGAAGAAGAAATATGATCAGTCAACAAATATATTAAAAAATGTTCAACATCTTTAGCAATTAGAGAAATGCAAATTAAAACTATAATGAGATTTCAACTTGCTCCAGTCATAATGGCGATTATCAAGAATACAAGTAACAATAAATGTTGATGAAATGTGGGGATAAAGGTACACTCTTTCATTGCTGGTGGGAATTAAAATTGGTGCAACCACTCTGGAAAGCAGTATGGATATTCCTTAGAAAACTTGGAATGGAACCACCATTTGACCCAGTTATCCCACTCCTGGGTTTATACCCAGAGGACTTAAAATCAGCATACTACAGTGACAAAGCCACTTCAATGTTTATAGTAGCTGAATTCACAATATCTAAGGTATGAGATCAAACTAGGTGCCCTTCAACAGATGAATGGATAAGGAAAATGTGAAATACACACACACACACACACACACACACACAATGGACTATTACTCAGCCACAGAATAAAATAAAAAATGGCTGTATGACTTTTGCCGGTAAATGGATGGAACAGGAGACTATAGTCCTAAGTGAAATAAACCAACACCCAAAACCAGAGTCCTGATGTTCTCTCTGATATGCAGATGCTAACATACAACAAGTGGGAAGGGAATAGAAGTTCACTAGATTAGACAAAAGGGAATGAAGGGAAGGGAGGAAGATAGGAATAGGAAAGACAATAGAATGAATCAGACATAACTTTCCTCTGTTCTTGTATGATTATACAATCAGTCAAACTCCATATCATGTACAACCTTAAGAATTGAATCCTAATTAAATGTTATTCTCCATGGATGTATAATATGTCAAAATATAATCTACTGTCATGCATATCTAAAAAGAACAACAGCAACAAAAAAAACAACAAGGGCAGTCTTAAAGGAGTAGTAAGGGCAAAAGTTTTGTTTTTGAGTAGATTTAAAAGAGAATGTGATGGAAAGAATTGGAGACAGCAAACACAGACAGTTCTTTTAAGGGATCTTAACTGGGAACACAAAAATGAATTAGCACCTAGATGGGGATATGGAAGAAAAGAGAAGATATGTTGCCTCTTTCAACATGGCAGAAATGATGGCATATATGTATACTGGCAGGAATTAAGTAGAGAGAAGATACTGATAATAAAAGGAAAGGTTTGGGGGACAATGTTCTTAAGCAGACGAGAAGGGAAAAGAACTAGCACACACAAGGGGAGCATTTGGTAACAAGGCAGGTGACACTGTAACAGGAGGAAAGGTGGAGGAACTGGGTGTGCATTCTATACTTTCTGAATATTCTTCCATCTCTTGATTCTCTTCCATCTCTTGTTTTTAATCAGTGAGCAGGTTGCTCAGAGCTGACATCTCAATACAAATGACCCAATCTTGGTCCTCTTCCCAAAGAATCATTAACATCCATCTCTGGGCCTCAGCTCTGTCAGATGGAGAGCTTCTTTTTAATTTGAAATCAAGAATCTGGTTTAAGTTTGCATGGTATCAAAAAAGAAAATGCCCCTTATGGGTTTACTCCCCAGAGTTTATAGTGTTGTCAGGGAAAACATTAAGCTGGATCCTGAAGCATGGGCTTGCACCAGTTTGCTATTTCCAAGCTTGGTCTTGGGGAAGTTTTGGAATCTCTCTGAGATGTTTCTTTTTTTTTTTTCCAAACCAATAGGGTGGTAGAAAGATTATAACAATTTCAGAGAGATAGGTTTCACTGTGAGACATGCTTTGTAAATCTACAGCTTTATGAAAATGAAGGTTTTAGAATTGCTCTTAGATTGGAGACTTCAATACAGTTTGTTCTACCTTCACTTGTTCTTAAATTTAAAACATTTTAAAATCATAAATTGTCCTCACAAACAAAACTCTTTTCTGAAAATTTCTTGCTTTCATCCTCTTAAGAGATAAAAATTTGAAAAAGCTTAACACCAAAAAATAAAATAAAATAAATAAACCAAATAACCAAATCAATAAATAGACAAAAAAAATTAAATATACTTTTCTAAAAAGAAAAATACCCTGGGGAATAATACTGGCCAAAGTATAATGTTATATTGTGTGCATGTATGATGATGTAACAACAAATCCCAACATTGTGTACAACTATAATGCACCAATTAAAAACTATGGAAAAAAAGAAACACAATAGCCAACAAATACATGCAGAAAAAAGTTCAATATCTCTAGGAATCAGGAAGATGTACATCAAAACTACACTAAGATTTCATCTCACTCCAGCCAGAATGGCAGTTATCAAGATTATAAATAATAAATGCTGGCAAGAATGTGGGGGGCAAAGTACACTCATCCATTGTTGGTGGGACTAAAAATTAGTACAACCATTCTGTAAAGGAGTATGGAGAGTCCTTAAAAAACTAGGAATGGAAATATCATATGACTCACCCCTTGATATAGATCCAAAATATTTAAAATCAGCATACTGCAGTACTGCAGCCACATCAATGTTTATAGCAGCATAGTTCACTATAGCCAAGTTATGGAACCAACCCATATAACCATCAATAGATGAATGAATAAAGAAATTGTGGTATATACAACACAGTGGAGTTTTACTCAGCCATAAAGAATGAAATTATGGCATTTGGCAGCAAATGGATGAAACTAGAGAATATCATGCCAAATGATATAAGCCAGAGTCAGAAAGTCAAGGGTCAAATGCTTTCTCTCATATGTGAAAGCTAGAACAAAATAAGGGAAAAGGGTGAGGGGAGTCGGATATCATAAAGATATGGAGAAGATCAGTGGAGTAGAAGTAGGAGATGAAAAGAGAGGGAGGGAGGAGGGATGGTAAAGGAGAGGAAACACAGAATGAATTTGACAAAATTATGCTATGTGCGTGTACCATAGTGAATTTTCCCTTTACACATATCTATAAAGCACCAACAAAGAGTAAATAAAGGAAGACCAGTAGAGGAAGGAGAATAGGAGGGAGGAAGGAAGGGAAAGGTGGGGGCTCCAGGGACTGAAACGGAGTAAATCACATTCCACACATGTATGATTTGTCCAAATGAACCCAGCTATTATGAATAAGTAAAATGCCTTAATAAAAAAGAAAGAGATAAGGAAGTAGGGGCTGGAGCAAGGTTGCGAATAACCCAAGTGTGAGGTAGTCCAAATAGATTTCCTTGGTATATTTCAAGATAGTTATTCAAAGAAACTGCAGACAGAAATAGCTCTGAAATATATTCTTTTAAAAAAGAAATTCACATCTATTTTAGTAAAGTGAGCAAAGGATGAAGGCAAAAGCTTTCGTTCTGAGACCTCTATGTCTGCCTAGAAAAGAGCTTTTTACAAAAAAAGAGATTAGGGTTCTGATGCCTGGTCAGAGATTGCCACAGGTGGTCTTTTGAGGATTTTGCTACCCATGAAGTTTTGTCTGTATAATAAGACAACCTTGGATCCTCAGGTCCTTCCTTTCCTGAAGCTCCCATGACTACCTTGCTTCCTTCCCACCTCTGGAAACCCCAGTCCCCGATTTCTTTGTGTAACATAAGATATTATATAAACGTCAATCATCTGTGCTTTCCTTGAGATGCATACTTTTGTATGGCTCCCGTGTTCCTGCATGTTAAAAAATTCACGCGCTTTTTCTCCTGTTAATCTATCTAATGTCCACTCATTTCATAGACTACAATTATCAAAACCAAAGGGAAAAGAGAAAATTTTAAAACTTTTCCACATGATTCCTGGTTAAGTAGGCATTAGGAATGCTTCCCTGTCTCTCTTTTGGATGGGAGCCCCTCCTCTCTTCCTGGAGGCCTGCTTTTCTCCCATTGTTGGTGGGAGGGCTGGCAGCCACACTCTATGCAGGTGGAGCTCTCCCCTGCAGAAGGCATTTGCTTTGCATTTCTCCCTGTTGTCTCCAAGCTGTGAACTCACAATCACTACCTTCTGGAGGCTCCAACCCAGCCTCTGCCACAACAGATGCTGTTTAGGAAGAGTTGAAGCAACTGCTGTAAATATTGGTGGAGAACTGACGGCGTCATTGGCGTAGCTCTACAGACATAGCTGCTCGGGAAGAATTCCCCCGGGGTGTGGGAAGGACGACAGGAATAGGATTCTGCAAGCTGTTCTTTTGACTTTTCCCAATCACACAGTTTCTAGCAAACTCCATCATTCCAGGTGTCTCAGGCATCTTGCCTGTATACAGAATTGCTCCAGCAAGCCCCTGATGTGAAAACCTCTTTTAAAATTGTGGGATTGGGGGCTGGGGATGTGGCTCCAGCGGTAGCGCGCTCACCTGGCATGCGTGCCAGGGTTCGACCCTCAGCACCACATGCAAAGATGTTGTATCCGCCGAGAACTAAAAATAAATATTAAAAAAAAATTGCACAAGGCCCTGGGTTCAATCCCCAATACTGCAAAAAAATAAATTAAAAAAAAAATTGTGGGATTTAAAAAGGCACCTAGTCATTGTCCTGAATGACTCCATTTTGTCCCTCTAACCTGTTGTCTTTAGGTTGTTTTTTTTTTCCTTTCCTAGCTTTATCTCGGGTTGGGAGCAGAAACTCTCCCCCAAACCCTGGTCTCGGCAGGACTCACACAACCAGAACATACAACATGTATGTGTTCACAGGTCCTCATAGCCTGAATTAAACTGGTATGCATGTATGTACCTCTGGGCTCCCTGCTTTGTCATTTCCCTGCATAGTACTGGAGCTGTTGTCAAAGCGAGAAGATTATTCTCTGGCCTATCTTCGTGGCTTGGCAAAACCAAAAATAAACTCCTTTTTTGTTAACTGGACCCCCCTCCCAGAGGTGGCAAGTGGCCAGACCTGATACACTCTGTGTCAGGCCTCTGGTCTGGGATTCCAATAGCATTGACAACCCACAGAAGTGTGCAAGGTTTTCCACAGTCACATGTCTGTTGTGCCAGTCTAGGTGGAAATCATTTCAAAGTAAAGTATTGCCATTGCTTTGTGTTCATCTTCTGTGCTTAGTGGGAAATTCTGCTCAGGCAGCATCAGTATTGTTAACTTCAAAGTCTAATTTTCAAAGAGGGAAACCTAGAAAAATCTAACTCAAGAAATGTTCTGCATTGGCCTGCGATGGTGTGTGTTGGGTGCTTGGAGAGGGCTGGGTGCTCCACCAGTGGTTGCTCATAAATACTTGGCTGCTGAGCTTTGTTCAGGGGGACATTTTAGTGAAATTCACAAAGTATGGTCCAGAGCCAGGGTAAAGAGGAAGAGATGGAGTGGGTAGGCTGTTCCTGTGGCCTGGCAGAAATATGAAACTGAATCTGGGACCAGATTGGAGGAAGTACTTCAGAAAAGACACCCACAATTAAAGCAATGAGGGCATCAGAACTGAGGGGAGGGAGGGGGGCATTTAGAATTTCTTAACCAAATCATAGAAGCTTTCTTTTTAAAAAGATAAAAATCAATAGTGCATTTGGTGTATTAAAAATTCCTATTGCTGCCCTACAAAAGAATACATTTATTGTTTTAAATCACTAAATTTGGAGAAATTTTTGGAAACTGGAAGTATGAAATCTGCTTTACAGACTAAAATCGAAGTGTCAAGAAAGCTTATTCATTCTGAAGGCTCTAAGGGAAAAGTCCATCTCCTTATCTCTCAGCTTCTAGTGGTTGCATTTATCTCTTGGCTTGTAGTCCCTTCCTTGTCTCAAAGTACATCACTATAGTCTCTGCTGCTGTCACTGCATGGCCTTGTCCTTTAACTGTCTTCTCCTGAGTCTCTCTTCTGTAGATTGATCAAGTCAGGCTCACTCAGACAACCTAGAAGAGTCTCTTTGTCTGAAGATCCTTAACTTAATCACTGGCAGAGATATAGAAAAAAGCAAAATGTTTTTCCTACTCTCTCACTCAACAACCAACTCTTCTGTGCCCCCAGATGTGTGAGGATTTCTCAAGAAATCCTCCAATGAACACCAGCTGGACATCCTCTGTATAATAATGAAAGATATAAATTCTATTGCTAATGACTATTGTGACTAGAAGAGTGTGGCATTGCCACAGGATTGGGCATACAGATCAATGTAGAGAACAGTGAGTTTAGAACCACTCACATATACCTGAAAACTGACATGTGACAGGGGTAGCAGTACAGGTCTGTGTCCAGGTATGAGCAATTCAATAAATATTATAGAGATAATACACAAAGTCACATGGAAAAAATTAAATTGGATCCTTGCCTCTCAAAGAAATCAATTTGAAGTGGTCAATAAATTTAAATAACTTAAATATGAGAGAACAAATGTTAAATCTTGTCAGAGAAAATGTGTCACAGAAAATATGAGCTTGAGAAGGAATAGATAAGTTGCAAAAAGCACTAAGTGGAAAGATTAATGACTGATATATTTGACAACACTAAAATTACAAATTTCTACAGAGAGAGAGAAAAGAGACAGTGAGAAGATAAAACAAGGAATGGAGAAAAAGTTACAAATTGGAAGAAAATGGGTTGATTCATATAACTAGCAAAGGAGAGGTATTTAAAATAGACAACTCAAAGGGAAAAAAATGGGCAAAAATCATGAGCACGCATATTTTTGTGAAAAGGAAACTCCACTGGAAATAAACATATGAAAGATGCTCAAATTCATTAGCAATTATTATGTAATGCAAATTAGGTTCACCAAGACATCATTTTGACAACTTAAGTTGTAAAAAATTAAGATGACTCACAATAATTCTGTGGCACCTGCAGGCATTTTGGGAGGGGCCCACTGCATGTGCATATGGTGATGTATGTTTTGGGATGGGAGCTGGTGTGGTGTTACAGATTGTTTTCCTCCAGATTTCTATGTTGAAATCTAAACCTGCAATATCAAAGAATGTAACTTAATTTAGAGATAGGGTCTTTACAGAGGTATCAAGTTAAAATGTGGTCATTTGGATGGACACCAAGTCAATATGATATCTTTTTTTTTTTAAGAGAGAGTGAGAGAGAGAGAGAGAGAGAGAGAGAGAGAGAGAGAGAGAGAGAGAGAGAGAGAATTTTTTTTAATATTTATTTTTTAGTTTGTATGTGGTGCTGAGGATCGAACCCGAGCCACACGCATGCCAGGTGAGCGTGCTACCGCTTGCTTGAGCCACATCCCCAGCCCAATACGATGTCTTTTTAATGAGGAAATTTGGACACAGGAGCACACACAGAGGGAAGACCATGTGAAGAGACACAAGAAGTCACCATTTGCAAACTATGGAAAGGCATGGTACAGATCCTTCCCTCACAGCCCCAACAAGGAAGCAACCCATCCACATCTCAATTATTTTATTTTTTTAATTTATATATGACAGCAGAATGCATTACAATTCTTATTACACATATAGAGCACATTTTTTCATATCTCTGGTTGTAATCAAAGTATATTCACACCAATTTGTGTCCTCATACATGTACTTTGGATAATAATGTCCATAACATTCCATCATCATTTCTAACCCCATACCCCCTCCCTTCCCTTCCCACCCCTCTGCCCTATCTAGAGTTCTTATATTCCCCCCATGCTCTCCCTCCCTACCACACTATGAATCAGCCTCCTTATATCAGAGAAAACATTCGGCATTTGGTGTTTTGGGATTGGCTAACTTCACTTAGCATTATCTTCTCTAACTGCATACATTTACCTGCAAATGCCATGATTTTATTCTCTTTTATTGCTGAGGAATATTCCATTGTGTATAAATACCACATTTTTTTATCCTTTCATCTACTGAAGGGTATCTAGGTTGGTTCCACAGTTTAGCTATTGTGAATTGTGCTGCTATAAGCATTGATGTGGCTGTGTCACTGTAATATGCTGCTTTTAAGTCCTTTGGGTATAGACTGAGGAGAGGGGAAGCTGGGTCAAATGGTGGTTCCATTCCCAGTTTTCCAAGAAATCTCCATACTGCTTTACATATTGACTGCACCAATTTGCAGTCCTACTACCAATGTATGAGTTTACCTTTTTCCCCACATTCTTGCCAACATTTATTGTTGTTTGTCTTCATAAAAGATGCCATTCTGACTGGAGTGCAATGAAATCTTAGAGTAGTTTTGATTTGCATTTCTCTAATTGCTAGAGATGATGAACATTTTTCATATATTTGTTGATTGATTGTATATCCTCTTCTGAGAAGTCTCTGTTCAGGTCCTTGGCCCATTTATTGATTGGGTTATTTGGGTCTTTTTGGTGCTTAGCTTTTTGAGTTCTTTATATACCCTAGAGATTAATGCTCTCTCTGATGTGCGGGGTGTAAAGATTTGCTCCCAAGATGTAGGCTCTCTGTTCACCTCACAGATTGTTTCTTTTTCTGAGAAGAAACTTTTTAGTTTGATTCCATTCCATTTACCAATTCTTGGTTTTAATTCTTGCACAAAGGAGTCTTATTAAGGAAGTTGGAGGCCTAATCCCACATGGATATTAGGGCCTACTTTTTCTTTTATTAGATGCAGAGTCTCTGATTTTATTCCTAGGTGCTTGACCCATTTTGAGTTAAGTTTTGTGCATGTTGAGAGATAGGGGTTTAATTTCATTTTGTTGCATATGAATTTCCAGTTTTCCCAGCACCATTTGTTGAAGAGGCTATCTTTTCTTCAATGCATGTTTTTGGCTCCTATGTCTAATATAAGATAATGGGATTTTGTGGGTTGTCCTCTATTCTGTACCATTGGTCTACCAGTCTGTTTTGGTGCCAATACCATGCTGTTTTTGTTACTATTGCTTTGTAGTATAGTTTAAGGTCTGGTATAGTGATGCTACCTGCTTTACTCTTCCTGCTAAGGATTGCTTTAGCTATTCTGAGTCTGTTATTTTTCAAGATGAATTTCATGACTGCTTTTTCTATTTCTAAGAGGAATGTCATTGGGATTTTGATCAGAATTGCATTAAATCTGTACAGTTCTTTTGGTAGTATGGTCATTTTGATAATATTAATTCTACCTATCCAAGAACAAGGGAGATCTTTCCATCTTCTAAGGTCTTCTTTGACTTCTTTAGAGTTCTATAATTTTCACTATATAAATCTTTCACCTCTTTCATTAGGTTGATTCTCAAGTATTTTATTTTATTTTTTTGAAGCTATTATAATGAGGTAGTTTTCCTTTCAGAGGATTTATCACTGATATACAGAAATGTGTTTGATTTATGGGTGTTGGTTTTATATCCTGCTGCTTTGCTGAATTCATTTACTAGTTCTAGAAGTTTTCTGGTGGAACTTTTGGGGTCTTCTAGGCATAGAATCATGTCATCAGCAAATAGTGCCAATTTTAATTTTGTTTTTCCTATGTGTATCCCTATAATTTATTTTGCCTGTCTAATTGCTTTAGCCAGTGTTTAAAGAACTATGTTAAATTAAGTGGTGAAAGAGGGAATCACTCTTTTTTTCCAGTTTTTAGAGGGAATGCTTTTGATTTTTCTCCATTTAGAATGATGTTGGCCTGGGGGTTAGCATAGATAGCTTTTATGATGTTGAGATATGTTCCTGTTATCCCTAATTTTTCTAGTGTTTTGAATATGAAGGGGTCCTGTATTTTGTTAAATGCTTATTCTGCATCTATTTAGATGCTAATATTATTCTTATCTTTAAATCTATTGATGTGATGAATTACATTTATTGATTTCCATATGTTGAACCAAACTTGCATCCCTGGAATGAATCCCACTTGATCGTGGTGCACCATCTTTTTGATATGTTTTTGTATTTGATTTGCCAGAATTTTTTTTTAAGTTATAAAAAGATATGATATAGTAGTCTTTTTTATTGGTTGTTCAAAACATTACAAAGCTCATGACATATCATCTTTCATACATTTGATTCAAGTGAGTTATGAACTCCCATTTTTACCCCAAATACAAATTGCAGAATCACATCAGTTACACATTCACATTTTTACATAATGCCATATTTGTGACTGTTGTATTCTGCTGCCTTTCCTATCCCCTACTATCCCCCCTCCCCTCCCCTCCCATCTTCCCTCTCTGCCTCATCTGTTGTTGTTCAGTTCTCTCCCTTGTTTTTCCCCCCCTTTCCCCTCACAACCTCTTATATGTGATTTCGTATAACATTGAGGGTTTCCTTCCGTTTCCATGCAATTTCCCTTCTCTCTCCCTTTCCTTCCCACCACTCGTCTCTGTTTAATGTTAATCTTTCCCTCATGCTCTTCCTCCCTGCTCAGTTCTTAGTTGCTCTCCTTAAATCAAAGAGGACATTTGGCATTTGTTTTTTAAGGATTGGCTAGCTTCACTAAGCATAATCTGCTCTAATGCCATCCATTTCCCTGCAAATTCCATGATTTTGTCATTTTTTAGTGCTGTGTAATACTCCATTGTGTATAAATGCCACATTTTTTTATCCATTCATCTATTGAAGGACATCTAGGTTGGTTCCACAGTCTAGCTATTGTGAATTTTGCTGCTATGATCATTGATGTGGCAGTATCCCTATAGTACGCTCTTTTAAGGTCCTCAGGGAATAGTCCGAGAAGGGCAATAGCTGGGTCAAATGGTGGTTCCATTCCCAGCTTTCCCAGGAATCTCCATACTGCTTTCCATATTGGCCGCACCAGTTTGCAGTCCCACCAGCAATGTACAAGTGTACCCTTTTCCCCACATCCTCGCCAGCACTTATTGTTGTTTGACTTTATAATGGCTGCCAGTCTTACTGGAGTGAGATGGTATCTTAGGGTGGTTTTGATTTGCATTTCTCTGACTGCTATAAATGGTGAGCATTTTTTCATGTACTTATTGATTGATTGTATGTCCTCCTCTGAGAAGTGTCTGTTCAGGTCCTTGGCCCATTTGTTGATTGGGTAATTTGTTATCTTATTGTTTAATTTTTTGAGTTCTTTGTATATTCTGGAAATTAGGGCTCTATCTGAAGTGTGAGGAGTAAAGATTTGTTCCCAGGATGTAGGCTCCCTATTTACTTCTCTTATTGTTTCTCTTGCTGAGAAAAAACTTTTTAGTTTAAGTAAGTCCCATTTGTTTATTCTTGTTATTAACTCTTGGTCTATGGGCGTCCTATTAAGGAATTTGGAGCCCGACCCCACAATATGTAGATTGGAGCCAACTTTTTCTTCTATCAGGCGCAGAGTCTCTGATTTGATATCAAGCTCTTTGATCCATTTTGAGTTAACTTTTGTGCATGGCGACAGAAAGGGGTTCAGCTTCATTTTGTTGCATATGGATTTCCAGTTTTCCCAGCACCATTTGTTGAAGATGCTATCCTTCCTCCATTGTATGCTTTTAGCCCCTTTATCAAATATAAGAAAGTTGTAATTTTGTGGATTGGTCTCTGTGTCCTCTATTCTGTACCATTGGTCCACCTGCCTGTTTTGGTACCAGTACCACGCTGTTTTAACATAAATACATATTATTTACATGTTCAAAAATTCCAAACTACAGCATATTTTGTCCGTGATTCTCAACATGTCTGGGAAGCAGAGAAACAATAAAAGCATAAATACACCACACACCATTTAAATTTTTGCTTTTAAAAAAACATTCAATACAAATATACTCAGTAAGCTTGAGGGTATGTTTTCAGAGCAAAGTTAGGCATCCTACTGTACTCTGCGACCAATTATTTGTTGACTCAAATTTCATTCAGTTTTCTCTCAGCACATATCCTTTACTGTACAGATTAAAATTCTCTTTAATAGGCTTTTTGAAGAAGTTATATTAAATAAAAAGTCACTTTACTTGAAAGCCAACCAAAAAGTTATTTATTAAATGTAGGTATCTTTTCAATCAATGAAAACCAGGAGTTGCATTAGAAAACATCAACAGGATGGAAGAAAGACACTGTAATCTCTGTTTGATGTATTCCGTTAAATTTTTCATTGTCTCCATACCTAGTTGTTTGACCATTTGGTGACGTGTAACTGATAGAAGATACTCCTGCCTGGACAACCAGCTGGGACCCATCATTAAACTGAACCCACACAGCTCCACTAGTTAACTGTGTAGCCCAACCAACATTTTTCACAAAAACAGACTTCAAAAGTTGTGCTGATGTAGGAAGACAATCTTTTAGATTATTAGAAGAGACGTTTGTTCCTGAAGCTGTAGTGGTATGGCCAAGTCCTTCAGCTGTAACTATAGAAGGACTAAGCATGGGTGCCTGGGTTGGAGTAGTAGCACTATTCATGATCAATCTACCCAAAGATGGTGCATCTCTTATTGCACAGTTTGGATCTACACAAGGAGGTGGTGACAGGGCCTTAGGTGAACTAGTATTACCAGGTTTTCTTCCCACAATTATTGGGAAGAAGGGAGCACTCCCACTCTTCTTTTCCTCTCCTGAAATTACAGATTCCAGTGCTAAACAAATACGATGAGCCTCATTAGCATGGTCCATGTATATTTTTATTTCCTCTTTTAAGCTATGAATTTGATTTTCATCCTTTAAAGTGTAAGATTTCCCAGTCTTTTCAATTACTTGAATTAAATCTTCTGTTTTGTGTATTTTTGCTCCATCATAAAACCAAACCTCAAAATCAGCATCAGGAGAATTCTCCATCAAAATACATTTAGCGTATCTTGTAAAATAAGTGATTTAGGGAGATTTAGATCTTACAAGCTGTACAAATCTGGAAGCATATTGATATTTTTGCCAGTATTTTTCTGGTAAATTGTCAAAGTTGTACCTACTGATGTTGTCAGTAGGTAAGGGTGGTTTATCAGCAAGAGGAAAGCCTCTTCCATCATTGGGATAATATATAGTGATCATATTCCCATCACTAGATATTTGAAGTACTTCTTTCACATATTCTTGAGATGCATATTCCTTTAGAAGCTCCACACACACCTCCTCTGAATCAAGTATGCTCACCACAGCCTTTTTAGTTTTCTGTCTGATTGGTTTTAACCTGTGAGCAATCAAAGGAGACGTAATGCTTCGCAATGTGTGTTTCTGATATCCCACTGTTGACTCCATACCCCTAGTCTTGATTTGTTCTGAAAGAGGATCATTCATTTGCAGATTTCCAAACCACTGTTGTACAATTTCAGTTTGAGGTGTCTGGTCTGAAAATGGAAAAGGACTTTTTCCTGGACAAAGATGATTTGAAAGTGCTTGGTTGTTATCAGGTCTTTCAAAAGATCCAGAACTATGAGATGTCTTTTCTTTAAAGAAATGAAAAATATTGACATTGCTGTTTGTGGGTGGACATCGGTCTTCATTTTCTTCTATTCCTGATCTTTTGGACTTTGAAAGTGTTTCTGCTGAGTGACATTGTTCCATTGTATATGTTTTTGCTCGAGATTGACTATTAGAAGTGCCAGATCTATCAGAGGAATGGGCTCTATGGAGGTATCGAGAATGTGGCCTTTCTTCTGCATCTTGAATTACACTTCCTCTTCCACTGTTACTGGTTTCATGTACTTGATTTCCCCACTGAGTACAAAAACTGCTTCCATCTCCTGAAGAAAAGTCACTTGAATTTTTATGCTTTGGAAATACAGTCATTTTATTTGGAAGTGGCTGGCCAGTCAAGAGTCATCTTCTGTCAAGTAAACTACCACTTACACTGGTACTGGAAGAAGCCGTAACTGCAGTAGAAATTGTGGCATATCCACTATCAATTGAGTCTTCTACAGTTCCAAAATCTTTACTTTTTGTTGAAGAATTTCGGGACATAAAAGGATGGTCCAATATTGAAGACAGACTTAAAGGATCTGCTGGATTTCTACCAAGTAGCTGGTGAATAAGATCTTGGGCCTCTCTTGACAAAAACGTTGGCATTTCATAATCTGCCAATACGACTTTATTTAATGTGTTCTTGACTGTGTCAGTGTCAAAAGATGGTCTCCCAATTAGTAATGTATAAAACATGCAGCCCAAGGACCAAACATCAGATTCAAGTCCATGTGCACTTCAAGTTGCAATTTCTGGTGAAAAGTAATTAGGAGTTCCACATAATGTATAGTGCTTTTCATGTGGCATTGTCAATTGAGTTGCCAGCCCAAAATCGGCAATCTTGATATTCATATTACGAGTAAGTAAGAGGTTAGAAAGTGTGAGGTCCCGGTGTAATATGCCATGAGAATGAAGATACAACATTCCTGTGATGATCTGGTGCATGAAGTGTCCAGCTTCATTTTCTGAGAAAGGTTTCATTCTATTCTTTAGGTATCTGTTCATTTCACCATTATGACACATTTCTAATACCAGGTACACATAATTGTTATCTTCAAAATAGTTATATAGCTCCAAGATAGAGGGATGTTTCAATTGACAATGTATTTTCACCTCATTTTGGACTCGCTGTACCATTCCAGCTTTGTACATGGCTTTTTTATCTATCATTTTGATTGCAACTTCCAAACCAGTGTGAATGGACTCAGCTCTATAGACACCAGCAAATGATCCCTTACCGAGCAGATTTCCGACTTTAAAATCCTCAATCTTCTCGCCGATGCAAGTCGCCATATTCTCAGGCCCGGGCAGGCGCTCCCCGGGTCAGGTCCCTTTTCACAGTCCCTTCGAGGTGGAGCTCCAGGCAGCAAGCCGGTAGTGGTGCCCATCAGGCTCTGCCTTCTAGGCCGCCACTCTTGGCGACGATGCTAAAGCCACCGGAATTCCTCGACACCATCCGAGGCTTGGGCGGTGCCTCTGCACTCCCATTTTGAAAAACTCCCGCCGGTTGCTGTTGAAGCCAGACTGGTGGTGACGTCAGGAGACGTCCCTCCGCAGACAGGCCCGATTTGCCAGAATTTTATTGAGAACTATGCTCATTAGAGATATTGGTCTGAAGTTTTCTTCCTTTGATGTGTGGGTTTTGGAATCAGGGTGATATTGGCCTCATAGAATGAGTTCGGAAGTGCTGCCTCTTTTTCTATTTCCTGAAATAAATTGAAGAGTATTGGTATTAGTTCTTCCTTAAATGTCTTGTAGAAGACCTCACCTGTGTATCCATCAGGTCCTGGGCTTTTCTTGGTTGGTAGACTTTTGATGGCATCTTCTATTTCATCGCTTGAAATTGATCTGTTTAAATTGTGTATATCATCCTGATTCAATTTGGGCAAATTATATGACTCTAGAAATTTTCGATGCCTTTGATATTTTCTATTTTATTGGAGTACAAATTTTCAAAATAATTTCTAATTATCTTCTGTATTTCTGTAGTGTCTGTCATGATATTTCCTTTTTCATCCTGTATGTTAGTAATTTGAGTTTTCTCTCTCCTTCTCTTCATTACCATGGCTAAGGGTTTGTCAATTTTATTTACTTTTTCAAAGAACAAACATTTTTGTTCTGTCAATTTTTCCAATTGTTTCTTTGTATTCAATTTCATTGATTTTTGGCTCTGATTTTAATTATTTCCTGTCTTATACTGCTTTTGGTGTTGATTTATTCTTCTGTTTCTAAGGCTTTGAGATGTAATGTTAAGTCATTTATTTGTTGACTTTTTCTTCTTTTAAAGAATGAACTCCGTGTAATGAACTTTCCTCTTAGAACTGCTTTCATAGTGTCCCTGAGATTTCAATGTTGTATCTGTGTTCTTATTCACCTCTAAAATTTTTTAAATCTCCTCCTTGATGTCTTCTGCAGCCCATTGTCCATTCAGTAGCATATTATTTAGTTTCCAGGTATTGGAGTGGATTTTATTTCTTATTTCATCATTGATTTCTAATTTAATTCCATCATGATCTGATAGAATGCAGGGTAATATCTCTACCTTTTTATATTTGCTAAGAGTTGCTTTGTGGCATAATATATGGTCTATTTTAGAGAAGGATTCATGTGCTGCTGAGAAGAAAGTGTATTCTCTCGTTGAAGGATGAAATATTCTATATGTCAGTTAAGTCTAAGTTATTGATTCTATTATTGAGTTCTATAATTTCTTTCTTCAGCTTTTGTTTCGAAGATCTATCTAGTGATGAAAGAGGTGTGTTAAAGTCACCCAAAATTATTGTGTTGTGGTCTATTTGGCTCTTTAACTTGAGAAGAGTTTGTTTGATGAACACAGACGCTCCATTGTTTGGGGTATATATAATTATAATTGTTAAATCTTGTTGGTGTATGGTTCCCTTAAGCCGTATGTAGTGTCCTTCTTTATCCTTTTTGATTGACTTTAGCTTGAAGTCTACTTTATTTGATGTGAGGATGGAAACCCCTGCTTGCTTCTGCAGTCCATGTGAGTGGTATGATTTTTCCCAACCCTTCACCTTCAGTCTGTAGATGTCTTTTTTTATGAGATGAGTCTCTTGGAGGCAGCATATTGTTGGGTCTTTTTTTTTTAATCCAATCTGCTTGTCTATGTCTTTTGATTGATGAGTTTAGGCCATTAACATTCAGGGTTGTTATTGAGACATGATTTGTATTCCCAGCCGTTTTTGTTTATTTTTGGTATTTAACATGACTTGGTTCCTCCTCTGAATAAAATTTCCTTTAGTGTAATACCTCCCTCTGCTGATTTTCATCATTGTTTTTCATTTCCTCTTCACGTAATATTTTGCTGAAGATGTTCTGTAGTGCAGGCTTTCTACTTGTAAATTCTTTTAACTTTTGTTTAACATGGAAGGTTTTTATTTCATCATCAAATCTAAAGCTTAGTTTTGCTGGATATAAGATTCTTGATTGGCATCCATTTTCTTTCAGAGCTTGGTATATGTTGTTCCACGATCTCCTGGCTTTGAGGGTCTGGGTTGTTAAATCTGCTGAGATACGAATTGGTCTCCCCCTATATATGATCTGATTCCTCTCTCTTGTGGCTTTTAAAATTCTGTCCTTATTCTGTATGCTAGGCATTTTCATTATAATGTGCCTTGGTGTAGATCTGTTGTAATTTTGTACATTTGGTGTCCTCTAAGCCTCTTGTATTTGGCTTTCCAATTCATTCTTCATGCTTGGGAAATTTCTGATATTATCTCATTGAAGAGATTGTGCATTCCTTCGGTTTGAAACTCTATGCCTTCCTCTACCCAATAACTCTTAGATTTGGTTTTTTGATGCTGTCCCATAATTCTTGGATGTTCTGTTCATGTTTTCTTACTATCTTCACTGTGTGATCAACTTTATTTTCCAGATTGTGTATTTTGTCTTCATTATCTGATGTTCTTTCTTCCAAGTGATCTAGTCTGTTGGTTATGCTTCCAGTTGAGTTTTTTTATTTGGCTTACTGTACCCTTCATTTTAGGGCTTTCTGACTTTTTTTGCCCCCCAAAGTCTCTATCTCTTTCTTGAAGTAATCTTTTGCTACCTGGATTTGCTCTCTTATCTCTTTGTTGGAGTGAACGATTTTTGCTCATTTAGGTCATTCTTTAATTCACAGACCATTTTACTTATGAACTTTCTGAACTCCTTCTCTGACATTTCACCAATTTCTCTGTTCATGGATTTTGTTTATTATAGTAATATATAATATATAGTTTGTTTGGGACACTTTCCTTCCTTGTTTTTTCATGTTGTCTATGTGTCTTCCTTTCTTGCAGCGTGGATCTGAGCTATTACAGTTTCTTCCCTATATTCTTGTGCAGATTGTCTGTACCTCACCTTGATGTTGGGCTTCCAAGTCCTACTGGTGTCCCTCAATGTATACTACTGCATCTAAATATGGTGGTGGCAATAGCGGAGGTGATTCGAAATAATAGTTAAGGTGCCCAAGATGGAAGCAATGTCTTATAGAGATGGGGCTGAAAGGGTGGGCCTCACACTCTGTTTGGGATGTCTGCTCTGAGATGCAGCTGCTTCTATGCCCTATCTACTGTCAAAAAGTTAGGGACTGCGTGGGGAAGGCTATGGTGATGACTGCAGTGTTCCAAGACGGAAGTGGGTTAGGCTTAGGCTCCCAGGTGGGGGCGGAGGGGGCAAACTCGGACCTACCCTGGACCTGGGTCCTACAGAGTCTGTGTGGGTGGATCTGGGCTGGGTCTGGGCTCCTGTGGTAGTCTGCTGATGAGAAGGGGCGGTCCTATGCTGGAGGCTGAGCTCTGGCAGGTGTCTGCCCTGCAAGTAAAGGAGTGTACCCAGGCCTACTGTAGCCTGGGTCCCATACAGGCTTGTGTGGGCAGATCTGGACTAGGCCTGGGCGCCCACAGTAGTCAGTAGTGGGCTGGTTAGAAGCCACATCTCAATTTTGGATTTCTAGTTTTTAGAACTATGAGACAGTAAATTTCTGTTGGGTAAACCACACAATCTGCAGTACCTTGTTACAATAGCTCTGAGATAGGGACCACCACAGGGACAAAGGGCAAATGCACTATTGGTGCTGGGCAAGCTCATGGCCTGACAGTAAACACCAGGAGACACAGTATACACCACCCTCAACCAGTGTTGGCTTCGCATACTTGAAGAAAGGTGAAAACAGAGATGTAATCACATCTGAGATCTTACTGGAGATTGCATTATGTTTTTAGTTCTTCATGAGAAGATTTCAAGCAAGACATGAGACTTTTAGTAAAAGTATAGCAAAGTTTATTAGAAGAGAAAGAAGGGGGAAGCACCCTCAAGGGAGAGAGTGGTTTCTCTCAGAGAGGACAGTGACAACTCACTTCTTTCTGTCCCAGCCTTTTTTGGAATAGGAGGGAGATCCTTAGAACACCCACCCAAGTATCACTTTCGGCTCTGGATTGACAGACTACATTAGTTAACAACCTAACGGCAACTCTGGGTCATCTTGGTCTGGCTTACAGGTCCTAAATGGAACTCTTTTAACAGAATTTATGGGCTGTGGGCTCTGGTCTTAATTATCCTGTTTTCCGGAGTATGGAAATCTCTGGTCTGTGTTTGTGTAGGGTCTTGCATAAGATGCCTCAGCAATTAGGCCCTTCTGAGGAAACTTATCTTCATCCTCTCCTGAATTTATCTCTTTCTTCAGTTGTAAGAGGAATAGTTTATAAGACTGAGATCAGACAAGGGTCCTGAAATAGCTGTCTTTTCAGAGCTTGAGGTGTCACTGAAGCAGGGCTGTTGGTTAATCATTTAGTTCTATACCAAGTATTTTCTTAAACTCCTGCCTACTGCTTATGTCTAACTGCTACCTAAAGTGGGAATGCTTTAGTGTGTTCAGCAACTGTACTAAATTATCTTTAGCCCAGGCCGAAACTCTTGAGTACACCTAAAGCTAATTCACATTCCCACCCCAGCAAGTAACCAACAAACTAAGCTTCCTTCTTTTGTTTAGAGACCCAGTCTGACATTTTGTCAGAGCTGTTTCTTTTCCTAAATGAAAGCTCCAGGAAAAGTCATGCCTGTATGTTCACATGTGACCAGATTTTGTTTCCATCCTTACCAGTCCAAAAGATCCCAGTATCTGGCATCAGTCCTAGCAAACTAAAACAGGTGGGGACTTGTTCTTGGCTTCTCTCTCTCAGGCCCAGGAGGCAGGGATTTACCTTTGCCACTAGCACAGGGTGGGCTGGGGTGGAAGACCAAGGTTCTGAAAGGCACTGTGAAGAACCCCCATAACTACAACCATCAGTGTCTCGCATCCTGGCTTCCATCCCATCAGGGCCGATTGTTGCCATCTCTCTTCAAGGGATGTATGGATGGACAGACGGACTGGCCAGCGAAATGAGAGAACACTTTGAGTAAATGTCTTCAATTCAATGATAGCTTTTGATTCCACCATACTCTGCAAACACACAGCTCAAGACAAGGCTCAAAAGAGAAGCACACAAGACGTGTTGAATGAATGTATGTATTTATTGCTTTTTGGCCCCCAACTCCCATTCCCTTTGCAGCATCCCTTCCTTTAGTCATTCAGATGTCCCTTTCTCCAGCCAAGCCACAACTTAAATAAGCTAGAGGGACTGAGTTCTCAGTCATGGCTGCTTTCAGTATGCAAGGGGCGGGGGGGGGGGGGGCAGAGGGGATCAGGATCAAATTAGGAATCTAGGAACAAGGACGCCCCCGGTTCCGGGCCTGCAAGCCCAGAAGTCTCGGTTTTCCGCGTGGCCCTGGGGGCAGGGCTGGGCCAGAGCCAGCATCGCGCGAGAAAGAATCCTCGACTGGGCCCCTGGGGGGACAGTCAGCCGCCGCCAAGGCCGGGCCGCTGGCGGTCCCCTGCCTGCCGCTGTCCGCTGCCGGCCTCAGTCCCGCTCTAGTCCGCCAGGCGGAGCTCCGCGGGGAGCCCCAGTTCGTTAACATGTTGGGCGTCTCATTCCGGGTGGGTTCCGCGGAACAGCAGGGCGGGAAGAGGCGGGAGGCGCAGAGAGCCACAGGCCCTGACGTCGGACAGACCCAAGCGGGGGCGGGAGGCGGGACAGAGGCCGCGTAGGCCGCAGGCAGCACCGCGCAGGGCGGGAGCGCTGGGCAGGGCGGGCGGGAGCGCTGGGCAGGGCGGGCGGGAGCGCTGGGCAGGGCGGGCGGCGGATTCCCAGAAGGCGGGGTGCGGGCGGGGCATCGGGTGGGAGAAGCCGAACGACCTTTACCGAATCCGGTCGGGCCAGGCTTGGGTGGAGAAATGAACAGGCTGGCCTTGCGTGCCGGGCGCGGTGGCAGAGTTGAGGGCGGTTGCGGGAAGGCCCTCCAAGCCTCTAGCAGGTGAGTGCCCAGGCCTCCTTTGCCTGTCCTGGAGTGTGCCCAAAGTCGTGGAACATCCCCTGGTTAGAGCTACTTCACTCCTACACCCTCCCCAGACCAAAAGGGGAGTGCCCTGCCCTCAGCTGTAACCACCTTGGGAGGCAGCCACCCCTCTCTCTGGTTCTGTCCTGGGGGCTTGGGCTTTCATTCCGTATTGCATGTTACAGGTAATGTCATAACCACCCCACGTGGAGGAGGACTCCCAAAGTTTGCACCCTTGGCTGTAGCCAGGATGAGGCAGATGGGCAGGAGGGGCCTGGAGATAGTAGCATTTTCCCACCAGTATCTGCAGCTGACCCCCTCCCTACCTTCTGGTACACAGAAGCTCAACCTGCTTTTTGTTAGTGTAGCCTGCTTCCTCCTGTGGGGAGGACGCTGTGGTTGGGAGATTGCTGTGTCTGAGCACTGTGCTGCTTAGGGATGGTAAGACCTGAGATGTACTGTTCACATTGTGTCTGCCAGGACCCTTCCCTGCTGCTGGCCCTTGCGGTCGTTGGGGTTACAGTGCTTGTGTTTGCCCTGAAGAACATGAACTCCAGGAAAAGAGATCCTATCACCTTACAGGACCCTGATGCCAAGTACCCATTGCCTTTGATTGAGAAAGAGGTAGTGGATCAGCCCAACCCCTCCCCTTGGTTGGGTGAAAGACAGGAGACAGAAGTGGTGGGGAATATTGGATGGGAAAGTGGGGTGGACTCATATCATGGGCCAGTGGAGCTATTTTCCCAGGAATTTGAGCTTCCCAGCAAGAGTTCTAGAGCTGATAGAGCCTGCCTCTGTTTTCTTTTACTAGAAAATCAACCACAACACCCGCCGGTTCCGCTTTGGATTGCCCTCTCCAGAGCATGTCTTAGGGCTTCCTGTAGGTGAGTGGGGTTTCGTGTCATCTCCAGGGCTCAGCCTTTGAGGGCTAGGTACTCTGTTCCTATCAGAAGCACATGTTTCCAACCTCCTGAGGTACGAGGTTTCCCTGATACTCTTCCTGAACCATATGGGCTCAGGGAGAAGAAAATGGGCTTGGGATCATTCTTCATTATTCCATTTGGGCTGACTAAAAGTGGTATCTTAATAAGCATTGAAAAGAGATGATGCTAGAGTCAGAAGATCTAAGATCTCATTGAAGGCTCCTTGGAAGGTTCTTTGATGGGCTCGTTAACCAAGTTTCTCAACCTTTCTGATCTTCAGTCTATGAATTGGGATTTCCCAGGCCCTGCCTACCTGCTTCATTTACATTATAGTGAGGGTAAGGTGATTGACAGATATGAAAATTCAGAAACTGCAAAGCATTGTGTACATAGGAGGGAAAGGAGGAATTGATGTTCCTCTGCAGTTAGGAGAATGCTCAGAATGTGGAGGTAGGCAGGTGCCTTCCCCTCACTGTGGATTTTCTATAGGGTCCCCAGATCTACACAAGCAGGAACTGTTGTGATATCAGTCCTAGCAGTCTTAGAGTTCCAAGTTACCCTGTTTTCAATCTGTAACACCTCTAGACAGCTGAGTCAGTCTGTAAGGTGGAAAACTTCAGGGCCTAGGGATCCAGAGAAACTTTGTATAAACTACTTGTGCAGCTTGCTTCCTGTTAGATATCCTAATCCTCAGCCTACTCTTCTCATATGAACAAGAGAAAACCTTAACCTCAATTCTATAGGGAATAAAATTATACATAGGCAGCTAGATTGGCCCATCACCCTCCTTGATGCTCCCTAATTCCTTCTCTGTGCATGACAGTGCAATGTCCTGCTGCCTTCCAGCCCTCTGACTGGCCTGTCACCAGTCCTGTTTGTAGAAAGAGTAAAAGAATGAAAAACTTTGGAGAAATAAAATTTTCTTGGTCCTGGTGGAAGCTGTGCAGTTAGTGGGATCAGGGTAATTTTAGTGAGTTCTGGGAGAATTTGATATGAGGACACAGGATATTGCTGATGCTTCTCAACTTAGCTGAAATTAAGCTAGTTAGAGATAGGGCCCAAGGGACCAGTGGGTCAGCCACAAGTTGTCTGGGGATGCTGCTAGACCAAGCCCAGGTTAGCTGCATCTGAACAGCCTTTCCAGGTTCCCAGTATCAAGTGAGCTCTCAGAAGGAGGCTGCTCCAGGCCTGTGTGCCTGAGTATCCCTGGTACCCGGCTATACCACAGTCAGTCATCAAGTGTGCTTACACCTCAGACCTCAGGGCCTCCTCAAAGACTCTGGTTTATGCTCCAGAAACAATTTCAAGGACTGGCTTCTTGACTGTTCCACTCCACCACCTTTCCTCCTCCCTACCGTCTTTTCCCTACCCTGAGACAGAGCCTCTATCTCTACTCTTAAGTCTCCATTAAAGTCTCTAATTTCCTGGGAAAACCAGTTTCTACTTCCTCAGAAACTGACATATATTATTTTCTTGCCTCTAGTGTTAGTGCCTCTTGGTAGCAACTCTTACCCTCAGCACTAATTGCCATGGTCACTGGAGTCTCCAGTTTAGACTCAACAGAAGTCTGAGCAGCCCAGCATATCATCTGATACTGGGCTTAGTCTCAGTGTCATACGAGTGTGATGAATTCCACTCTGGAGGGGCAGAATTTCATGGTTCAGAATTTTATTGCTGTCCCTCAGTGGAGCCACAGGTCAGAAAGACACAGTGGTGTTGCTTTATTTGGTCCATAGGTGTCCAGATACTGGGGCCCTGCAGTGTCTATGAATCCCAGGCCTGTTCTGTGCCAGGCACTAGGATACAGATGGGGTAGCTGTGACTTATTCACAGACCCCAGTGGTACATCCAGTTCAGGAAGAAATGAGTTTATAAAGATAACATTTTTATTTGGAAGCAAAATTCACCCTCCAATTTCAGTTAGCTTCTCTTCCTTTACAAATTACTTAAATTATGATCACATCTGAACAGGTATATCATCACCCCCACTTGTGTATGTGTGTGTGGTGGGTGGGGGTGTTAATGGGTTCCAACCCAGAGCCTTGCACATGCTAGGCAAGTGTTTTAGCACTAAGCCACAACCCGAAGCTCATCATCCCCATTTTACAGATGAAGAGACTAAATCCCCCTCTTTACATCTTGCTGCAGCATTTGCTCCTTCACTGAAGTATAGTCCTTTCTGGGATTCCCAGGAGCTCCTTAGGCTGGCCATGCTCAGGCTAATATTTGGTGCCTCTTCTGTAGGTAACTATGTCCATCTCATGGCCAGAATTGATAATGATTTCGTGATCAGGGCATACACACCTGTCTCAAGTGATGATGACAAAGGCTTTGTGGACTTAATTATAAAGGTAAATGATATAAATGATTATAAAGATAAAAAAAAAAAAAAAACACCATGTGCAGCTGTTTACTGTGGGTGTCAGGGTAGAGGGCAGTACTTTTTCTGTGAGGTTGCTCATGCCCCAAGCAGGACTTTCCAGCAGTGTCATTTAACAGTGGAGCTATAGTAAACTGAGTGCAGTCTTTAGGTATTGCCCATAGCAATTGTGGGAGTGGGTCATTTTCCCTGTGTGGCTTTCTGTAGCAGATGCATTTTCTAGTTGTGTGCAGCTAGGGCCATAGATCTGAGCATGTGAAAATCAGTTTGCCTTGTTTTTCAGATCTACTTCAAAAATGTACACCCTCATTATCCTGAAGGGGGGAAGATGACTCAGTATTTGGAGAAAATGAAAATTGGGGACACTATCCTTTTTCGAGGACCAACGGGGCGCCTATTTTACCAAGGGCAAGGTACTGGGGTAGTCACACTGAATCTCCAGCTGGGAGAAAGGAGATTCCTGCACTGGTTTTATTGTCATCCATATACCCACCTCACAAGGTCCTAATCTTCATTCGGTGTGTCTTCACTGTATCTCCAACTCAGAGCCTGAGACATAATACTGAAAATGGATGATGGGTGGAATCCAGGCTGATTTGTTCTCTTGCATTTGCTACACTGGGTGAGAGTGCTTTGTGAGGTTCCATATTAGCTTCAGCTTGCCTTTTGCCTCAGAAGAGAAGGCCCAGAGGTTCCCTGAGGAGGCCCAGGCTCTTATGGGGCTGGTAGAGGAAGCTATCATGGCCTGCTTCTCTGGCAAGTCCCTAAGATGGACTTGCTTCCTGGGAATCCTAAAGAAAGTCAATAGTCTTTTGCAGGCTCCCAGACAAGAGCTGCAGAAATTAGAAGCATTCTCTGTGTTTCCAGGAAACCTTGCAATCAGACAGTACAAAACGAGCATGCCTGAGAAAAAACTGGTCTGTCACTTGGGAATGATTGCTGGGGGCACAGGTAAGAGGTTTCTGGGGGTATCATCCAGAAGGTGAGCCCTAAGATAATTCTGACTTTGACTTTGGAGTTATTGGAGAAGGCATGGCACAAGAGATTCCTTCTATAGCCATGGTGGTGGGAATGTGGAATTAGTATAGGTCTTGAACCTGGCCCTGTGTGCCCTGCTCCTCTGAACCAATGTGGAGGCTGTCCAGGGCCACAGAGAGTCTTACATGGAAATCCTGGGCCATGTGGAGGCTATGTGGCCAGGTGGGGCCGACTGGACTGCCCCTGGTCTCCAGCAGTTTCTAGACTCATTCCAAGCCCAATTCTCCCAACCCTTGGGAATGAATAACTGACTGAAGAGAACAAACATGGAGACATACAGTGTGCCAGGTACCATCATAGGCACTTTAAAAAGCATCACATTTACTTATTAATTAAGGTATTAATAAGGAACTAATTCTGTTTTGCAAATGAGTATACTTAAGAGCTCAGAATTCTCTTTCCATTTTGCCATATGAAACTGAAAAAGGGCTTTTGAATTACTGTTGCATTTAAAAGGGACAATAAAATGATGGACTGTTCCCCACTTAGTTTGGGGACAGAAGTGAAAAGATATCAGGGCTAAGGGAAACTGCTAAGCTGCTGCAAGCCAGGGGACAGGAGAAGCTGTTCTGCCTGCCCACTGTGTTCCAGGCATTACGCCCATGCTGCAGCTCATACGCCACATCACCAAGAACCCCATGGACAAGACCAGGATGTCCCTCATCTTTGCCAACCAGGTCAGTTCTGCCGAGTCAGCCCTGAGCTTGCAGAGGGAGAATGGAGTGTTCGCTGATCTGGGGCTCTGCATTCATTCCTCCCCCACTGACCAAGCTGCTTGGGTGCCTGTGGCTGTGGGAGGGTTTAGTGGGCAGCTGGAGAAGCTGAATCCAGGCTCCTTTTACTGCTTGTTTTTGTTTAACTTTTCTGTCATCCCAGCCAATGCTGTAGCATCCGTATCTCCTTGATACTTATTTCTTCCTTCCTTGATACATATTTTTGATTTTCTGAGTACAAAATCATAGATGCTCTCAGTGGAAATTTGGAAAAAAATAGAGAAAACATATATATTTTTACTTATTCTTTTTATGTGCTATATATTTCTGTGTGTGGTGGGCATGTGTGTATATATTGTTTTCACTTAGCATTACCACATAGGCATTTTGTTCCCCTTAAAACTCTTTATGAGCTGGGCACAATGGTGCATGCCTAGAATCCCAGTGACTCAGGAAGCTGAGGCAGGATTGCAAGTTCTAGGCTAGCCTTAGCAATTTAGCCAGGCCTAAGCAACCTAGTGAGACCCTGACTCAGAATAAAAATTAAAAAGGAGAAAAATTTTAAAGGGCTAGGAGTGTGGCTCAGTGGAAAAGCATGCCTGGGTTTAATTCCTAGTATGTGCTACGCCCCCGCCCCCCCGGCCAAAAAAATAGAAAGACAAAAAATTCTATGAATATTTTCATCATAGTCTGTGTCAAGTTTAGATTTACTAAATCTACATTTTTTCCAGTTTTCAGTTATTAATGCTAAATGATACAATGAGGAATAATTGCACCTAGGCCTGATGACTTCTAGATTATTTTCTTAAATGGAACCTCGGAAGTGGAAAACTGAGACAAGAGTCTTGAAGAGTTTTATGATCCATACCTTCTGTGTACTCTGAGCCTGTGACAAGTGACTTTGGCTCTCTTTTCCCACATGAGGCTCCAGTCTGTTTTCTTTTGTAGTTCTTTGGTAGTGTCTCCTGAATGACTTCTTAGTCCCTACTTTCTTGCAGAAGACCTGAGCCTATAGTGAGCTTGTTCTAGTTGGTTCTGCCATTCCTGGTGCCTAAAGTGAATATAGGAGGTGGGATGGGGACTTTCAAGTGAAGCCACCCAGCCTGTACAGCCACAGTCTTTTAGCAGCAGTTACTGCTGCATTGTGGAAAATGTCACCATCCCAGCAGCTCCCTCCATAAGAGGATGGGTTTGCTCTGTAGGAGCAGCAGAATCCTCGTTTATCCTGGGAGTCTACTGCATACACTCAAGCAAGGGTGGTGGCAGCTTGGGCAGGAGTGTGTGGGAGGACATACAGGCTGTCCCTGGAGGGTCTTTTATAATGTTCCTTCTTTTCTAGACAGAGGAGGATATCTTGATGAGAAAGGAGCTGGAAGAAATTGCCAAGACTCACCTAAACCAGTTCAAACTGTGGTACACCCTGGACAGGCCTCCCCTTGGTACAAACCCTGTTGCTTCCCTCACTGTGGGTCAGCTCCAGGCTTTGATCCACCTCAAGGACTGGCCTCTTATTTTGTTTATGAGGACTGAGTTTGAGCATTTGGCTTTGGGCTCTGGATCCATATGGGAAATGCAAGTGTTGAGGGAGATAGGATTTGGATGGCCTGCTTGTAATGGTGACAAAAGGCATGTGTCCAGTATCTCAGGAGCAGTCCATGAATTGTACTGAACATCAAAAGGAACAGTGAGCCCCAGGGCTACTCTCAACACCACAGCCATCACACATACTGCAGCTGATATGGCCACTGGTCTTTTCACCAGTCATGTCATTGTTCATGGCCACTGCAGCCCTCCCTATCCATCTCATCTGGACAGCAGTTGTCATATGCTAAGCCTCAGCCAGCACCCCAGGAACCATCATGCACAATGTACCCTGTGTGGCATGTCTCACACACTGTACCTATCTGTACCTGTCTTGTCATATGGCTCACTTCCCAGCAGATGGCACTGCCCAACTCCACAAACCCCACACTATTCCATACCACGCCCTGACAGCTCCAGCTCACTATCCTGACTCACTATACTCTAGTACACCTCATCAAGAAGTCCTTCACCCTCCTCAGTGCTCACAGAAGTCAGTCATCAGCAGGGGCCTCTGAGTCCCAGCCATGCCTGGAATATGGGGTAAATTCTGTCCCCTTATCCTCTTCTTGGGCTTATTACAGGGAGCTGCAGTACAGACTTCTAAGCCTTTATAGAGCAGCCTGGTCTGCTTAGCTGAAAGGAGGGAGGGCAGAAGCCTAGCATGGAGGGGGCTTAGCCTGCTACCCCGTGACTCTTTCCTGCTGTGCTTCATTTCAGGCTGGAAGTACAGCTCAGGCTTTGTGACTGCTGACATGATCAAGCAGCACCTCCCACCCCCTGGGAAAACCACACTCATCCTGGTTTGTGGCCCACCAGCCTTGATCCAGACAGCGGCTCATCCCAACCTGGAGAAGCTGGGTTATACCAAGGATATGATTTTCACCTACTAGTATCTCCTGTACTCCTAGAAAATTTCCTGGGACCCTTTCCTCTGTTTCAGAGTGAGTTCAACTTCTCCATATTAAACTGGGATGTTTTTGAAGGTGCATCTCTATGCACCCTTGGGCCCCCACACTGGCATTCCCCTTTTGAATGTGGGGCCTAAGAAGAAGTGTTCAAGAGGCTGGAGACAAAATGACTTCTGAGACCTCCTGTCTTGGAGGCTGGAAAGAGCTCTGTTATGGTTATCTTTCTCCATAGTAAAATAAACTTAAGTAGTCAGCAGATAACACATGAAGTATGGTTCTGTGAGAGACCCACTGGGCCTTGTCTGCCCTGCTTGAGAGTTGACTTCTATATGCCCCTAAGGGGGTCAGAACTGCAATAGTGCCACAACAGAATTCCAGCAGAATCCAAGTAGGATCACAGTAACTCCCAATAATCTCTCTTGAACCTCTCTTTAGAGTGTGCTGCTTTTAAGGTCAGGCCTACAAAGTCTCAGGCACCCTCCATAATGCACTCTTCCTTTTCTTCTGGGACATCTTAAAGTGGGAATGGGATTAAAGGCACACACATTAGGGCAATAAATCCCAGAGTAAGTAGGCTCTGGGAACTCCTTCCAGACTCCCTGCTTTGGGCACAACAGATGGAGACATGGAATGGATTATTTTTTGAGAATCCTCCAAGTGTTAAGCTCTGACCTGGCATGGGGCAAGGGTAGAGATGGTTACATACATAACAGAAGTTTCTCAACTTGCATGCAGGTTCCAGAAGCTCTGCCTTAAATCCTATCACTAACCCCTAGTGATACAAGGGACTACTATTGCCATCTGCTGTCCAGGACCAGGACAACATGTTGCCGCTCTGTTATCTGAGTAGGCCAGAGATCTTGAGGGGATTTTGTTCTCCAAGTTGCAGATGAGGAAACAGGTTATGAAATTAAGTGTTCCCACTAAGTGTGCAGCCAGTAGGTAGCACAGCTGACTTTAAAAATGGGTCTGTTTTATTCCAAGTTATTCCTCTTTTCACAAAAACTGACATAATGGAAGCAGTATTGACCTTGGTACCACTGGATTTGTTACCCACTGTATATGTGTATGCAGGACAATAGGAAGGGCAGAAGGAGCACAGAAGATGAATGCAGCTCTAGGGAACTCTCTGCAGTACAGCTGTCTTGCCCACAGGGGGCCATACACTGGAATGGTCTCACAGAAGGCCTGTGGGAGGTCTGAAGGGAAGGGCTGGCCAGGCTTCATCTACCTACCCATTCAGCATGTCTTCTGGGAATCTCCTGCTCAGGGAATGACACCTCTGCTGGATACTTTACCATAAGATCCTGACCTCAGGTTTTGCTCTAATTGCAGATCTGACCATGCTTGTTACCTACCTACTTTAAACCCTGCTCTGCTTGTACTCTATTACCCACCCTGGCCACTCCTCTGTCTCTATGACATATTCCAGGGGCCTAGTTTGCAAGATCTTTCTTGATTGGGCTCCTGCTGACCTCATTAGATTTTTTATTTCCTGGACCTCCCTTCTCTGATTCATTCTCTAGCCCAATGGTTCTCAAATGGGGGGTTTTGTCCCTCCTCTACTGTGGGAACATTTGACAAAATATGGAGACATTTTGATTTCACAACTAGAAGAAAGGTGCTGCTGGCATTTAGTGTAGAGATCAAGGATGCTGGTCAGCAGGAACCTGATCAAGAAGCAGTCTGAGGTCAGGACTGGGCTTACCCATATAAGAGTAAAAGCTTCCTGAGGGACATAGAGGTAGTATCTGTGCTCGTCCTTGACAGGCAACATTTGGCTTCATGAAGGGGACTGGGAGAAAAATGGATGCCACATGGAGGGAAAGGATTAAGCAAAGGCCTGGAGGGAGGGAAGACTCAACAGTGGGTTCAGAATGGCTGATAATGGAGAAGGGCCTGGGATGCTCATCTGTGGTAATTTAACTGAGGAGTTCTGAACAATGACAGGATTAAAACAGTGTTTTGGGAGGTCATCATGGGGATGGGGTAGAGAAATGTCTGGAGGGGACCAACTGGAATGATGAGGAATTAAGAAGACCAGCTGCAACAATCAGATGAGAGATGAGGCTGAAACTAGAGCATGGGGGTGGGAGGGAGGAAGGGGCTGGTTGGGGAGAGGACACTGACTGGGGCTTAGTGGCAGCTCTCTGAAATGGGACACATTAGAAAGGGCACAGCTTGTTTGGGAAGATGATGAGTTCCAGTAGAAATGAATTTAGGGTGTGCAGACGCTTTCCACTGGGGGGAGCTGTTTAAGCAGACATTCCGCTTGAGGACAATGAGGGAAAGGCCTCAGAGGTTGGTACACTCTGTCAGGATGAGATGAGGGAGTGTGTGTGTGTGTGTGTGTGTGTGTGTGTGTGTTGGGGACTCCTCTGTGCAAACAGTGGGAGGCCCAGAAGATCCCCACAGCTCTTGCCCTGAATACCCTCCTCAGCCAGATTTCTGTGAATGGAAAAGATGCTCCTGTTAAGCAGCCCAGAGAGAGCTCCCATAGTGCTTTCACCCCACTCAATCACTATAAAACATTCAGAACACTTTTTTTCCTAACTTTCTTTTTCTTTTTCCAGCAGAGGATTTATGACTAACAGTTCTTCCCCTTTGGTGTAAGAGCCTCCCAGCTGTCACCAGGAACAGCATGAGCCATTGAGTCCATGCACTGATATCTCATTGCACTCCCCACAAAGTGGTCTGTAGTCCATGTATAAAAGTACAAAAGGTAGAAAAGCTTCAGTAAAGAACACAGCACAGTTTAAAACACTTAGGAACATGAGGGCCACCTCCTGGACACCTGTCCCACCATTCTGCTTTGCTTGTCAGCACCCACATCTGAGATGTCCCACCAGCTCCATCTGCATAGTACAGATGGCTGTGTGCCAGCTCCCCATTGAGGCAAAGACTTAGGGCCCCACATGTGCCTCTCTGGGCTCTCGGCCATGAAGAATGTCATCTCCAGTCATCAGAGTTGGGGGCAGCCAGGCAAGAGTCATTCAGCATCTGGTCCTGGCTCAAAAGAGTCTGAAACGACACAGCCAAAGGGGCAGTTTAATAGTTTTGGCCAAGGCTTCCCTACAACAGCTACATAGGGAGCAGAGGGGGCATTCGGTATGGTCTGACAGATGCCTGTAAGTTCCTGGTATCCCGGGGACCCTGAACATTGGGTCAGAATAGACAGTACTATTAAGGTAAAAATAAACTGCTCATCTTAGAGGTAAACTTGCTATTTCAAGGCCACAAAAGGCCTATTAGAGATGATAGGGCAAGGTTGGATAGATCCATTGTGATGTATGAGCCAAGAAACGAGAAGAGACCTGCTTGGATCCAGAAGACTCCTGCCTTGCCCTTAGACAGAGTCTTCTAAACATGCCTCAGTAGATCAGCAAGCAAAGTACAGTGACAGGGGACTCAGTGTTGATAGACACTATAGCTACCAGGCCAGGGATGGGCTCTAAAGAAACTAAAAGGTCTGGAAGGCATGGGGCCTCAAAGACAATTTGTGCTCTGTAACTGGCCATTTTATTGCCAGCTCTTATCTGCCTATAACCCTTGCAAAATGGGAAATACAGGTAACTGAGCCAAAGCTCAGATAGGGAACAACACACCTAAGGTAAAAAGCAGATGAATCTGCCTTACTCCAAAGCTGCTCCTCTTCCCCTGAGACTGAGCTGCCTGCCTCCACGTGATCTGATTTGTTCTCTTGGGTATATGGCAGTATATGCTAGCTTGCCTGTGATGTCCATGATGATGGGAAATGCATGTGTCTCATGTCCAGAGAGGAAAGAACCATGTCCACTAGGCCAGAGGTGAGGGCTGGGCTCTGGGCTGACTACACAGATGGTTTAGGGCTGCTGAACATCTAAGTTTCTTCACCAGCTCTGAGGTGGGGAAGAGAACCGTAGACCTAGTATGTCTTACCTGGCTATAGCTAAAGGTCTGTGAGCTTTCAGATGCCCATTAGTGACTCAAGGCCTAGCAATCAATCAATGTAGGAGGCCCCTAGGCTGCTTTCTGCCTTTCTGGGCTGACTCAGGCTTAGGCTGTGGCCTCAGGGCCCAGCACAATCCTTTACTCTCCCTTATCCTTGAACAGCAGCCCACCAAGCTCACTGGACCTTTTCAGGCACCAGCCCTACTGTGTTGTGTTGGGGTTGGGGGGTGGGGGTCTGAGTCCTACCGTAAGGCGATGAATGTCTTGGGAGAGGAGCCCTATCTGCGTCACAGTGCCTTCGGAAGGCGCCATCTGTAAAATGGGCAGCAGCCTGGTCAGCACACACAGATGCAGCTTGTAACTTGCAGAGACGGCATGCAATGTCCATCCTGCTCAGGCCTGGCTTCTCCAGAGCATGCTTCCCTGGAGGGTTGGGCAAGGAGTGTGCCAAGCCTTGAGAAGTGGCAAGTGCTGGGGTACGTGCTGCTTCTGTTGCTGAGGAAAGGTGTCCAATGTCCCACACTGCATGCACACACTTTCATGAGGCCACATGTCACATCAGCATTTAGGGCACAGAGAAGAAGGGCGCAGGTATAGCCTGTGAGAAGCAGCTCTGCTGCACGTGTTCACTGTTCCAGATAATTCCAGGAGGAGAATAGCAGGCCTTTAGGATGCTGGATAGAATGACAATTTCCAGGTACCAACAGGACGCCAGATACCGATGCCCCAGTGTAGATGGACATCTTCAGGAAGCTGCTGCCTCCTCCCTATTGAGGAGCCTTCCTCCCCTCCCCTCCCCTCTTCCTTGGGTAATGCTGGACTTCTCCTTCCCTAAGGTGATTTAGACATTGTAGGTTTGGAAGCATTCTTTATAGATTTGTAGGATATCAAGTGAAACCCTTTTTTTAACAGGTGGAACAACTGAGGCCCACAAAGGGAAAAGAGGACTTCCATGCAGCTACAGAGAGAATTAGTGGCAAAACAGTTCCATGCAGGGTTTGAAAACAGGCACATGCAAAGTCTCTCACCAGGATATGATAACAAAGAAATAAGGGATAAAGGTGGCCTGACTGGCTGTACAGCCACAATGGCCAGGGATCAGCCTGGAGGAGCGAGTGCCATTTAATTGCCCTGAGTGCCAGGATCAAACACCAGTGTTCCCAGCTGACAAGCTTGTATCTACATTTCTCATTAGCTGGACCTCAGGGGAGGTGGTGGTTTGAGGGAATAGGCCATGTCTGAGGCTGCTGGTGGTATAACAAGCAAATCTTAGCAGCCTTTCCATCTGGGACAGAATCAGAGTGCTACAATGGAGTCACTGGCCCTGCCCCACTGTCAGATGATTATGACACTGCTGTTATTCTTCTGTAGATGAGGCCCAAGGGACCCAGTGAAGCCAAACACTGGCCTGGGGTGAACTGGAATCTCAAGAGCAGGAGCTCAGCCTGGCACCACATGTCTCTCTCTGTCTCTGGCCAGACAGAGCCCATCTGGAGGGCCCATTATCAGCTAGTCAGCCTCTAAATCAAGAGGCCAGATCTGCTTCAGCCCTGCCAGCCCAGGCGAACCATCCCCCACAACAGTTATGAGAAGCTGGCAGAACACGTGAAGGAACAGAGAGTGTTGCCAGCAAGGCATCCCTACTTGTCACCCCTACCCTCCTTTAGTGAACTGGAAACCAACTTGGGGTCTGCACAGCAGACGTGACCTATAGCCAGGATGTGCATGAGACCCAAGTTTCCCCTCTGCTTCACTGAGGGAGGTGGGGCCTGAGGCAGTCCTCTCTGAAGGATACAAAGAGGAAAAAGGGGTCCCTCTTTGCTCCATCCCCCTTGGGGAATCCTGACTGTGTATCTGGATTGGGCTCAGTGCCACAGGCTTTTAAGCTACAATCAGTAGGGTTCCATTTCCAGCCATGCTCACCTTTCTTCCCCCAACAAGATTAAAAATATGTTGCACTGTTTACTTCCTACATAAATATTGTTTTTATTATCAGAAAGAAGCAACTACCTCTGTAGAGAAAGACATAACACAATTACACTGTCACTACCGCAGAAGTCCCTGCCATTTGTCTCTTTGATCTCAGCCAAGATTCTCTGGTCCATAGGTATAAGGCACTTGAGCTTTTCTTTTAACCGCAGCACAGGGGAAATGCCTGAGAGTTGAGTCTTTGGGGATTGTTCATAGTCTCTGGACCTGTGTCTAAGTTCATGCATATCTGGTGGTGCTGAAGTTGGCTGTTTAAAATTACTAAAAATGTAAAAGCATCTTAAAGGGTTTTTCATCCTGAGTCCACCTTTGACAACAGTCCCCAAAGCCTGCCTCTTCAAAGTATGAAGAGAGATTGACCTAGGGCTATATAATTGCTGGAATGTTCTCTGCAAGTCATGCACATGAGCAGGGGGTGAGGTTGCAGTTATGATGGCACATGTGGTGTTACTGTGTTTTCAGGTGCACAGAGAGGGCAGGTGACAAGCATCAGCTAACCTGTCCCACCTGGTCCAACTCATCCAGTTCAGGAGCATCAAGGGGGTTGAGGCCTCGGCAGCCACTGTAGACCCGGTGACTATCACTGATAGCATCATTAGATTCCATTGGGCAAATGTAATCTGTGGATTCATCAAACTTCTTTTTTCTTATGTTTCCAAAATGTGAAAATCCCAGTTTCCTTGGCTAAAATACAGCAAATACAAGATTATGGAAAGATTACTACTCCAATGTGCAGATATGACCGACAATATATTTAAGAACAGTCCTAGGAGGAAAGAACTAAGGCAAAGTGCTTCTTGAAAAAACTGAACCAAACAGGTCCTGTAGGCAATTTCTATGCTGAGGAAAGATCAAAAGATAAATAATCCTAACAAGAACTGCTCCTCCAAGACTGTGGGAAAACAGTTCCCATTGTCCTATTTTCCCAGGAACTTTCCTATTTTCCCAGATGGACTCAGTTCCTACTGAACACCAGCCTGCACTTGAGGCCAAGCATGGAGGACTTGCCTCAACACATTTGATGACAGCACACTAGGGAGCAGCACCCAGTGCCTTTGACACCAGTGCTTTGAGAGCCACACCAGATGCCCTGGGTTGGTCTTCCTTCTTGCTTTAGCTTTGCCCAGCACTGGACTCCCCCCTCAGAAAGTCCAGATACTTGCTGTTGTGCTTCATTAGGAAAGAAGGTTAAGCTGTGAGCTGTGCTGTGAGGCACCATCATGCCTGCTGGGGAGGGGCCAACCTGGCTTCCAGAGAGTGAGTCTGTGGGCCTGTGATCTGGGAAGGACATGGTGGGGATGTTGTGGCTCAGGAAGGGCTTTGTGGGATTTAGGGAGCCCACAGATGCTTGGTCTTGGTACTTGGATGACTTCAGATTAGGGATATGGGACAGCTGTGTGCAGGCCACATCACAGAACAGGACAAGTGGAACCAGCTGCAACAGGAGCACTCCCCATGCTGTCAGGGTAGCTTTGACTGAGTCCCCTGCACTGTGGCACACAGATGGGCCTAATGGAAGGGAATCCAGATCAGGAACTCATCTGCTGTGCAAAATGAGTAACAGTAGCACTGGGTAGAGGACAAGCTCCCAGCTACCTGAGAATAGATGCTTCCTGAACATAGCCTCTGTGTAAAAAACCCTGTGCTCTCTTTCTTGGACTTAGGACAGGTAGGCAGTAGGCCTAATGAAGACAAACAGACCAAACTCCTGCAGCAGAAGCTGAGTGCTGCTCCTGGTTCTCAATGTATACACTGATCTGGCTCCATGTACTGAGCCAGTGGCTGTATGACCTGACAGCCAGAAGGAAGTCCCCAGGGGTAACCCAGAAAGAGTATAACAACTCACCCGGACTTTGGCCGTGGTAGTCAGTGGTGTATAAGCTGGTGAGGCCATTTTATCTCTCTTTTCCTGTTCAGCCTCAGGACCAATCAGGGCACTGAATTTGGTGGTCAGGTGGCGCCTGAGGAGCGTCTTCTGTGGTGGGATATTGAGAAGCATGGCCAGGGTATCCCCAGTGAATCGTGATTCCAGGATCTAAGAAAGAATCATAGACAAATTTAGTCAGTGGCAACAGATGATACCTAGTAAGTAATAGGGAGAAACTGGCCTTCAGGGCCTTAGGGTGCCTTCAAAATTAGGCTGAAGCTCATACCCTTGTTCTATGTCCTACTTTCCTCTCTCTACCCAGATAAGGCTTGGCTTTGAGCAGACACTAGCATATTTGTTAAGTGACCATCTCATTTTCACAGACCAACAGAGAACAGCGACCTCTTTAGGATGTCTCCCAGTCTCTTACAAGTCTTGAACCTTATATGTTCAAACCACCACCTCCAAACATCCACACCACCATCTCCATATTTCTTCTCTGGCTTTGCCACTTGACAGATCTGAGTTGTGATAAGGATTATATCATGGCAAGCAGGAAATTACATTTGATGACCTCCCCTTCATTTCCCAGTCCCCCTGTTCCTCTAGAAGCAGGTAAAGCTGACTTGTGTAGGTCTGATTCTCATGCATTCCCACTAACCTGGGATCTCTCGGTCTGTAGTGGAGGAAGCCCTTCCAGAAGTTATCTTGTTTCCATGGGGTATATTAATTCTTACCCACAAATTATCAAATATTTTGAAACTTCAGATTCTATAAAGGTTTCAGATGAAGTATCTTTTTTTTTTAACTAGAATATATGTTTGGCCCTCAGAAAATTAGTTTCTGAATACCCAAATCTACATCAAAGCAACTGGGCTAGCCCAGAGTGCAACTCACAATAAGACCTCCATGGACACCACTCCCTCGAAGGTTGGGTGCATACTCTGCCAGGTCCACAGATCGCAACCATTCCATCACCCTGTGGTTGGACCATTGCACAACTTCTGAAGGAGAAAGGTTACTCTGTGAGAGGAAGAAGAGTGAAACATTAGACTTCATTGGTCCTACCACAGTCCTCTGTGGGGTCATCCCCTGTGAATGAATCTGCCCCAGAAGCCTCACCAAAAGAAGACCCTTGTGCCTAACAACCCAGGCCAGCCAGACTGCCTCCCTGAGAGCCTTCTCAGTTCTGAGAAACAGCTCTTACTGGATCTTACATGATCTTCTACACTAAGACATCTGAATGCAGAATCCTGTTTCTCCCTAATTTTCCGGCTAACTTTGGGAAAAATAAATAAAGGCATGTAGTTTTTCATTCAATTATTCAACATAATTTTAAAGATTCACTTATGAGAAAAGTGTTTTATAAAGAAAAAGATCTTTTTGTGGACAATTGTTTAGGGGAATGTTATGGTTTAGATGTGAGGTATGCCCCAAAAGCTTATGTGTGAGACAACGCAAGAAGGTTTAGAGGACAAATGGTTGGGTTAGGAAGGCCTTAACCTAAAACAGTGAATTAATCCCCTGAAGGGATTAATTTTGTGGTAACTGAAGGTGGATAATGTGTGGCTGGAGGAGGTGGATCACTGTGGGCATGGCTTTGGGGTATATATTTTGTATCTGGCTAGTGGAGTCTCTCTATCTCTACTTTCTGATCATCATATGAGCCACTTTCCTCCACCACACTCTTCTGTCATGATGTCCTACCTCACGTTAAGCCCCAAGGAATTGAGACCTCTGAACCTATGGGCCCCCAAATAAACTTTTCCTCCTCTAAAATTATTCTCATCAGGTCTTTTAATCACAGCAGTGAAAAGCTGACTAAAACAGGGAACACACATCAAGATACTTTAAAATGCCCAACACTATGCCTGGGCAAGCAGAGTATATTTGTTGAATACCGAGAAAACAGGAGGTGGAGAACAGAGGTAAGAGTCATTAATCCCCCAGGAAGCAGAGGTAGACAAAGTTTCCAGGAACAGAGGAGGTGGGATGTAACTGACAACACTTCAGTTTGGGGCCCACCAAGAACCCTGAGGTTCATGGAACAATATCAAATATATCATTTGGGTTGCTGTGTTTATCTGTAATGTTTCTTCTCTACTAAGACCTGCTCATGGATTCTGTATATCTGGACCTGAACATTGTTTAATTTTGTATATATACAAGTAGGAAAAACTATTCTTGATGTACGATTTTGTAGGGCTCCTTGTCCCTTTTTCTCTGTTTTTTCCTGTCCTCTGCCTGACACTCAAATTTCCACTTTGTGTATCTCTTCCCCCTTCCTTTGCATCATCTCTTGTAATCATTATGATGACTTTGAAAAACTTGTTGCCACAGACATTACATTTGTAATGTAAGGGAGAGTGGAAGATTTGGAGGTTTAGTGGCCACAATGGAACACAAAAGTACAAGCAACATGGGTGTTTTGGGTGCCAGAATCCCAAGCACCACAGTCCAAAATGCAGCATTTTGTGATTATGTAAATCTTATTTTTTTCACACAGGATATTTCAAGTGTCCTGGCTCAGGGCTCCCTGCATAGCTATTATCCTGCCCTCACCTCATCAGCTGGGCGCCGATGCAGGCAGTGGGGGTTGAACTTGTTGACATGCAGCACATGAATGGCACATTTGATGCTGAGATGATGTAGCTGGCTGGTGACTTTTAAGAAGAGTAAATCATTCTGGAAAAGAAAAGTTTTGATGAGCCAGTTTCCAAAGTAACAAGACTCCAGTGGTCCTTCCTGGTCTGGCCAAACAGACAAGACTTCCACATTTCAGGAAGGTGCATTATGGACATACCAACAGTTTCTCTTATCACAATGATTTGTACTCTGCTACTGGGGATATCTTATGTAACAATCAATACTATTTCAAGGACTTCAGAATAAGATGGAATCAGGCTTAAAATAACAATCATGGGCATATCTGAGCCAAATGCTCACAGATACAACTGAAATATTTAAAGGAAAAGTCCTCACCACAGTTAGGTATTGCAGCATTCGTCCATCAACTCTGGACTCATGAAACTGGTCTTTATATTGGGGTAAGCCGATATCATCAAGCCACCCTATAAATACAGAAAAAAAAAATAGATGTGTTGGGATTCCTGAGAATAGGAGCAACAATTATCATTTTGAGGTTCCAGTTTTTTTCAGAAGATTTAGTAATCCATCTGCCTTTCACAAGGACACAGCTATCTTTGAGGCACACATTCAACATGGAAATTCTTTTTACCCTTAGGAACAGTCAGATACATACTTAATACATATATGCCTGTCCTTACGTGTCACCCAAATGTGATCCAGCAGCGCAGACTTCTCTTCCTGCTTGGTGTTGATGGCTTTCACTGCTAAAACAAGTTTCTTTCTATGAAGAGGGTGCTTAATTCCTAGTTCCTGAAATTGCAAGATGAAGACCAGATGTAAAATTTTGGCAGACAATTTGATCTCCAGAGGATGTTGTGTCAGGGTGGAGATACTCTAAAGAGTGTGGCAGGGGATCTGTGCACAAGACCCTGGGATGTCAACCTGCAGTTACTAAGGAAATCCCAGCCTTCCTGCCCATCTTCCTGTGTGTATATGGAGTGGGGGGCCTTCACCTTCCCATGAATTGGTCTAGGGAGAAATAACAGCCTCCTTTTCCTGGGCTCAGTTCTTACCTTTTCCATGTCCTGAGGGGTAGCTGTCAGTAAAGTGTGGCCAGATGTCACCCATTGCCTGGCAAAGATCACGTACTGAGCCAGGCCGAAGTCCTCAAGCCATGAACATACACGCTCTGTGCTCCACTGGGCAAAGGGGGCATTGGCATCACTGGGAAGCAGGGAAACAGTATACTTTTGTAAGTTGAGAGTCTGAGGTTCTGCGTATAATAAAGCCTCATCAAAAAGGAACTACCTTTTAACAAACAACCTAACCATGGGCTATAGCTGAAGGAAATTCCACAACAACACACTCACATGAGGTACATTCAAGTCCCCTCCATAACAAATGAGTTTCAAATCCAGCTACTTAGAGAACGAGATAGCTGACATAATCCTTAAGAGACTGCAGTCAATAGGTCCACATATACCTCAACATGTCACAATCCCAGAGCATGGCCCTATTAGGAAGAACACCTAAAACTAACTCATTTTGTCCACAAGATTCAACACTCTTTTTAAGGAAAATACTTAGAAAGGAAAAAGACAATCGGTTCTCTAACATAAAAAAAAAAAAAAAATCAACAGCCCTCCAATTAACAATAGCTAATAGTAATAAAATACTAGGGACTTTCATATTAAAAATCAACAAAGAGACAATATATTTTTATAAGTACTTATTAATAATAACAACAGTATTCTGAGGATTGCATCCAAAATATTATAATGTTTATTAGAATAAATAAAAGTAAGAAGTATAGCTACTAGAAAGGTAGACATAAAAGAAAATAGTTCTTTTCAGATGAGGGCTGCCTGCCTGGAAAGCTCAAGAGAGCTCAATAAGGTGACTAGTAATAAAATACACACACATAAACATATATACATATGTAATATGTATATTACAAGCAAAAATCAATCAATTTCTACACAGTATCCATGCACAGCTACTAAAGCATTTGTTAAAACAATAAAAATTCTCCCCCATACAAACCAAAATTATAAACGGCCTAGACATTGCCTTAACAAGGAATGTGTGTACCTGTGTATGTGATTGTGATGGGGTGGGGATCACAAGGGGGTAGAGTGGGGTGATATAGTAGCCATAACACTCAACTATGCAACATAAAAAAAAAGACATGAATAAATGAAGAGTTAGATCATGTTCCGACAGGATGAGTAGACATTAAAACCAACCATTCTTAGAGACATCAATTTTTCATTTAAAGTGTGAATATAATGGAACATTCAAAATCCCAAAAGAAACTTTGTGGCAGGCAGTGGACAAAGTAACTTTATGTTCATTTTTAAACATAAATGGGGATTTATGGAATATAAAAGACTAAATATTCACAAAGATTTCTTTCTAGGAAAGTACAGTTGTCTGTTGGTATCCACAGGAAATTGGTTCTAGGACCCCCTGCAGATAGCAAATTCTGAGGGAGTCAAGTCCCTTACATAAGATGGAGTAGTATTTACATACAACCTACACATATCCTCCATAAACTTAAGTCATATCTAGATTATTTACATTACCTAATATAATGTAAATGCCATGCAAATAGTTGTTATACTGCATTGTTAGAAAATGATGGCAAGAAAAAAGTGTGTGCATGTTCAGTGCAAACCATTGTAGATCTAACCACATCTTCAGTACTCAGTTGGCTTAATGTACAGATGCAAAACCACTTAATACAGAGAGCTGACCCCCACCCCTAACATACAGGAATACATTTTTTGAATACCTGGCTGAGCTGTTCTTAAAGGGAAAGGATTTCTTAAAGGGCCAGAATGACAAGAAAACACCATTCTAGAACCCTGGAGATGATGGAGTAGGATGGAGGTTGAGTCAGTCTTTCTTCTAGGATGACTGTCAATATTTTCTTTTATAATTATGAGAGTTTTAAAAAGTTTCAGCTTCACAATTTGTAATTGTAATTGGTATTGTCATGCACATTTTTAGAATCACTGATTAAATTTAGGAAAACTTCTATCAAGTATCTCTCACATATGAATGTTAAAGATTCATAAGTGCGTATACTTCATTAGCAAGTACATTCCTGACAGGAGAGAATTTCTATTTTGACTAAGCACTCAAGAGAACCAAATCTCCTGCTTAAGATTTTGCAGATCTGATGACTGGGAAGAATTTCCACAGACTAGCTTCTGACTTTGTTACATCTAAAATATGGTTTTGTTTCCACTATCCCATAATTTTGGTATGGAATGCTAGAGGACACATTCATTTTAGAACATGACCTCTAGCATTCAAGTTTTCTATTGTCATGGTTAATCTTAAATATTCTTCAAATTGTCAATATTCATTAATTGATGTGTTGTCCATGCTCTTTTGACAGTAGCTTAAGTTTTATTTTATCTTTGCTGATGTTAGCATAAAATGTAAAATCGGCAAGAAATTTCAGTCTTTTTACAATGTGTTCATATGATTCACTTTATATAAATAATACCTGAAAACTTATTTACAATTTCTATTTGAAATTTATTTCTTGCACTTACTGCTTTTGATATGGTCTAACATTTTTTGTTGTCATTTATAATTTGTTTCTTAATATGAGAACAATTTCTCTGTTCCAATGCTCATTTTATCACTTTTATTTCACGTTATTAGGGTTTTATTTCACTCATCTTCTCATTTCTGGAAATTGTGGGGAAAAAACAGAAATTGTATATATTAGAGAGGCATTTCAGTTTTGAAGGAGGAAATAAGAATTTTTGAGATCATAATTTGAAAACTTCTGTCCTTCAGATGTTTCAACCAAACTAGAGTTCTGGTCCTCATTTCCGTAGTCTTCTCATTTATTGTTGTGTATACCCTCCCTACCCCGCCTTGTGTTGTTCCTACAGTATCAGACCCAGAACTCCTCAGCTTCTGTCAAAGCCAGATCCCCCCATCCCCTCTGCCAGGAATATGGCTGAACATGCTAAGGAAATCATTTAGAAATGACAGAGAAGGTACTTCTCATACACAGCCAAACAACTTATTTTATTGACACATTCCAAAATATCTTTCCAAATTGTTGTTAAAATGATATACTGAGATTATCAAATACGCCACCTCCATGATAGGGGAAAGGGCATGGCACATTCATAAGTGCACACACTTCATTAGCAAGTACATTCCTGACAGGAGAGAATTTCTGTTTTGACTAAGCACTCAAGAGAACCAAATCTCCTGCTTAAGATTTTGCAGATCTGATGACTGGAAAGAATTTCCACAGACTAACTTCTGGCTTTGTTACATCTAAAATACGGTTTTGTTTCCACTATCCCGTACTTCTGGTATGGAATGCTAGAGGACACATTTGTTTTGGAACATTACTTCTAATTTGCATCTTTAGTTCTGGGCAACAAGCAAAATGGGAAGTAGGAGTGAGCACTGACGCTTTTTTATGCTAGGATAGCTAGTTAACTAAACCCAACTGAACAAACTATGGAGTGATGGCAGGTTATATCCACAAATCCTACTCAACCTGAACTGGATCCCCAAACTCAATTTCCCCTAAACCAGTTAGCTCTCAAAGATCCCTAAGTCTAGTCCATCATCATCTGATAAAAGGAAAACTATAGACAAAGGGAAAACTGGAATAAAAGGACTCATCGGTCTAAACACTGTGTTTAAAATACCTTATATATGGATGGTGGAATGTGATGGTCATCCTTATACAAAATACATGTATGAAGATTTGAATTTGGGGCCAACATACTTATATACAAATAAAGATATGAAAAATGGTGGTACATATGTGTATTAAGAATTGTAATGCAAAAAAAGGGTACATGTATAATGGCATAAGTTGGCATGAACATACTGTATATAAAGAGATACGAAAAATAGTGCTCTATATGTGCAATAAGTAATGTAATGAAAAAATAAATAAAATAAAATACCTTATATATGTAAAACTTTCAAAACACTTAGCCCTGTCAACACATTGATTGATTTTCTCTGGACCCTGGAATGGGCCCATAAAGTAGATGCCCTGGTAGCTTCCTTATAATCATGAAATATGACTCTGACCACAAGTGTGGGGAAAAGACACACACACACACACACACACACACACAAATGGGACCATCAGTAGGGCAGTGATGTGATTGGAGGGAGACTCTTCATAAACCCGCGAGTCTTGAAGGGCAATACCCTCAGTAGATCAGCTCAGAGAACCCCTCCATAAAGATGGGATCCAGTCTATGGCTCTAGAATCTGTTAGCATTAATCATTACACTTTAATGTCTTTTTCCTAGGGCAGGAAAACAACAAAAAACCTCTTATGCTAAATTTTTAAAAATCATGTATGCATGTTTAGTGCAAATAAAGTAAACAAAATAAAAATGACTAAATAAAATTGGAAAAATACAGATAGTTCACAAAAGAAGATTTAAAATGCAAACAAAATTAACAATAAAATTATAAATTTTTTTGGAGGTCTGTAAAAGAGAAATTTGAACAAAGAAAAATTTGAAACTTTTAAACTGACTAGGATGTATGGGTGACAGGCTCCCCATTCCCAGCAGTGCTATCTGGATGTAAAAATCCATAAAACTGTACTTTGGGGGAAAAGAAATAAAATTTGTTCATGTGTAATCAGAGAGTGCTCCAACAAAATGTTATTATCAACTACCTATTTAAAAAATAATTTGTTATCAGAAAAAGAAGAATTTGGGCTGGAAGCTATTATTAATAAAGTACTTTTCCTCCAATAATATTATTGACACATTTTTTAAAGATTTTGCCTTGATATCTATAAATACTAGAGGACATTAGCATATAATTCTATCAAATTTCTGCTTCAGGGTAATAAAGGCCTTTCTTTTCTCCCAGCAAATTCATCTTTGTTACCATAAGCACTGTTAAGATAAACAGCAATCTCATCAGGACTCTTCACTCCCATTCCCTTTATCAACCATTGTTTATGATTAACAAAGCACAAAGACATTCTAACAAAGCAGCTCTGTGGCTGGAATGGCAGTTTTTTCCTTTGGCAGAGGTTTCTGATACTGGTTACCCCTTACTCTAAAGTGACTTGCAGAATGCAAATGGATTCCCCCACTATGCAGCCCCACTCTGGGAAACACCTGAGTGAAGACCTGACAAAATCTATAAACCTGCCCATGGCAAGCTGGGGAGGAAAGTATCTCATACATGTGCAAAATAAGCTATGGTTCCCTTCCACAGGGGATGTACTACTGTAAACAATAGGACGGATTTAGGGAAATTCTCTTCCCTTCAGTTGGAATCTACACTGCATTATTTCTGAGAACTAATTTTTGAGTTATGTACATTTTATCTGATAATTACCTGGACTTCACACCAGTATATGGCAATCTCAAGGGCACTAAACTCAAGACAGTTAGCCCGACTTTTCCCCTTTTGGCTAGATTAAATGGCACAATCCAATCCTTCAGAAGACTCCAGAAGAACTGACTTTAGCTCTGTAACTTAGACCTAAGGAGATATTCTGCTGGATGTGAAGTATCAAAATTAACAAAGCACAAAGATAGAAAAAGGGGCTTCACCAAAACAGGAATAAAGATTAACCTGTTTATGTTTGAAGGGAGACACTTTCTCAGAGCAGGAAAGCTATGGAAAGGAGGTAAAGAAAGTGTCCACCAAGGACACCTCTAGAAAAGCTTAAGGTTCTTTATGTTTTTTGTTTTTTTTTTTAATTAGGGCATGATGTAAAACTCACCATTTTGATTCCAGTGCCACTCATGCTTTAGCGATTACCATCCCTCGGTAAAATGTGGCACAGTGAGATTATGAGGGATAATGGAAGATGCAACCTGCTCCATTAACACTCTCCTGTGGAGTCTGTGGAAGGAGTGGGCTGCCCACAGGCAGTAAGAGGAGGTTCTCTTTTCCAAATAGACTAGGGGATGTTGACTCTTGTGTGGCAGACAGCTGGTGCTTGGTTTAAATGTATTCCTCATAAGAATTTCTTAATAAAATACTCATATTTGATCTCCATTTTACAAACCAGAAAATGATGAATAAAGAGGTTATATAACTTAGCTAGGAAGTGGTTGAGCAGAGAATACAACCTGTGTCTGGGATTCTAGGAACTGTGCTCTTAATGGCTTCAACAAAGCTTCTCAATCCAGTGTGCAAAGGTATTGCTGATAATGGATTATAGATATGCAGAACTGTTTTAGGCACTCCTACCACCACCACCACCCCATCTCCAACTATAGAGAGCCTCTTGCCTTCTCCTTAGTATCTTATCTATCAGCATGAGCAAAGTTGACAAGTGTCAAATGGGCAAGTCAAGAAGCTCTGCATGAAGGGTTCCTCCCATCCATCTCTGGAGGCTCTGGGACATCCAGTCCCTTGTCCCACTCTATTCCAGGAAAAATTTCATGTAGCTCTCTGTAGATAGACTGAAAGGAGCCTTACCTTTTCTGTCCCTTAGAATCTCTGGTCCTAGAGAGTCTTGGTCCTGCAGTTGCCCGAAGCCCACCTCGTCGAAACTCTGCCATCCCTGGTGCATCAGTGTTGAAATTTCCTGACTGAGTTCTTCGGATTCTGCATGGAGAGGAATCCGTGGAGACTGTCAGGGATGACCTGAGAGTCTAGAGGCAGTGTAACCCCTCCTTTGCAGGTAGGGCCATGCAGTCCAGACTCAGTGCAATGCTATCTCCTTATGCCTCCCCAGAGACCAAGGATCATGACTTTTGACAGTTCCTTCATTGGGCTTGCATCTCAATTCTAAGCCTGGGGTGGGCCACTCCCCTTGGGGAACAAATTAAAGGTTGCTGCCTGGAAGGAGGCTCCAGTGTCTGCCTATTTCATAGACTATGTCACTTGGGCCAGCAAGAACTCAGCTTTCTGTCTTCAAAGATTTTTGCAGTCTCATCTGTTCCTCTCCCAAAACCCATATAGGATAAGCTGAAGTGAATACCATTGGGGTGTGTGGGATGGATGTCTAGAATGAATGACATGTGTAAGGACACTGGCTATATTAACTTTATATATTAATATATTAACTTTATATAATATATATCAACTTTTTATATATATGATAACTTTCATATATATCTTCCCTTCTCTAGGCCCTGTAAAAATAACTCAAATTCACCCTGAACATGACTGCTCCATTTTAACTGCTGTCCCAGTGTCTAATGGATCAAGTACTTACACAGATTTTTTTTATCGAATCAAGAAGAAAATTAATTTCAAGCAATATGATTATAACCCATTACTACCAACTTACTTTCCCCAGAATTTCTTGATTCCTTTGGGGCTCCGTTTACCATCTGGTGTCAGGGGGGACTGGGGGCTTGACTCAGCACCCGATGAGTTGGAAGAGAGTTCGTTGGCCATGGCAGCATTCTCCCAACTGCTTTCTGTGTCTCCTGTGGTTGAAAAGATTGAATGATATGTCAATCAGAGGAATGACCTTTGGACCCCTATTCCCTAAGCCCAGGCATCCGATTTGGAGTTCAGAAGACCACTCAGCTCTTTAGAGCTTGACACCAGTATCCCAGAGGCCAGTAGAGGTTCAGGCACACTCCAGGCTTTCCAGATAAGGCATCAGTGAGCTCAGTGTTTCAAATCTGAGTGAGCTAATGACATCAAATTCAAAAGGTTTGGGTCTAAATTTTTGTGGATTATTCAACAAGGATTGTGTTCTCTTTTCAGAGGGATATGCAGGCATGCAGGCAGGAGGGGACAATGGCCAAGCATTTGGGGTAGTAGTAAAAGGATTGGTAAATGGGAAGCAAAAGCATTCTCACTCTCCACCTCACCTGGTACGGGTACAGTACCTAATACAGGGGCACTGACACTCCGGCCACGATCTCCAGCCAATCAAGAAGCAGAGAAGCCACATGAAGAAACAAGAGAGGCCAAAGTCCAACCCAAAAGAGTTACAGGGAAGCAAAGAAATAAAAAAGAGTGTCATCAAGCAAGAGAGAAAAACTCAAAAGAAAAATAATCCCATGAAGAAAGATGGGGTAAGTGTTGACTCAGCCTAGCCTACAGGGTCATTAACTGAAAGAAGGCCTCAAAAGAGGGGCCAAATGCTAGGTGCTACTTCCTGGCAGGCTGAGGTATTTGTCTACCTGTGGGGAAAGGGAAGGAGAACAGCAGGGACTAAACAACCTGGGTCACATGAAGCTCTTGCACAGGTATCAAAGGTCATTCAGTCAGACTAGAATGATCTGGAGCTGCTGTGAGTCCAGGTCTGTTACTGGATACACTCATTTAAAGGCTTATCTAGAGCTTCTGTAGCCACAGCAGAACTGGCCTTCATGAGCCAACACACAGGCTGACTCAGGCAACAGTTGAGCAGAGGAGTCAGAGGAAGGGGAAACTCTGTTGGACTAGAATATTCCTTCCTTGGCTCCATGAGATCTGTGGTGCTACTGGGGAGAAATCACCTATTTTGGATGAAAAGTAGCAAAGACCTCATGGTTTCAGGACTTAACCTCCAAAGGGATACCTGTGAGCTGACATCTTTGCCCATTGACCACTGACTTCATTTGCCTAAAAAGTGCATACTGTAATCCTGCTGGGAGACTTCAGACAAGGCAAAGAAAGGAGAGAAAGTCCAGGAGGCCAGAAGAAGGAAGGGTGAGGGGCAGGAAGGGTGACAGGATATCTAAGAAGATGGGGAAAGAGGAATCATGGGAAGGAAAGGCAGGAATTCAAAAGAGGAGGAACAGAAGATAGAGGAAAATGGGATGGACTAATTACAACCGGGAAGAATAGAGTATGTATTCAGGTTGGGTTTTCTTGGATGCTGGTATTTACCTCCCTTGCCAAGGCAGGGAGCTGTAAAAATGGGATTACTGTGAGGTACAAACTGTACCAGCACCCACTCCTAACATTCTCAATTAAGGGCTGCAATGGCAGGCACAGGTATCTTGTACAATAATTGGAAATGCCAAAAACATTGCTCCAGCATCTACTAGCTGAAGGGTTGGACACTCACTCAGTCTTAGCAGGTTGCTTCCTACAGGGTCGGGCTGGGAGGTGGCAGAAGTAGATTTGGCAGCTTCTCCATTGGGTGTGGCTCCCGAAAGCTTCCCGGGTAATGTAGGGTATTTCTGTTCCACCAGGAAAGAGCTGTCCTATTGGAAGGAAAGAGAAAAGGAGAGATACTTAGTTAATCCTGAGACTCAACTCAAACCCAGTTAGGAAATCCTTGGATATCCAAATAACTCTATTCTCCAAGAGTTCACAACAACAACAACAAAACCCTCAAAGATCATTTAGCCCAAGCCAGGAAAGAGGACTAGAGTTCTGAGAAAGGGAAAAGTCTGCCCACACAGTGAGACAGGACTAGAGTCAACACACAGGCTGACTCAGGCAATCTAGGGATGACTACAATCACCTGTAAGCAAGAATTGGACATGTCTTATGAAGGAGGCCTTTGCCACTTGGCCTAGTGTTCATAAGCTTAATGAATCAATAGCCATGAATTAGTCTATGAGCTCTTCAAATACAGAAGCCAAAATTCTCTACCTACTAGTTTATCTCATATATAGATATGAGGTATATATCATATATTTATCTCATACACACACACACACATATATATATGTATGTTATGTATATGTATGTATATGGTACACATACGAATCTCTATTATATATTAATGATTATATAATATATAATTAGTTATATAACATGTTATATATTATACTTTATATACATACACACACACACACACACACACACACACACACACACATATATATATATATATATATATATATATATATATATATCTGGTCTGGGTTTCCCTGTTCTCCTGAGACCTGCTTTCCTGCAGGCAATAAGGATATGCTTCTCCAGAGTAGGACCCTTATTCAGAAACAGGTCAGGGCAAATCTCTTTAGGGGTTTAACCAAGTGCATAAATTATGTAGATTCTGGCTTAAAGGCTATGCTAAAGAAAGAAGATTAGAATTTAAATTTGAAGCAGTAGAAGAAAAAGTCTGTTTTGTGATAACAGTTCTTTATGAAAGCCTGTTAAGGCAAAGCAAGAAGGTATGCACACACTTTGGGAGATGACAACAGGAAAAATGGGGAAGAGGACTATATGCCAACACAGAGTTCCCTTTGGAATTTAGGATTATTGTCTAAGGTACATTGTCTGAGGCATAGTTTTGATGCAATGGACCCTGTGGTTGAACACTGGCCATATAAAAAGTCCCAAAGAAGCAAGTTGAATAAAAGAGGAAGAAGAATAGCACTTATTTGGCCAAGGAGCATATATGGCCCCTAAATCTACAAACTTGGGGAAAACAGTAGAGTGCATTTCAAGAGCAAGAATAAAAGAGAAGAGAAATTGCAGCAACATTGTTGAGGGACCCAACTGTAGATCACTTGATTGGATCCAGAAGAAAAGTCATATGAAAGACAAGATAGATTTTGAAACTGGCAAGTCAGGCCAATAATGGGAGACTAGTATGACTTAGACATCTTTGAAATTTCATTCAGCTATAAGTCAAGTGTTCAATATATTTCTGAGTTCAGTTTGCTTATAAATGCATGTCCTAGAAATTATATGAAATGCAGTTCACTCATTGAATATAGAAAATAACCTGCTATAATTAAGCTCAGAAAGGAAAGAAGAGGAGACTAAATTCTTAAAGAATTCTGAAAGAACTGGCTAGTGAGTAGAAGTAATTAGAACTTCAAGAGATGAAGAGCATAAGGTTTTCAAGTTCCTGATGATCCATGAGGTGGAGGTTTGACATGATCAGATGTGTGGACAAGAGCAATAGTTTCCCAGTGCTAGTTCATGCACGGGCTTCTTCACTTGCAAAAACAACATAAATTCCCAGGTTCCTCTGGCCCTGTGAATCAGCCCTTTTGGAGCACACTCCAGGAGTCTATATTTTTAACAAGCATCTCAGATTATTTTCTGATACACAGTCAGATATGGGAACCTCTGACCGTGGGAAGGCAGTGTTCAGAGAGTTCAGAAAACTGAGGGACCTGACTCAGAGTTCCATATTACACAGGAAGTAAAGGAGAGGGAAGGGCTCTCAAACATATTTGTGGCTGTATCATCACATAAGCTCCCCCAAGACAGGGCAAAGATGGCCAAAGACAAGAACTCTGATGTGGGCCACGTGTGTAGTTCCCTGAGTAGCTGAGATGCAAAGAAAGCATGCACCTGGCCCTAGGATAGGGCTCCTGACCTGTAAGAAAGACAGCACAAGAAACCAAAGGCAATGGAGAAGGCTCGCTCAGCTCTGTTGAGGCCAAGAAGAAAAACTGGCAAGAACCATTCACTGCTGGAGAAAGCAGTGCAATGTCAAGTTAGAACACAGAGGAGACAGGACTGCTTGAGCCTGATTCTGTTCTCCCACCTCCAAGAAGAATAATCCTGGCTATGGGGAAATGAAAACCCATGAGAAAGAGCAGCATGGAACCTATTACTGAGCTGCTTTGAATTATCGAAAAGCAGCCTGCCAGAGAGGGGAGAGAGCCCACGGCCTGAGTCAGACTGACTCAGGAAAAGTTCTTTCTCTTTAACTTTTCAGAACCTCTGTTCCGTCATTTCTAAATAGGGAATAACAATTTCTGCCTTTGATCTGCTGTGAAATGATACACATACAGTGAACAACAGATAAACAGAAGTATGCATGCTGAGTCCTAGAGAGACAGCAGTCCAGAAGAGCAGACCCTAGATCAAGGAAGGCACAGGTCAAATGACATCTAGAATATCAAGCCCAAGTCTGACCCAAGACAAATTTAAAGAATACATTGAGAAACTAGTGCTTTAAAGGCTGGTGATCCATGTACATGGTAAGAGGATGTTCAGTCCTGAGAACAGAACATAAGAGGACTTAATTTTAGAACATCAGGAGTAGAGGGTACTGACTCATCCCATAGGAGAGCCAGATCAGGGGATGTGCATTCTGGTGAAGCTCAGCAGACATGTCTCACAGTGAGAGCTTGAAGAGAATATAAGAAGTATCTTATGATTTAGTGACCTCTCAGTGACAGAAAGAAAGGGCCTGGCACCAAGGGTAGGGGATACTGCAAAAAGATCATTGCACCTGTGGAACAGTCCTGGGGAGGATATGGGGTAGGGTGTGTGTTTGTGTAAAGAGGTGTTCATGTTGAACTAGTTGAGACCACACAAGATTATAGTTATGGTTAAAATGATAAAAGAATCAATCTTTTAATCTGGAATATGTTCTCTTCATAAACAATCTCCCATCACATATATTTCTTAAAGCTTGAGCTGGTGAACCAGCTCTGTTTCCAAAAAGTGGATGATTACTTACACATGTATTTTAGAAACATGAATGACCTCTGTGAGGCTGAAGAGGGAAGGGAAACTGCTGGGTGAAAAATGCCATAGAGCAGTCTCTACAGGAAGGCTTTCAATTTGCCAAGGGACTATACAAAGCCTGGGCTCCAGGCTGAGACAAGAAAGCAGGCAGAAGACTCCTGCTCTATAGTTCAGATGGCTCAAGGAATGGCTTCCCAATTGTAGTACTGACTACTATAAATATAAAAGTGCAGAGAAGCCTATAGAAGTATAAAAAAGATCTTCCTCTTACCCTGAGTTAAGAGGACAGAGATGGCCCATTCTATCACACTGGTATGAAAATATAAAATGACCCTCTCAGATCAAAGTTCATGGGCAACAAGGACCCATGTCTCATATGAAAGGCAAATGAGGGTCAAGTACAATACATTCTCCCATATGATGTTAAAAATAATGGATGAAATCATGCCATTTATAAAAAACTTCAGTTCATCAAGGGCTCAATATTTGTGCACCAATCTGGAAATATAATCATCTTTCAAAACAGGTTTTTCTAGGAGGAAATAAATTCTAATGGAATTTTTAAATGTGACATGTTCATTAAAGGGAAGCTAAGAGTACTTGTTTGTGTTTTGTTTTGTTTTGTTTTGCTGCACTGGGAAACAAGCCCAGGGCCTTGACATGCTAGCCAAATGCTCCACCACTGAGCTGCATCCCCAGCCCTACTCTTGTGTTTTTCATCAGCACATAAAGGATGAGAGCTGCCACGCTCTTCTGTGTACTGAGATCACAGCATTCCCTGCCCAGTGATTAAGGCTAGATTGTTGTTAAAGATTAGTTTCTATAAAATGGTTAGTTTTCTCTCTTTCTATAAAGATTAGTTTCTATAAAATAGAGCCTATAAAATGGAGTGTTGATAATAACTCCTATCCACAGATAATATTGGTGAAAGCTCATTATACACCTGGGTGCACATAAAAGTAAAATGGGAGGAGGAAGTTCTGTCTTTCTTCTTGTCCTCTTACCCCGATGGTTAACATATCTTAAGACTACAAAAACCATAACTTGTTATAACACTCTGGCAAATAGAACAAACACAAAAAAAGTGATAATAATATGAACTTAATGTACCTTGGGTTCTACTGCCAAAGAAAGCTGCTTCCCATTGACACACTATGGAGTAACAGAAAGAATTTCAATTATATGGAGAAAAGAAATCTTAATAAGTCTAAAAGCATAAATAAGTCAGGACTATCCACTTGCTTATATCTGAAAGGCTCATGCCCCTCCCCCATCTTCATGTCAGGAGATCACCATAACATGCCAGCAAATGCAGATCCCTGTCTAACCTTGTCGACAGACACCCGGGCCACTGCCAGCAATCTGATCAGGGAAGTGAGAGGCATATGCCCATGGGAGCAAAGCCACTAGACAAGACCATGGCTCCTGACAAATCCAGCTTTTATGGGTCTCCATTGTGTCACCTGGGAGGCTGATACTGCTGGAACCAGGGGATAGCATGCAGCATGGGATCACTAGAGGCTCAATTAGAGCAGGTTCCTTGTTCTGTGATGACTAAGCAAAAAAGCCTGTGATCCTCTAGCATAGGTGCCACCCACATGGTCAAAGGCTACTAAGGGGGTCACAAAGCCCTCATTTTCCTAGATTTTTTTTTAAGTTGCTTCTTGAATCTTGTAAACAATCCCAGACCTTACTCTGGGAATCATTTCCTTTATCCATATTATTTAATTCAAAATTGCTGCAATCATCCCAAGTGCCTTGGGAGATAAGGCCAATATTCAAGATCTTCTCTGGCTTGATCTAATACTTGGCTCTGACCTTACTTCCTCCTATTTCCCATCATTCCCCAAATCCTGCCTGTTCCCATCAGACTCGGACTCAGCCTTTGCTCACTGACACCTCTTCTCTTACCTACTCTAGCCCGCATTTCCCGAGTTGTCTTGTCTCTAGGATGCCTTGGGCTATATCTGACAGATTTTCTCAAATATTCTTGTAATTCTGCCTTACCAGCAAGAGCCTCTCCAAGGTAGGGACCAGCACTCGCCCACATATCCCAGCTCTGTAATAGGCCTAAAGAAGTAACTCAGTAATCTTTATGGATAGATTGATGAGCTGACCTTATCCACAGATTCGCTTCTTAAATCTTCTAGACTACAGGAGAGTTTTTTCTGAACCCTGGAAAAACATAAAGTGACAAAAATAGTTATAAGAGAAAGTGAAGGTTGGTATCATTAATACAGAAGGCAATCTAAATGCTTAACCAGTAGTCTCTCTTAGGCTTAGGGTAAATGGCAGAAGGAAGAACCACCTTCTCACAACAGCCAACATATTAGATGAGGCTGTCCCACCTTGGGAGATGTTGGTGAAGGCATGACAGCATCACTTAAGTCCCAATAAAAAGTCCTTCATGTTGCTCAGTTAGAATACACTTAACTCTATTGCATCCATGAGAGGTAACTACTGTGTTATCTGTGTAGCTACCCTGGGTTCATAAAGAAGACTAATGTCTGCAGAGTCGAAATACAAGAAGAATACTGATACTGACTTGTTTGTGAGTCTAAGAGTAATCCAGGTAGGAAGAAGTTGGTTCCTCCTTAGAGTAGAGACAAACACATCAGCCAGCCATTGCTACAAAGTACTTCCTGCTAAGATCCTCCAACACTCTTCTCTGGTCCTCTATATCCTGAGAAGTCTGCTCAGAGGAATATTGTTTTCATAGAGGCTATTTTGCAGAGAAGGGCACCAAATAATTAAAAAAGAGGCAATGCCACCAGTGATCACAAGGCTTACCATGTGCCAAGTCTTCTTGGCAGCTATATTCCTCAGTTAATAGATATAAGACAAATTTTCTTTATACATTAGTCTCTTGTAAGTCCAGTCAGTGTGAATCCCTTATTGTTATTTCCCCCTGAGTGAACTCATAAACTAAATTTCTTATTTTATAAAACTTAGGACTGGTCAATCACTCTCTGATATTGTTGGTTTGCTCTGGGGCTGGCTGATGCTTCAGATTCTCTATAAGTTGGACTCTGAGAGTAAAGACTGGAATCTGGAGGCTCAGCACCTTTCTAGGGAGGCCTGTTATGATTATGTTCTTCCCCAGACACGTTGGCTGAAAGAGCCTTTTCATGGTGGTGAAACCTCCATATCTCCCTTACTGACTAAGCTCAGAAACATGTTCTAAAGAACTGAAACGGGGATCCAGAAATGGGATAATTTTGGAGGGAACCAGTCAGGGGGTAGTCAATGACTCTATAGTGTAGTTTATAAGTCTTTTTTCACCAAAGCAATTGGACCAACTTCCCTGTGGGGAGAAATGTTCCTCCCTATAGTGCCTGGGTGGTCAAAGGACTAGAATGCTAAGGACATGTCAAAAGGGATGATGGCAATGACAGACACATATCATGGGGCACACTCAGCTCCAAGGAGCCACTGGAGGGCATGGGTGAGTTGTAGTAGTCACTTCTCCACTGAGACCCCAATTCCTGGCTAGCTCTTTTCTCAGTGGCAGTGATCTAGACTCTCAGCCATGGGAAGGGAAGCCCTTCTGTGACCAGAAGAGGCAGGCCTGGTTGGTGCCCCCTGTCAACTGAAGGATGCATGTGCTCAGAATGGTGGTTGTGCTCACCACACATGGCCAGTTACCCTACACTTGAGGATTGCAAGATGGGCTGAGAGCAGAGCTCCAGAGAGAGGGTCAAGCTCCTACCTGCTTTCCAGTGATTTCTGTGGCAAAGGAGGTGGCCCCACTGTGGGAGAGCTGCATCTTGGAGGCATCTGTATCAAAATAGGGTTACCATAGAACAGAGTTACTATTTGAGAACCATCCTTTCTCCTTATTTGATATCTTTGGGGAGTGACATTTCCACCACTGGGTATAGCCATGGTGGATACATCAAGATGGATGCCTTGCTCCTTCAAAATACCATGAAGGCAGATATGTCAATCCATCCTGGTTGATGCCTTTCCACTCTAAACCCCAGCTCTTAGATAAAATTCACATCCTTGCAGTAGAGTCCTGAGACCTGAGTCCCTGGGCTTTTGCTACTCCAGTCCTTTCTGAGATTGACTCTTCAGCTCTTCTTTTCATTTAGGAAGTCATTACACATGCTTTCAAAAACATTCCCTTTCAGCTTAGGTTAGCCAGAGTCAAATTCTGTTACTCCCGTGAGAGAACCCTAATGATATAGTTACTCCACAAACACTGGCCCAATGCTAGGTATGAGGTAAACACATTACACATCTGACAGGCAAATAAGTAAGCAAGGATAAAAACAATGCCACCCATCCTAGGGCACTGATGCTGACAACATAAAAAAGGGAACAAAGGACAGGGAGAAGCTCCCTCTAGCTGGTGGGAATGTTGAGAGAGCTTCAGAAGGGAGAACACTTGAGGCAAATCTTGAGATGTGAGAATGAGTTCATAAAGAAGGGAAGAAAGAAAAGAGGATCTCAGGGGGAGCAATGTAAACTAATGAGGGTATAAGAACACAGTCCTATGTCTTCAGTATGGTGCTAACCACAAAGACCACCTCTTCCCTATAGGAAGAACCCTTATATTATAGCATAGTTGTTAAGAGCTTGAGTTTTGTGGTCAGACAGACCTGAGCTCAAGTCAAGATTCTGCCATCTACTTGCAGTATGCCCTGGAGTGTATTATTTACCTCTCTAATCCACAATTTTATCACAATAAAATAAGAATACCAATGGGGTGTCATGAGGAGTAAATTAAGTAAGAACTATACAGTGACCACACAGAGGTAATAAACAAGGCTTGTTATTGCTATTTTGTAATTGCCAGCAATGTGGAGGTTCTTCCTTGGCTCAATAACAGGGTTATTGGATCACAATTTGATCTTTCCTTAATTAAAAGATTGATCTGGCCTGCTAAATTCTTTTTCAGTTTGACCATTCTGGAATTTCATGAAACATTTTGCCCTTAAGCTGAAAGCCCTTCTTCACCTGAGGTGAGTATGCATGAGTTTATTTGTTCATTTGTATTTAGAATAAATTCTGAGGGATTCATACAAAAACAAATTTCAAACCAAAGAAAAGAAAAATCTGTATGCTCATTATAGGCACTGAAAGGGCTGTCTGTGAAGCAGGAATGTATCACTTCAGAAGTTGAAGTTATCTCTCTAAATGAGCAAGGTGAACTATTCATTTGTTGAATTTTACTGGGTATCAGACATTATCGCAGATCCTGAAGAAACAGTAGTAAATAAGACACCACATTGGTCTATGCTTACTTCTACAGAGGAAAGATAAGGCATCCAATTAAAGTGAAAAATTCCCATCCTTGAAAATTCCAGCACCCACTATGCTGTCCCCAGTGAGAATACAGGCCTGAGCCGTGGACCTCTCTTTCCTCCACTCTCTCTCTAAGGCCTAAGACCTGTTCCATTGATTTAGTTAGTTGCCAGTTAAGATGTACATTGGAAAGGTACCTGACTAGATCCTCCTTCAAGCTAAGGGCAAGCTCCAAGGGCTGCTAAAACCCCATATCATGAATGGAAACATGGTACCTCTTGTTTAAATTCTTCAGTGCCTTTATTTACAGTGTTCCATTTTCTAAAACTTCCCTCCAGTTCTTCTTCATTGATGGAGAGAGTTCTCTCTGAAGGCCCTGGAAGCATGAAGGCTGGAAGTATTATGGTGGACCACTGGTATATGAACTGTTCAGAAGCTTGTAATTGTACCACAAAACCCTAATATCATTTTGCCTTTGTTAAGAAAGAATAATAAAACAAAAGGGACATTAAGAGAGTTATTTGGAAGATTCTTCATATCATCTGAGCAAAGGCTATCATGAGGGTCATTTCAAGGTCAAAGTTCACTCCTAGAACAGAGGTAAAACACCCTTCTCCAGCTTTCTTATTTTTTTTCTTTTTTGCCTGGGGACAATCAGGTCCTGACAGAGGCTTGGACTAAGATCCCAAAGGATTAGAGAAAAGAAATCTGTAACATTTGTGGGGGGACTGGAAGATGTCCTCAGCAGTGACTTGTTAGCCACAATCCTGGCAGAGGCATGGCTTCTTCTCAAGAAGAGACAGAAGCAGAGATTCCTGAATTCCTTTCTTGTGAAACTGCTGCCTTTTCAGGATCTGTGATGGGGGCTGAGGTCAATGGCATGAGTGCAGACAAGGCAGGCAGCCTAGCATATGCTACACTGTGCCTATAAGAACACAAATGTGTTTGCATATCATAGCAGTATTGGTGGCAAATATGAAACAACAGCTCTCCCTGTCCAGTAATTTCTTGTAAAAACCAGGCACCTGGTGATGCACGGAAGACTCCCAGGTGTCCTTGGAGGAGCTCTAGGTTCTCTAAGAGGAAGACAAGCTCTACTCTCCAATGGGAACACTTATTTCTGATCCAGGTTTGTTTCCATTCTAAAGGGTATTCTGACACGTGTAGAATATCCTCTAAGGGTGGAAATTCCCAGGTAAAAAAGTTGAAGATTTTATTTTCTTGATGATTTGCACAGTCCCTGGAAGTTATGAGCTGACTATCACTTGATAACATTTTTGGAATCAACAAATTCCACTTTTCCACTATCAAGGAGAGTCCAAAAAGCTTCATTCTCCAGTAGATTTTCTCCAACTGGAGATAAAGAATCATCTGGCAGAATTACCCCTGGATTTGACTTAGCAGATAAAATACTGTTCAGGGAAAATGGAAGACTTGCTCTTGTTCTTACCTTGAGTTGCCATCACGATCTCCTTCACCCTTCGGTACTGGTTCAAGAGCCCTGTGAGCTCCTCTATCCGACGGTCCTGCCATCATGCAAGGGATTTAGATTAGCACCACTACTGGATTTCATTTTGGGACCCAGCTATATTCTGGGCACATTAAGAAGAAAACCCACATGGAACTTCTGGAGCATCCCAAAGGGAAAGAGTCAAGGTCCATCCCATGGAACAGGGTCCCAGAGGTCTGATACTCATGACTCTATCTGAAGGTTGTGGGCCAACAATCACTGACATATCCTTCAAGGGTCTTAAACATTTCAGAAGCATGAAACTCTCTGCCCCCTACCTCCCTGAAGTAGCCACCAACAAAGTCTGCCTCCTGCTCCAGTGTTACCCTCTGAAGTTGCACAGAAAAAAGACTAAAAAAAAAAAAGCTGTCATATTTAACCTGATATATTCACCTCTTCCTTAGGTGTCAGAGATACTCACATACAGAAGAAATTTCCAGAGGGGATAGGTTCTTTCAAGCAAGGGTCTACCAACTTGGGAGACCACAAAGATCTTGGAGTCAGACACCATTGGGTGTGAACCCTGGCTCTGCTCTCCACTAGTTACCTGACCCTGGGGAAAGGATCCTTACAGATGATGTTTACATTATCTAGGTGCTTTTTATTTATAGGTGTGTTTATTTATGATTATGCAAGAATGAGGTGTGAAGAATATAAGGTGGCAGGGTAAACCAAGGTATTGCATGTTACCCAGTGTCTTTATGATACTTGTATAAAAAAAGATTGTATACACGAATATTGGTGGACCGTTTCTGAGTTTTGCTAGGAATCAAAGCAGGAGCTATTACATTGGCATTAACCATAGTAGTATTTTTCCCCGACACTAGCATAAATAGGCAGGGCTTTAATTTGCCTTTGAAAGATTCCATTTAGGCAAAGTTCCCAGGCATCCAAAACAGGTGCTGAAACTGAGTCTCTAGGAGGCAGAAGCTATCTTCCTGGCATCTGCCTGTTGATGGCCCAAGGGACACAGCTCTGTCTAGTACCAGAGAGCAACAGGAACAAACAGAGCTAGAGGTGTTATCAGGGAAAGGACAATGGCTATCTTACCTTATCTTCATTGGCAACAAGCAGTGTTTCCATCCCCATCTTCAGACGTTGAATTTCTTGATCTAAAAGAATTTAGGCAAAGAAAGGATTATTTGTATAAATACAAACAGCTATCAACATATGTTAAGATGCCACTCAAGTTCAAACTTGTTATGTGAACTTGGATTGTTTCTTTAAAGAGCCTGGGATGGTATCTGGTACACAGTTAGTCTCATAAAATATTTGTTTGACTATTAAGTGAATGAACCTGGTATTTTGTCTTCTCTTTGTAGACATTCATGGGAAAAATAAAAATGCCATTTATGCAAAAGTGACACAGAAGAACCAAAAATCTTTTACAATCAACCTCTCCCAAGAAGGCAGATATTCTTATTCTCATAGGCATATGTCTAGGCTGCTAGCTTGTTTTTCTTTTTCTTATTTTAAGAAACAGACTATAAGTAGAGGAGAATTTAAAATAAGAAAAATAAAAATCTACATCTAAATGGATACTGAGAAAAATGATTATGTAAGAGTTTGGGGTAGTCAACTTAATTTCAAATAGTATAATCAGAATTTTCAAATGTTCAGATACATAAATAAATATATTAAACAATCTCTACCATTAAGGGAAAATAATCTTGTTTCATTATAAACCTACAGAATTTCCCTGTGGGCTGAGGGCTCTGTGTTGGTCTGTGATAGAAAACCCATATTTTTTTCTCACTTTAGACCCATGAGGGACCCGTTTGAATTCTTCCCAAACTTGTCTGAAGAACCAGGTCAAAGGCTAATGTCTAAAGAAGCTGGAGGTCATTTGCCAGATACTTAGAAGTCTAGGGATGATATATAACTGGTTTTTCTGAATAAGAATCTATACCTATTCCTAAAGTGGATACTGCAAAGGGATTAGGGATGTCTGTATAAGACAAGACAAGGGAACAGAAGTATAGGCATCCATCCTATTTCCTTTGGGATGCTTGTTATATTCAATGAGAGTAGCAACAGTAGATGTATGGACTTTGTGTGAATAGTTGTGGAGCTCATTTTCAGGGTGAAGTAGAATGTGTTTGCTCATTATCTTAGGCTGGCAGCTGACATCAACTCTGTAGCTTAATTTGCCAGGAGGTGGGGATAGGAGGTAAATTACAGATAAAGATTGTCAAACTTGGATTTGTAGCCAGAACCCAACCTGAGCAGCAAACAACTAAAGGACCATCTCTAGGAGGTACCTGAAAATTGACTGGGGCAGGTCCTGGAAAGCCTGGACTGCAGGGAAGCATGGGGTAGAGAGGGAAGGCTGCCTGCCTGTCCTAGAAGTCATGGCCAGGAACTCTCTGCCAAGGTTTGGCATAGTTCACGACTTCCCAGTCTCCACAGGTAGGCCTTGGCAGGTACATGACACCCAATTGGAGGATACCAATGAAAAGCTAGAGCAGGAATGAACATATTGGTCACTAATTTCTTTTTTAAGTCTAAGCCACTGATGCATGGTTGCATGGCTTCCACATCAGTTGGAGATTCAAGTTAAGCAGTGCTGAGGCCAAGATGAGACTCTACAATGGCACCAATCCATAGGACAATATGATCTCCAACAGTATTGCTCTACAGCCTGGTGGCAACTGGAGAAGCTGGAATGTGTGTAATCATTCTGTATACATCGCAAATAACATAAAGATAAAATGCATTAATTGGAGTATTTGAAGATTTATCCTCTATTTTCAATCAGTAAGATTTAAACTCCTCAGGGACCATTCACCATCCTTATTCAATTACTTTACTTTGGAGGTTACCATGGGCTGAATACAGTGCTGGGCTCTGTAAATATATTCCTAAACAAGAAAGATACCATCCTTGTCATGTCAGAGTGAAGATCATCACAAGATCTCCTCAAATATAATACTCATAAGTTATAATAAGTACTGTGAAGTAAACATGAAGAATTCTCAGAGAATAAAAGGAGTAGGGGCATCATCTTGTAGTTGGGTAGTCAGGAAAGGTCTTTCTGAGAAATGACATTTAAGTTGAGATATAAAGGATGAGAATAAATTGATTTGCTTCTGTAACCTTAGGGCCTTGTACAGCTGTCAGGTGGGATGAATTTATAAGCCTCCTCTTTGGGGATAACACAGAAACAAGGCCTTTTAATCAAAGGAAGAGTCAGGTATTTGCTACATTCTCAGTAAAAGCTTCAGAGGGCTGCACAGAGCTTCAATGAACGCTGTATACCTGAGAAAAACATTCAGAGCTGTGTGTTCTGGATACAGAAGAGTCAGTGACATGATTCTACAACAGAGTTGTGCTTTACAGGCTCCCACACATGCACACATATGTGCATCCACTCACTTGGGCATGCTCAGACACATACATGCATGAAAGTGCACAATGGCATAACTACATACACAAGCATATGCACACTCATTCATAGATACACATGCCCATTTATAAGAGTGGGCCCAGAACAACTGCATTCTGTCATAGTCAATCCAGTCACCTCTCTCTGCATGGTCACTGTGAAGAGCTGTGGTCCGGGAGAGCTGGCTATGCAGACGCTCAATTTCTGCATCTTTCAGAGCCACTTGCTCTTGTAGCTGGGCCACCTCAGCCTGGAAAAACAATAGAGAATTCCCTGCAAGTCAGAACAACTTCCAAACTATGATGAAGCGTCTCATGTTTGATCCCAGAACCCAGTGGGCCCTAGGACAAGAGTGAGGGAAAGAGGCAATAGAAGTAGGAGGGCTCTCTGCCCTCCCCACAGTGTGGAACTCTGCCAAAGAAACTCACTCTTTCTGATCATCAACCTGCTTTTTTTTTTTTCCTGCATCCTCCTAGTTGACCAGGCTCTTTTTCTCCTCTGCTCACTGAGGCCAAGGTACCCTTGAGACCACAGGAGCTGTAATTGTGGTAAATGTGAGGGTGCAGTCCTTGATTCAGACTTGTACATTCTCATTTTAGATGTGATCTTCCTTATCCCAAAATACTCAAGCCACAGCACTTAGATATGCTGCTGTAACAAGTGCATGCAGCTTCATCTCCCTACTCCCGGTACAGGAAATACAGTAGAAATCAAAATACCACTGGTGGGTAAAGCGTGAGCCAAAGGCTCCCTCCCTGGATGTTCTCACACTTTTGGGCACAGTTAATGCCTCTGCCCAGCCTGTAGGCACATCTGCATACTTGCCCAAATATACATACATACAAGCATTTCGGTGTGTTTGGCATAAATGTTTGCAAAAAAAAAAGCAATATGTGCATTCATATATGTACACACATGGGCAGCTGCACTGGATGGTTCCCAAGTACTAAGTTTAGTAGGTTAAATTTCACATACTAGATGTGTTTGTCCATACTTTCCCATACTCATTAAAAGAATAAAATTGTTTGTCCCATCACAAGAGGCACCTTCACTTTGGATTCGAACAAATTTGGATTCTCGCATGTCCTAGTTGGATGACATATGACAAGTAATTCAATCTTTCTGAGCCTCAGTTCATCTATAAAATGGGGGAAATAGCACATTCCTCTTGGGACTCTAGTGAGGATTAACTAATATAATGGTTATGAGCAACTTAGTGCATGTTAAGTTTTCAAAAAATGCTACCAATGTTGCTCCTCTTATCCTATTCTTTCCCTTATGGATAATCAGCTCATTTCTGTGAGCATCAAAACAAATTTAAAAAGGGGTCAGAACTGACTCCTGAACAATGGAACACACAGAAAAGACTGACCCATGAGACTTAGACTTCCCACGAGCACCCTAATCATGTCCCAACTCTGATCCTAAAGGCATAATACTGACTGTCCTTTCCCACAGTCACAAGTTAATCTTTGAACTTCCCAAAGTAACCACATGAGCACCAGTCTTTTTGGTGGCTCCTCTGCCCAAAGGTCTTGTGTCCAGTTTCAGCATGCACCTTGCATCAGCCCCTGCTATTTTCTTACATCAATATACCCACAATATTTACCCTCCCGTTTCCTGGGGAGAAACACAGGACAGTACAGGATTCAGTGTAGAAAACAAAGAGTGACTCAGTGAACAGGCCAGGATGCAACCCTCAGATACCTGCTTCTTAGTTAATAGAGTAGATGACAGACACTCTTCTGAGGCTTGGGGTCTGTGAGCCCACCTTGAGGGTTTCTGAATAAACCTTCCTTCACACCCCCCAAATGGGACAGTATGACCACGTAGAGGACGAAGAGACCATGATGGGTACGGTTTTCTTTTTGCAAAATTCACTATGGAGCTTTGTCCCCTGTTCTGATCTTTTTCCACAGAGGCAGAGAGCCAAGTATGGCTAGGTCAAGCTGCTTGCTGATATGCACAGCCATGAAGCAGGTTTTCTTGGCTCACTCAGGGCCTAGGTGCCCATGGGGTTATAGATAATGGTGACAGTGGCTTCTGCTTGCCCTTGAGACTCTCAACCCAAATGCCTCTCATTTCTGTAAGGGCCAGCCTATTCTTGGAAGATAATCTCTTACCCTTTCTTGGACATATCCTTCCCCATTTCTCCCTTCCTTTGTGAACAGAGTAGGTGTTGATCTCTATTACGAATCTGAATCCCTTATGCTTATCTGCTAGGCCCACAGTTTGACTTCAGTGGTGCAGGTCTATTGAGACAGACCCCAGATCCTGGCACTCTGAGATCTCTCTCCTGAGGCCTGCCTCTAGGTGAGTACACTTATATATATACTGTGAACCCTACAGACAAGTGACATAGCCAAACCTCCCTTGTGCCAGACCACAGAACGGGGCAGAAATCACAGGCACTCTGTTACCCTTAGAATGGTACCTGTCCCCACAGGACCCCAGCCAACAATAGCCCAGAAGCTCTCTCCCTGACCATTAGGGCAAAGTATGCGGCCTCACTACAGAAGTAAGAACTGTGTAGCAAGAGGCCTGAGATAGCCAGGCAGACTAGCAGGCAGGCAGAGATGGGTGCTCTGGGTACCTGCAAGTGCCAGGCCTCATTAAACCCAGGGGTCATATTCTACTTTAAAGGCAGTCCCTAAGAGAACTAAAGTGATCTACCTTTAGAAACTGAGAAAGTTTAAGCAGAAAACTGAAGAACTTCCAAAACCAGTGCAGGATTTCACTGTTGATGCAGGAAAAGACAGCAGTAATCTCGTCTTGGCCAAACTAAGCTACTCTTTCCTTACCAGCCAAATCAGAATAACAAAATATTCCCCATTGGGTTATTTTTTGAATTAATGAAAAAAAGTCTGAAAAGGGATCAGTACACTCCAGCACACAGTTGGAACTCCATACCTGGCAACTATTAAATAGCCTAGAGCATCTCACAGGTCTATGAGCCAAGGCAAAGAGCTTGGGTAATTTAAGAAGAAAAGAGCCACTTGGTTTACAACAAGGTGGTATGCACAACTTCAAAGGTTTCACCAAGACAGGACTTGCTTGAGTGGAGCACTGTGATAGAAGGTTTTGGGCTACTGAACAAACACAATGCTCTTAGAATTGGTGACTGTGAAACATAGCACATCCAAGGCCATCATCAGACATCAACAGACAGGTGGGCAGATGGACCCCATCATCCAGGTTGGTCCTGACTAGCTATAAGATCTTGAAAGAGTCAGGCACAGTGGCATATGCCTGTAATCCCACAGCTCAGGAGGCTGAAACAGGAGGATCATGAGTTCAAAGCCAGCCTCAGCAAAAGCAATCTGTCAACTCAGTGCCACCCTGTCTCTAAATAAAATACAAAATAGGGCTGGGGATGTGGCTCAGTGGTTGATGCCCTTGAGTTCAATCCCCAGTTACTGCCCCCCCCAAAAAAAAAAATTCTGGGAGACTTACTTACCTCTCTCTGCCTCCTTTTTATCATTTATGAAATGGTTAAGCAAGTTATTTTACATTTATATGTTAGAATATTAGGGAGATATTAACATCATGTTCAGTATTTTCTTTCACTATATGGGAAATTGCAAAATTTTAAATTAAAAAAAGGTAAAAAATTGTATATAAATTATCAACATCAGAAACAGAGAGAGAAAGGAAAAAAAAAAAACAGAGAGGGAAGACACAAAAAGAAAGAAAAAACTATCTGGAAGGAAATATTAACAGGGTACCTCCTAGGACGGCTGAGCATTTTTTATTTCTTTATTTTTTGGTATTGAGGATTAAACCCAGGAGCGCTTAACCACTGAGTACATCCCCAGAACTTTCTTATTTTTTTATTATGAGACAGGGTCTTTCTTGCCCACGTCCCGCATAGGTAGTGGGAATGGGGTTCCCCTCGGTGGAATGGACTGGCTGAGAAATAAAAGCTAAGAGAAATAAAACTTAAAAAAAAAAAAAAAAAACCACAGAACACAGAAAGTCGTTTCAAAAGCAGGGAGAGGACAGGCAAGCTGATCAGACTTCTAGACAAAATGAGGCCCATGCCTGCTTTATTTATATTGGGAAACATCAAAGAGATTCTACAGAATGTTCTTTTCCAAAAAAGATTAAAGGTGGGCTGTTCAGTTCCTAATGGGTTCTACCCATCTCTGGAACTACTATAAGAAATCTTCCTAGCAGAGCAGAGGGAAAGGTCACGTGCATTGGGCAATCTGTGGCCGTGGGAGAGCCATGGAAAGTTCCCAATCCCAGGCCTCTCTCTCCCTGGCTTCCATACTGAAAGAAGATCCATGTATTTCACAAATGGCTTCTTGCAGGTCTCACAACATTGCTTAGGGCTTCACTAAGTTGCTGAGAAAGGCTTTGAACTTGCGATCCTCTTGCCTCAGCCTCCCAAGTTGCTGGGATTACAGGAGTGTGCCACAATGCCTGGCCAATTCCTTTAATTTTTTTTATGGTGTGAAAACTCTTTGTGAAAGTATCATTAGCAATTAACTTGTAGAAAAATAAAAATACAAACTGTAGTTTAATAAAACTCTAAGAAATACTTTTAAAACTCTAATAAGTGAAAATTAAAATGCCTACAGGGACCATCCAGTAACAACTGTGGGTGGCACTGCAGAATCCTAGGGAAAGGCAGGTGTGTCATCTAGCCAAGGGGAAAGGCTACCAGGCTCCCCCCAGCAGGAATGTTTTCCAGGGTTGTGAAGAGCTTCCTCTACCTCCTTAAAAAAAGCCCAACTGTATTTTTTTTTTTTTTACTGAAACCTAATATTTGCACATCTTTATAGGGTATAGCCTGATAAGTATGATACTTTGATATGTATATAGAATGTATAATAATCAAATCATGGTATAAGAAATTTCATCTCACATGTTAACCATTTTTGTGTTGGAAACTTTTGTACTCTTCTAGTTTTTTGAAATATATTATAGATTGCTGTACATTAAATTCCTTTAAGAACTAAAAACAGCCTAACTGTATTTTAATGTGAAATTTCCTGATGTTTAAATGAAATTAGTTTGGCATTTTAAAATATAATATGCAGGCAAAAAAAAATTGTGAGCTAAATTCAACTAGTTTTAATCTCCACACTGCAAACAGAAGAAATAAAGGAAGGGAATATATTTTATTTCACAATAGAATTTATTCATGGTGTCCTTTACATAGCAACCTCTCCAAGTTTAATAGAAATGTGATTTGATGGAAAAAAAACTCAAAGTTTATATCATTTTAGGAATAGATTCATTCCTAAATATAATGCATGTGACTTTTTGAAAAATTAATTATAAAAGGGGACTGCTAAGTTTAAAACAATGCACACAATATAACACTGATGCTCATGTGCTTTATGACTAACCACTCTCTGGCTCACTCAGTTTCTCACTCCCTTCTGGCCCCTTCTCAGTGAATGTCAGCTATGTACTAAGAGGAAGTAAACTCATTACTATATTTCAGCAGCTCATCATCTCCCAGGCTCTCCATGAGGAGCCACCCTGGATCCAATCCATCTGTTGCACAAGCTAGAGGGGTTGATTTGCATTTTCAAACTTAGGCTGCTGGAAACCCTGAGGTTTTGAGATACTGGGGATTGAACCCAGGGCCTCAGGCATGTTAGGCAAGTACTCAACCCAGCCGGAAACCCTGGGTTTGAACCATAATCCTCCCCACAGAACCCCTCCCTGTGAGCATCACATCTGCCTTTTACCTTAGTGGCCTTCAGCTTCCATTCATATTGATTCCGTTCATTTTCCAACTCTTCCACTTTGATTTTGAGGTGCTTGAGCTCTTGTAGTAATTCCTAGAAGGAAGGGGGAGAAAGACAAAGTTCTAATGTTTAAAGGGCAGGCTCTGAGTCTCCAAACCTGGTTAAGTTCATGCAAAGACAATGCCAGGGGCAGCAGTAACCACATCAAGCTCTACACTGCAGCGTCCATTTTTAAACAGTTTGTGTTTCAGGCAAAGCTTTGTGGCTGTGTTAAAAACAAAGGCCACAGAGCTCCAGGTATAAGAAAACTGTTGTTTTATTTTTAGAACTTGCTCTGTCTGCCCTTTTCTCTACATTTATGTCCTATGTGGGGTATACCCAATTCATGCACAGGTGTGTAGGGAGCCTGGAAAGTAAGACTCAAGCATGAGAGGACCAGAGATGCCAAACAAAAGTGTTTTTTTTCCCCCCTCGCAATTTAGGCAAAGGAGCAGGAAGCGGGTTAATTGCGAGCATCTCTCTGTGCTGAAGTTGGAGGAACAGCAGGTAGGGCAGAGTAGAGATCAGTGACCCTCGCAGGTTTCACAGAGGAAGTGAAAGCAGGATAGAAATGACACACCAAGAGAACAAATGCTAAGTGTCAAATGTAGACACCCAGTATGGAGTTTTAATTCAGAGTAGGAGGTTAGTATGAAAAAAGAAGAGAGCAAAAAGGTACATGGGGGTTAGGAGAAAGGCAGAAGACAGAAAGGGAGACAACCTATTATTGTGTTGGGCTGGATGGGTGTCAGCACACAGTGGGAGATGAGGCTGGGAAGATGGGGCTTTATTATAAAGGCTTTCAGATGAAACTATAAGGAATTCTGATGCCATCCTTTGAATGGTAGGAAGCCACTGACAGTGGCTGAGTGGAGAAAGGATATTAAAACAACTTGCCTGTGTTCATATAGCTAGCAAGTGGTAGAGCTGGAATTCAAGCCCATATCTTCTGACGTTAGGGCCCTTGCTTTTTAAATTACTCCAATAAGAAGATATCACTAAGCTTTGTGGTCTTGAACCAAGATTCCCTATCAGATGAACTGGCATAAAAATCATTATCTCCATAGGCTTTCTGAATTCCAAACTCACATCACAAGCTTCCTACTTAACATTTCCATGCAGATGTTACCCAGGCATCTCAGAACTGTCATGTTCCAAGTGGAATTCTTAATTCCCCATCTTAGTCATTTGTTTCATCCATCTATTTGCCTGAGCAATTGGTATCTCTTTCTCCCTCTTCCCTTACATATGTAATTTATTTCCAGGCCTTTATCAGTTTCACTTCCAAAAGAATAACCGGAATATCTCATTTCTCTCCTATAGCAATGAATGTTGGTAGCCTCACAGTCTCTTCATTGATTGTTCCTTTGTTGCAATCAATGACTTCTACAGCATCCAGGGGAACAATAGGATTAAAACACAAATCTGTTCACCATATTCCCTTGCTTCTCAAAGTTCATAAACTAATGCAGTCAGCCTAGCCTGCCCTCTTCCTGATCTCTTTCTCCATGTGATTGTTATTAGCTAGTTCGCCTATACTTTAAATCTACTAAGTGTTTACCAGCAGGTTCTGGTACATAGTAGATATGCATTATTTATCAATGAATGAACACCTGAGTTCTTTGCATTCTGAAACACTCTGCTGCAAAGTGACATTGCTTACACTTAAATTTTGTAGGGGAACTTGTTAAGATTGCCTTATAGCTGAGGTGAACATTGGTAACACCTGTTTAAAAAGAAAAAAATGTCTTATAAACTCAAGTTATTGTGTCCATGATCCACATTGTTAGACTTCAAGGTCTCAGTCGCCTGTTTCAACTTTCAACAACTAGGAACATTATTGGTCCTGCCTGTGGTGCTCCAATCCCTCCAATCCCTACAATGGGGGTTCTTCTGTTGTTCCTGAGAGGGCATGACAGATGGCACAATAGGAAAAGTAGAGGATACCACTATGGGGACGCAGAGGTTATGCTCTCCACGCTCTTGTGACTTCTTTGGCATATGGCCCCAGGCATGACCTCCAGGTCATGAAATTACTCTAATGTGATTATGTGGGGTATCTTTTTTCCTGGAAATTCAGGTGATGATTTGTTATCAGCAAATGAAAATTTGTGTTCTATTTTCCCACTAGGGCTAAACCTCTTTAAACATAATTTGATTCTTTTTCATAATACTGTTTTTTCCTTTAAAAAAGGAGAATCATGTGAAATGCAGTTCCATTTAATCTTCCAGTGCAGGAGGAAGAATGTGACTGAATCTTGGGGCGGAGACTCCCAAGATTACCTTTTGCATAGATACCCCATTACTCAGAGAATCTGACACACCTCATTCCTGTTGGAGGGCTGACTCACTTGCTCAGACCATGCTTAGTAAGGTTCTCAGAGCTCACCTCACATCACAAGAGGACTGAACAGTCCAATCTCTGATCCAAGTTAATACCAGATCCATGCTAAGCCACTGCACTCTGTACTGGTTAGAAGAGAAACCCCAGCCCTCCAGCAATGAAATGCCCCACACACGCATGCTCTGATATACTTAAGTATGTTCCTACAGGTGAACCCTCCCAAGGGGCACAGTTCTGGCTGCAGGGCTGGGGCTCAGCCATACAGCTGCTGGCCGCCACCTCCTCAGAGTGGTCCCTACTGAGTAAGAGGCGCTCTTGGATCTGCCTGTGGATGTCCATCTGCAGCCTACACATCTGCTCCTGCAGCTCACTGATCACATTCAGAACTGACTGTGGGAAGGAAGAGAAAGAAGAGAAAAGCACTCAAGGTCAGTGAACAGAGGCAGAACTCCTGTGGAGAGCAACATGGAAGGAAGTATACAGAGGGTAAGCAGCGGGTGCCCCCAATAGTCACTGTCCATGGTAGATCATTCTCTTCTCAGGAACCAAAAGACGTGGCATTTTTCCTGAGACTTGCTGTATCTATAGCCTTTCTTCCAGTTTGAGCAAACTCCTGACACCTCCTTTGTGCTATGTTGAATGGCCATCCTTCCATGTCAACATCTGAGATGAACAGTCTTTGAGATTGCTTCACCCAAGCAGAAGCAACAGCAAAGACAGGCACATAATAGGGGCACAAAGAAAGACACCTCCCTTCCACACAAGTGTCCATGCTACACATGCTAACTCCCCCATGCACACAGCCAAACGTGTCAACAGCCATGTACAAGTGACCTACACATTAGGCATGACGCATACATGATAACGTGTCCCCAACCCTATGCTCATTCAGATGTCAATAGACCTATTTTAGCACCCAGTCTATATTTCTTTGCCTTGTCCAAAAGACCATCCCAAGCAAAGTTTTGCAATGCCCCACTGAAGTGTGGACCTTCCTGGTCTACAACCATAAGACACACTCCCAACCACACCAATGAGGTCGAATTTGAAGTGATTCACTCGTAGTGGACACAGATTCCTACTTTTTCTTATAGTTTCCCATAAATCATTAGAGGGCTGACTCCAAACCCAATAAAGCAAGTTTTACAGAACCCATCTAAATTTTTATTTTCACTATTTTAAAAATCAAGAAGGGTTCACTTTTAGTTTCCCAGCAACTCACTTGATTTTCCTTAACTCCTTCAAAAGTCACTTGCAAAAAACAGCTTTGGGACTGCTGTCCTAAGTTCTTTGCACCTGTCAGAGGCATTAGAAGGATCAAGCCTATTCTTCTTTGATCTTATTAAAAATAAAACCATACCTTTTAAAAAGACTTTCTATTGTCCTCAGCAGCACTATTCTTTGTTGGGAGTTTGCCCTTCCTGATACTGGTCATGCAGGTGCACTTTTATTTGTCTAGTAAATTTCCTTTCTATCTTTTGTATAGGTCCCTTTAAAATCTAGTTTCTCTCAAGGTATTGTTAAGTCCTTCCTTTTTATTGATACTATCTGTGAGGTGGCACAGTGAGAACTATATTATTTTTTTCAGCAGCTCAATATCATTGAATCTTCTCTTCTAGAGTTCCCCAGATTCTTTATTTCTAAACTTTCAAAGTGCATGTCTGTCTGTGCCTAGTTTTCACCTTGCTCAATTACATGAACTTTCAAATAAAAATGACCACTCACTCTTAACACACGTTTCCTTCTTAAAGCACTTTCTCCCTTTGCTTCAAATTTGTAGCTAGAAGGGCAGCTTTCCCAGTTTTATATTATTCCTTTTTAGGTAGATCCTAATAAATGAAAAAAAAAACTTTCAAATACTTCAGTATTCAAGTGAAGACTTTTTAGGAATTATCCAAATAATTGTTGCCCCTTTCCCTCCATTACTGCCCCTTGTCTGTATCTGATCAGTTTGGGGATGTATAACAGAAATGTATCTATTTTTCTTCCTCTGCTTTGTGTGACAATGTGATACACCCAACACTGCCAAGCCATAACCCTTAGTTCTCCCTAACCACATGTTGTTATTGTTTCCTGGTATGTGTGTATCATCACATGTGACACTTAAATTTAGCTTTCTAATTCTTTATCTTCAGGGCTGGCCCATCTCCTCTCTTACCATAAATGTTTTTCTCCCACCTCACAAACTCTTTTAAAGCTGTTTTTTGCAAGTGACTTATCCATTCTTGGGTCCCACATCATGATGTTCAGGTTATATTTATGAGATTGTAATTGCTGTTCTATGTTGTAATCTCAGTTTATGCAGTTTGTTAATCCTGCTTTGCCAATCATCAAAGTTCATTTTTAAGGTTCTTTTCTATGTGAAACTACTCAGGACCTCCCACAATCATAGCTTTTCCTTCCCTTCCTACTAGTTAAACTGGTTCACAATTATCCTTAGTTTTTTTCTTTTCCTCTTCCTTTATTCCAATTTAATATTGTCCTGGCATTTTATTGATGGTAGAAATAACCTCTATATTGGGGCTGGGATTGTGGCTCAGCGGTAGAGCACTCCCCTAGCGTGGGTGGGACCCAGGTTCGATCCTCAGCACCACATAAATGATGTTGTGTCCATCTACACCTAAAAAAATAAATATATTAAAAAAGAAATAACCTCTATACTCTATAGACAGCAATTTGGAAATATATCAAGTGCATGTACTCTTGACCCATCATTTCCACTTCAAGAGCCTCACACACGTTTGAGATTATTCGCTAAAAGTATTATGTGTAACCACAAAAACTTGGAAACAAATGTCTACCAAAGAGAACTGGTTAAATTCATTAAGGCATAGTCCGTAGAAAATATGCAGACATAAGTATATATGAGGAAGTTTTTGTTGTTCTTATTATACTTAGTATGAAAAGAACTCTAAGACTGGTACATTTTTAAAAGAAAGGTTTAGAATAGTGAGAATTTGTAAACTCTCTCTGTGTGTGTGTGTGTGTGTGTGTGTATGTGTCTCCACAGGAACTGCTTGTCCGTGCATAAAATAACTGCAAAGATACAAAACAAACTGATACCATTGGATCCTGACTGCTGGCTATCAGACAGGTATAGAAGGAGACCTTTTGCTATATATCCTCTTGATTCTTGAATTTTGAATGATTGAAGTATATTTCTTATACTAATGAAAAAAGTATATTTATAAAAGCAAGAATAATAAAAATCTTCTTCCCAGGCCTGTCCATGTCTGAGCACATAAAATGTTCCAAGCTCTTGCTCTGTGGCCAGAGTCCATCATTCTGATTGCTCCTGCTGAGAAAGTGAAATCCCTCCCTTCTAAGGTCCTAACCACATGAAGAAGGAATGATAACCTCACCACCACCTGGGTTGTAGGCCTTCCCATGTTCAGCCAGGAAAACCTAAAGATTCTTTCTAGTTCTCTTCCTGTTCACATAAATCCCTGATAAATTGGGATAACTCCATTTGTCAGCACTCCTGGATCCCTGCTCCCCTCTTAACAGGCAGCTCTGGCAGCTATGCTCAGAACTCACTGGGTCCCACAATGGGATTCAGATGCAGGCTCCCCACACATCCCTTCTCCAATACCCTTTTGATTAATATGCCTCTGAAATGTCTTTGATCTGCGGTACCATACAGAGGCTTCCTTTGCCCCTGAGTCTTTCTGTGTGTGTGTGTGTGTGTGTCTCCACATGAATTGCTTGTTCATGCATAAAATAACTGCAAAGATACAAAACAAACTGATAACATTGGATCCTGACTTCTGGCTATCAGACGATGTAGAAAGAGACCTTTTGCTATATCTTGAATTTTGAATGACTGGGGAATATTTCTTATATTCATGTTATATCATATTCATATTTCAAGTTATATAATCCTAAATCTGGCACTAACTTTCCATCTTCTGTAATCTTGCTTTTCAGGAGTAAATCTAATTAATTAAATCTTGGATACCCTAATATAGCCCAGAACCATTGCAAAAGGTTGGAGAGAAAAGGTAAAATAAATAGGAAACTCAATATTCACCCTTAGCTCCTGTGAGCCACTACATAGCAACCCCTAAACCGGACTGGCCATCAAAAAAATCTGTGCCTCCAAGTCCTCAGGTCTTACTGAGTGGCCACCAGAAATCATTTCCACAACTCAGAGCAGACTTAAGAACCGTGGCTTAAGGGTATGATCAGAACCAGAGCAGAAAGAGCAGTCTGCAGCACTCTTGTTAACAGCAGCTTCTTTTTTTCATTGAAACATAAAATGGAATTTGAGGATAAAGCTGGAGCTATCCTGAGGAAGTTTACTTCAGTTCTGGCTACTTAAAAAAAAAAAAAAAAAAAAAAGTCCTGTCTTTTCCAAACCACAAGCAATCAGCCCTTAGGCTAAATACATTCACTGGAAAAATACAGCAGCAGTATAGGAAGGAAAGCAGCATTCCCTTTATTTATACAATTACAACCTCTGATGACCTGAGCTAGCAAAATGTCTCACTCAAAATAAACATCTCCATCACATGACCGCAGTGCAGCTTCAGCAACACTCATAATTTTAAGTCCCTGTGCTCCAGTAGCTACAGAGAGAGGCAGAGGACCTGAGCATACTAGCAAAGAGCATGCTCAGTTACAAGAATGAGGAATTTATTTCAGGTCATGTGGCTGCTCACTGAATATCACAGGTTTAAACAGTCTACAGAATTCCTCCACATGGAAACCTAATATTTGTACTAGCAATGGGGAAGGGCTGTGATCTGGTAAAACAGGGGCTAAAAACAGGGTCTGTGTTGCCTCTTGCCAAAACTGCCTGATGGAAAACCAACAACATAAAGCTCAGATTATAAAATAACGCTTCAGAAATGAAAGAAAGAAAGATAAGAGAGAAAGAGAGAGAGAGAGAGAGAGAGAGAGAGAGAGAGAGAGAGAGAGAAGTAAAATGACTGCTTTAGCAATATATAACCCAGAAGTGGGAGCTCTCCTTTCTTTCTGATTTCCCCTACAAAGGGACTGAGTGGCTGCCACATTAACTGCATTTTTCCACAGGTGGACTGACTCTCCACTCACACATCCCACATATGTAATCCATATACTGACTGGTGTACAACCAGGCAAGTGATCAAAATTGGCCCAAAGAGATGCAACCCTAGCGCTTTTTCTGGAATCTTTAAGAAAAAGAATGTCCGCAGGGGCTGCCAGCCTGGCAGGACATCAATGCACAGCTACTGACAGCATCTTTGTTACCAGATGGGAGAGACTTTCTGAGAATAAAAGAAAACTAAGTGATACAGTAAAACTGATTTTTAGTGACTCTGTGAGATTACCCTGATCTAGTCATATCAGACTTTTTAAATCCCAGACTTTTCAAGCTGTGTGACATAACAACTCTCTCTTCTTTTTTTAAGTGTCTTTGAGTTGACTTTCTGCAACTTTAAGCCTTCTCACTAAGCTTTACTGAATTCTGCCTCCAAAGCCCTAATGTATATTCACATGTAATTACATATCTTTAAATATTGGTAAAGTGACAAAATCAGAATAAAACCCAACTGCTTTTCTATGAACATTTAAGACACAGTCCATTTGATTAATAAATACTTCATACAGATTGGTTTTTTTGTGTCTGAGACCTCTGAGGCATGTAAATATGTATTCAAGTCTACATTTCCGTTTCTAACATGCTAACAATGCTATCAGTAAGTGATCAATAAAAACTGGCTACTACTATGTGTCCTGCACTGAGTTAAGGACTGCACATACATGATCCCACTCACTCCTCAGGACAACCAAAGAAATAGCAAGTATTGCTATCTCTATCATTTTACAGGAGAAGAAATAGGGATTTGGGAGTGAAATTACTTGGCCAATATCATAAAGCTTCTGAGTAGCTTAGCATAGGTCAAAGCTGGAGCTCTGAGTCTACAGCTTGTACTCTTAATCACTAGAAGCCACTGTTTCAGCTTACTAGAGATATCCTCCTTTGGCAACTAACTACACTTCTTACTAAATATAAGGAGTGGGTTTTCAAACGTAATGTAAAGAATATGCCTACACATTGAAGTGTCCCAATTGCCAGCATTTACCCAGCAAACAGAAATATGGCATGTGTCAGTGCAAACAATGTTGATGCCTTTCAGAATGGAAAAATATGCATGTTTAGAGTTTTAAGAAGCCTAGAGATGAAGGTAAACCAAGTACATACAAAATGCCAAATTCTAAACATGCATACTATGATAGGCACTTAACTTTTGTAAGTTTATTTGGTCTTCACCACAAAGTTATCCATTTTATAGATAAAGAAAATGAAGTTTAGAGAGATTAAGTAACTAAATTATTGAAGTTCATAGAGCTACTGAGCAGATATATATGAGTAAATCTGCCTAGGTTTTTTTGAAACCAAAACCTATCTTCATTTGTACCTCATAATGCTGGGTGTAAAAGATTTGAAGGTAAAGACATATGAAGGTGGCTGTCTAAGGTTAAAACAGGCTGTTCTCTCAAATAAAAATGCTACAGAGCCTAACCCTCTCTAAACCTTTATCCAAAAAGGAGTCTGGCATGCTGTAACTAATGGCAAATGGGGCCTAAAAAACAAAAGTAAGAAAATATTCTTTTAGACAAGGCGTATGCACGGGCACACCCATATGACCCATCAGGAGAAAAGAAACATGCAATCTGAGGGCTCCATCTGGATCAGTGAAATGTATGTAAACAAAATGTCTCTAGACTCTCTGGATATAGTGACAGTGGCCTGTTGGGAAGCTGTACTTCATCCCAGTACATTGTCACTAACTTGGTTCTTACAGAAGACATTTGTGTCCCTCCATGTTTGTCTGATCCTTCCCTCATTACTGCATGCCTTTCCATCCTTGTCAGCAGTTTGAGGGAGGATAAAAACTTAGAGCCAATACTGGGTGGTTTGGGTATTGCTGAAATTTGCAGTCACAGCAAAATCTGATAACTTGATATTAACAAATCATTGTGTCACTAGTTGCATAGATATTCCTGGCACCCAGTGGCTGCCACAATTGGGGTTGACCAGATGGCTGAGTCCATATTAGGATAGTCCCTCCCAGTTCCCTACTTATCCAGGTCTAAGCTTAGTACAATTATAGGACCTTCCAGAATTTGGTGTATCGTACCCACCTCTGCTTTTCTCTGCTTTTCCTCTTGCTCTCTTTGCTCCTTCTCCATGCCAACCAGCTTGAGCTTCAGCTCAGACACTTCAGTCATCAGATCAAGCTTCTGGGTCTCAAGAGATGTGCGACTTAGCAGCTCCTACAAGAAAAACAGATCTCAAATATCATAAACCAACATTGCTACAAGGACAGCTCTAGCTCCATCTATAGATGTAAGGCACACTACAAAACTGAGACTGCTGCATATAACTTCCAGGTCTATTAGAGATGGGCCAGGGCTGACACTGGTTCTCTCAGGGATAGCACATCCCCTGGTGTGACCCACTGTGATTTTTGAAAGACAATATGAATGACAATTATCAAAACACATGTTTCACCACAAAAAAATTCTTGTTAATTATTTCCAAACAGAAAAAAACACATGGGTACTCTCAAAGAATCAACTTCTTCCATCTCTATTTTTAAGACAAATTAGCAGTTCCTCTCTACCATATAAACAAAAATTCACATTAATAATGTCTTTTTCAAAACCAAAGTTTCTAGATCACCTGCTGGGCACAGTCAATATTGAGTCCAATCTCTAGCCATCTCAATATAAGATCTCATTACAGTGAACATAGATGGGATTTAGAATAGAAAGTGGATATTTATAAGTATTTATTTGATAATTGTATAGGAATCTTATTATATGAGATGGATCTTTTCTGAGAAGTACCAAAATTACAATTTGAACATTGTGGTACGTAAACAAGAAGGCTGTTCTTTCCTGATTGTGAGGAGAGATCAAGAAAGTTATTAATAGACCTGCCAATGCTAGAATGGTGACTGACTACAATCAGATATCTCAGATCTTTAACAACAAATTTGTCATAAATACATACACTTATAAAATACACTTACTAAAAAACAAAGGAGATAGTAAAAAATCTGCTGAGGGTTACTAGAAATTATAAAAGACTTCAAAAACCAAAAACACTTCCCAAAGTTCAGGACAACAGATATTTCCATTGGCAAATAGCAATGTCCTGTCATGGTCAAAATCCTGGCACATGGTAGTTCCTGGCAAGGAGAATATTCCTGGCAATCAGGACAGCAACAGATCAAAGTATTAGACAAAAAAGACATAATATCCTTCATTGTTCTACACATTTTGTATCATCTTGGGCATCCCAACCCCAGTATAACAATGGTGATCTCAACATTCTGACCTAACAGTTCTGATTTCATAGATTTAAAACTGTCCTCAGATCATAAATCAAACCAGAGAGGACAAATAGTTTGACTTGGATTACATAATTCCCCAGGTCAAAGGCTGCCAGTACCTGGGAAAAACTGCTCATGTGCTAACCTGAGGGGATGAAAATCTAGAAGTCCATCAACTCAGTGCAATGGATTCTCTGAGCTCTGAGCTGAGGAGGCGGTTTCTTCCTGGACTGGCCAAACTAGAAGCTGACTGACAGGGCAGAGGCAGCAGCTCTGCAGAGCCAGAACTGGGCTACTTGGCTACAAGAAGTCAGGCAGATAAGTGTGTCCAATGCAATGGAGAATTTGGATTTGTTGAGTGCCTTCTCTGTGTCAGATACTGCTGGGTGCTTTCACATACATCCTCTTAATAAATCCTCCTAGGAATTTGACAGTAAATATTAGTATCCCAGTTCTATAGATGAGGAAACAGAACTGTAAAGGGTAAGTAAATCTTTTGGCCAAAGACACATACTAATCATCAGCAGCATTAGTTTTCAAACCCAGTTCTGTTTAATTCCAGAATTCATTTCTGTCTAAGATATCACACTGCTTCCCAAACAGAAAAAAAAAATACAAGAATTTTGAGGGAAAAAAACATATATACATAGTAATAAGCAAATTTGCACTGAGCCAAGGAAATATCCTCTCAGATTGACAAGATTTCATTGAGCCACATACTATCTACCAGGGTCTGATGCTAAGGTTAGGCAGGCTATGGAGGGCCTTAAGCAATTCTTCCCTGGATGGAGGACACACAGAAATTATGAGTTCTCTTGGTCTTGAGTATTTGAATTTCTCAAGATGTAATCATCCCCATATCACCTATTCCCTTACTCCCCTCCTCCTCTTCTTCTTTCTCCCCCTGACCCTTACTTTCTACCATCTCATTGTCTATCTCTTCCCATCTTTCATCTACCTGCCTTGTTTCAAAAATGATTTAAGGCAGTTTGCAAAATAGATATATCCAGGTTAAAAAAAATCCTAAAATTAAAGCAGATAGAAATAGAAGTTGAACTCAAGAGTTACAGTTCGTAGAAAACTCATGCTATAAAGTCCTGTGAACAAATAGGAATGGACTACAATGAATATGCAAGCTTACTTACTGCAATGCAACAGAAAAAAGGAAAAATTATACAAATTAAGGTCCACAAGAACAATTACTTCAGAGATCTAAAAAGAAAAGTTCTCTAGGAGACTTCATTTATATTTTTAAATACTTACCAGAAGCCAACACTTAGGGACATCATGTTAAAATACAGCCCTTGTTGACTATTCGAGTGCTGTAAGATGATATTCATGCAATTTTTCTACTGATGAGCATTCGAGATACTGCTTTGGTGGAATTCAAAAAAGCTTCAGAATGTGTCTCCCTTGAAAGTTAAAAGTCTATTCTACGTCCGCTACTGCCAAAAATCTCTCTAGCTGTTTTAACTACCAGTTGTAATTGGTCATACCAATGTTCTAGCTGATGAGAATAATATTGTAATTGGTTCCAATATCCAGTCCAATTAGCCAGTTTTTCACTTGGTCATGCTCACATTGAAAGTGGACATTCCAGTTGGACATGCTAGTGTTAATTAGAAATCTATTATGATTCACTAATAATAAAGCTTTGGCTTACTGTCTCCTAGCTTATAACTATTAGCATGTTCTTCTACCTGTGATGATCATCTTCCCCTTGTCCTTGTCAATAAATGTTCTAGTACATGAATTCAAAACACAGTCTTCAATAAGCTTACTGCAATCCAGCTCTACTTCACTATCTCCAGACTGAGCAAGGCCTCTTATCACTTATTATGTACTGGAATCTCTAAAAATGTATAACTTAGTAGGAATTAATCACTGACATTCTCAATTACTCCTTCTACTTCCAAAATAAACAGAATCTTGTATTTTCTCACAGTGTGCCATGTTCTTCCCAATCATCTTAAGTGGAGGACACTGTGTTCCCACCAACCCAATTTACTGAACACCTTCGTCCCTGTTCCAAGACTGCTTCCAGACCACTGTTTGTCTCCACTAATCAACGGCATCAACCCTCCTCTTATAAGGCAGCACCATTCAGTTATATTCTCCCCAAATATCCAGAACCAAGACATTCTCTCATTTCCCATCAACAGCTTTCATCAATATCTTTTCTACCTACGTTGGGCACTTTGTGTCTCCTTAGTAGATTCAACATTGTCGTTAATGACTTTTCTGCTCAGTAGTCACATTGACCTTCTGTTCAGCTTCACAGTGAATCTCGGCTCCCACAGGCTTTACTTCTACTTCCTTTTAGCTTCTCAGCAGCATGGCCAAAGCTTGATTCTCATCTTTACCCAGAATGTGTTTTCTCTGCTTCTAAAATCCTCAACTCTGAAATTCCCTCCACTGGCTACAATCTTCTAACCTTTCAACTGCCCTACTTGCTCATTCAATCTCTAATTTCTTCTTCTGTGACCACTAGTTACTTAGTAACTCATTGTTTTCCTGGTTTATCAACTTCCTTTAAGCAGTACTTGTCTCCCTATCCACTAGATTCCGTAAGGTTAGTCATTTCAATTGTACTCTTATTTATACCAAAAAATCCTTCACCCAGCATACCCTACTCTGAAACCTGATGTACTGTGTGTTCATTAGAGCCCAATTCAGCCAAGTCTCAGTCTTTTGTTTGTTTCCATTCCCAATGGCATGACAATTACTAGCAAAAGTCATTTAATGATGGTTTTGAGACAAATTCACACTATCAAATTACAGTCTATCTTCCAATACTGCCTGAAAAATGTTGTGCTCATCTCTGATTCCTTTCAGGGATTTCTCCAAATCTTTTCTGTTCTCAAGCCATAAACCCCACAATGTACCCCTCTCCTCTTCAAATAATTTCTCCTTGTGTTTACTGAAAAGCGAAAAACCAACAGATTATTCATTGAACTTAAATTCTTCCTATTTCAACATTTTCCAGAATCATCTCATTCTTATCTCCTAAAACCCTGTCTTAGAAGTAGCAAGCACTCGGCTCCTTTCCAAGGCTAATGTGCCACAACAGCACATGGCCATCCTCTCTGTCAGGTTCTTTCACTTTTTAGAACAGTTCCCTAACCCAAAAAGTTTCCAGATTGCACAGAAAAATTACGCATCAAAGGATACAGTGCTTCCAGAATTTGTTCCTGAATCGTCACCTCTCACTGACCTTCCTGTTTCTTGCCATTTCTCAGTCTCCAGATTCTTCAGGCATCCTCACACGACCTATGAAACTTAAAAATTATCTTTGACTTTGTCCCTGTGTTATGGACCTGCTTCTCTCTCTAGCTGGTAACTCAGAATGACTCCCATTCACATGGCCCTAGCCTCTCCTTCACCTCTGTGCCCTGTTTGAGGAGTTCCCAGCAAGCTCAGTACTAGTCTAGGGTAGGACCATCAATCATCCACTTTGACAGGCATTTAATCTCTCCTCACCATCAGCTCTCATTCCTCAGGCTATAAACATGATCAAATTTCTGACATTCTTAAGAAACTCCCCTCTTGACCCTGACTGCCCCTCAAGTTACCACCATCAACTCCCATGTCCTCTCCCTGGGCAAGTACATGCTGTGTGTTTAAGTGCTGTGTTTCTCTGCCCTTTCCTCCCCACTTCATAACCAAGCTTTAAAAATAATATATCTCTGGGGCAGGGGTTGTGGCTCAGTGGTAGAGCATTTGCCTAGCATGTGTGAGGCATTGGGTACAATTCTCAGCACACATGTAATTTAAAAATAGATCCATCAACAACTAAAAAATACATATATTTTAAAAAAATTATCTATCTCTGCTGCTTCATCTTCTCAACAAGATGTCTGCCTACCTGAAATCTGGTTTCTGCCTTCACAAGTAGGGCACAGAAATAGTTCTGGTCTGGAAACTGATATCCAACCTTTCAGAAGTTCTAAGATGTAAACTTTTTAATTTCCAAGAAAGGCAATATATTTGTCCTTCTGGAAGAGGTTAGTGGTAGTGGTGAAGTGCAGGGATCCTGACTATACTTCTTGGTTCTTAACAGTCTCCACTTCATCAACTGGTATAAGCTACTCCTTGCCACCCCATCTTCCCTGTTCCAGATTTTCTTGACCTTTCTTTTTCCTCTTCATCTGTTTTGCTGACTGCTTTTATTCTGTTTACACTTAAAGGAAAACATTCATGAGACTCTAGTTCTCATTTCCAGGACTGGCTCAGCTCTGGATCCAGCCTCCTTGTCTGGAGCACTAACATCTTCCCCAGGCAAGGTTTGCCCCACACTCAGGAATCCTGACTTCCATGGGGTAATTCTGCTGGGACTCTCTTGGAGTCCTACAGCTACCACGATGTGCGGGGAGGGAAGAGGAAGGGAGGCAGGGGGCTGAGGATAAGGGGCAAAGGTTTCATAAACAGCATTCTGCTTGCTCCTAATTGTTTCAAGGTTTCCTGTAGGGATGAGGAGGGAGGGGTATGATGGGCTTGTTTTACTTACTGTGAAGGATCATGAAACTGGCTAATGATACCTCAGGAAAAACAGTGGATAAAATTATCACTCACCTCTCTCACTTCACCACTACCACTAATCTCTTCCAGAAGGACAAATACATCTCCTTTCCCAGAGATGAAAGAAAGTTTACATCTTAGAATAACTCTCCATTTCCTTTTGCCCAAGCTCAGGTTCTGACTGGAGCTGATAAAAAGAATTTGCCTTTCAGGCCACATGTTGAAGCAATTACCTCCATCTTTAAGTGTGGAATATGACCCAGGGAATTACTGACCAATGACAGAGGACTACAACCAGACTGGCAATCTGAAACTAGAATGAAATAATGGGCCATGGAAAGACATGTAAGAAAAAAATATGTTCCTTTGCCCTTTGATGCAAACGACCTGAGTCTTGCCAGGAAGCCTGGATCATGAGTAACACTGTGCAGAGAAGAAGTGCTTACAGTAAAGTTTGAGTCCAGATTCAGTCCCCACTAACTAGACCATCTCGCTGAACCTCAGTCTTACCTATAAAAAGAGGTTAATGTATCACTCCTTGCTGTGGTCTAAGACGCTCAACATCAAACAAGATAAACATGAAAAAACTAGTTATTTGTGCCTCATGAATCTCCCAGAGGGAATTCTAGAGAATATTTGGGAAATGCCCGCTTTCTTCACACATGACTCAGTGTCTCACCTCCTTGAATGGATTTGTGCTTCTTCCAGATCATATACATGGACCTGTTTAATATTCTCTGAGACAGAAATACCTTTTTACTAGCCAGGCACTGATCAAGTGTCCTAGGCCCCCAAACCCCCTGCTCAACATCTTAACTTATACAGGCCATTTGTATGATAGTGAATTTTTAAAACACAAGAATAATTTTACAATTCTAGGTGGTAGTAGAGTTGGATGACGTAGAGTCCATATTATATCCTGTAAGAAAAGTCCATATTATAACATGTAAGAAAAACATGTCCATCAACCTTCCCAAACCAACTGCCAGTAGTTAGTTATAGAAGCTCATGTCCACTGACTCCTAATCCCCTACACTGTCACTCTGCATGCTTCACCTAAAAGGCATCCAAAGCAATAAAGCTGACCAAACCCAAAAACTTTGGGTCAGGTGGGAGACCTGAAACAAAGGCTGTTGTCACCCAGGGTTTCCCATAGCAGTAGGGTAGTATCTTCACAAAGAAATGGAGGTTTTCCTTTTGGCACTGTATATCACTTCTGTTCTTGATGTTAATTATATCTGTAAATAGCCAGTCTCTGGGAAAAATTTCTCTGTGGCTGACGCCCTAGGTAAAACCTCTGATCCACTAGGTGCCATGAGCTTCTTCCCTGAGATCATGCTCCTCTGGAGAAGGGTCAGTGATCAAGGCAAAGAAGCTCAATGTGCAGAAATGAACCAGATCTCAGAAAATCCACAGAGGCCACTTTAGAAAAAGCCATGTGGCCTGAAATATACCAACAGACCCAGAGGAGCTTTTCCTGATATAGAGATTTTGTCACCAGCACAGTCTGAGCAAATCATGAGGAAGTCACTGACTCAGGCTATATTCCTGGGGTGCAATTCTGGGCCCTGGGTTCAGATGGCTTCATTATGTAGCTGGGTAAATGTGCAGATGTGCTCAAGAACCAGAGACAGTCCCCATTAACTCTTGATGGGAGCACCTTCAGAGCTCTATATCCAGGCCCAGACAGTTCCAGATCAATGAAGCTGACTCAGGTTGTCCCTCATTTAAAGACCTATGTATACACTTCCTGAGAAATGTCTTGTCTTAATGGGGAAAGTTTCCTGGAAAAGCCAGACATGCTCAATGAGTCTGAGACCATATTCGAAGAAGCTACTTCTTCAGGCAGTTCCCAGGGGTACTCAGAGCGTCTCCCTTCCCACCCTGCACCCAGCAGAGGGTCGCAGATAAGAAATATTATTGTGTGCTCAAATGTGTCCCCAGTCTATGTTCTGCTCATATGGACCTGCCCCTGTGCTGACTCTCTGTTTCTGGTTTGCCTGTCTAATCCCAAGATGGGGGTCTTCATGTTCTCTCCTTCTGGAGGTTCAATGAGTTCACATACAGATGAAAACAGCTGGGAGCTGAGAGATGAACAATAAGCAAGGACTGAGTTGGGCTAGGCTGAGAGGTGCCTGGCTCATGAGTTGGGTGGGAGATAACTCTTCCTCTTGGCCTCCTGAAGGAGGTTGACATTGGGTATGAGAGCAGCTGTGGGATGGGCTTGCTGGAGCCTGAGGACAGAATCTGGGCTATGTTTATTTGGGGTTCCTTAAGTCCCCCAGTGATATTTCAGTCAGAAATGAGAACAAAGTCTAGAGTAGACTTCAGATTAGAGGCTTGCAGGCTACTCTTGACCTATAGATGTATACTCTGATTCGCATGACATTTTAAATTAGTTGGCAATATAGAAAAATAAATACTTTTAAATCTTTAATTCAAGACTTTTTGTGAAAAATAGGACTATCTAGCATTATGCAGCTCATACAGGCAGTCAACTGGAATTGAATAATAATTGCCACCATTAGGATGCATTCAATGTGCAGAGTATCAGAAGCAGCATCCCTAGGGATGCACTGTGTCTGCAGGCAGTCAGAAGGACCCACTGGAGACAGGAAAAGGGTCTCGTTCAGATAAGCCAGGCTTGGATCAGGGCAGGAATGGTCTAAGGCTAGCAGAAGGAGGCAATTGTTTGCCTCCATTCTCTGCCTCTAGGCCATGAGTCATTCCTGCTCCTAATACCAGAAGCCAAGAGCCCTGCAGCTTAGGATATCTCTGCCAATTTGAACAGGTCTCTGCCTGCCCCCAGTTCAGAGGACATGTAAATACTCTAAGCTGTAGATGGCATTACATCAGTGCTGTGATACAAGAATCAAGTGTCTATACAGATAGCATCAAGCAGATTTCAGGAAAGCAATAGCATGTGCAAAAACTTGAGATGCTCAAGTGTGTCCCATGTCTTAAACAAACAATGTGTCAAGAAATTTTACATTTGAAAGATTGAGAGAACACAATGAAACCTTATGGGCACAAAAATAACTTGGTCAAGCTCAGGAAGATCTTAAAACCCAAAAGTGGCAAATAAAGAGCTACCATATTTCCAAATATACCAGGTCACAACATCCACCTCTATGTATGGTACATGCAAATTATCTCAACTCATTATACACAAGAAAGAAGATCTAGAATAAACAGATACAAAGGGTAATTGATCTTAAGACTTTTTAAAAAGTCTAAAATGCCATCCAGGGGGTAATGCCAGACACTCTCCATGTGGTGCTGGGCACCTACATCAGACTCCTTGACACAGAGACTCTGAGGATGGAGCAGAAACACAGCCAAAGAGAGATGTAGAACAGTCCAGAAGAGAAGCCAGGGCAGCCAGGCAGATAACTCAGGCACTACAATGCATTCATTCTCTGACTTCTGATTATGTGATTACTCACCAGACACCACGTTCCTGAAATATCAACCTTCTGACATTTTTCTCACGTGTTCCCTTCTGCACTCAAATTTTTGTGGTTTCTTTTTGGATTATTCACAACACTCCATCATCTTCCTCCCTTATCCTTTCCATCTCAAAACCACACTTGTGCAGACTTGAAAATATAATCTAGTGCGATGTTTTATGCACTCTTCATGAAAATGCTCCCTTGACATTTTAGATTTTTCCCATCACACTATTTTCCTTCCTGAGTCTTCAAAAGAAACATTCATGACAACAACAACAAAAGAATTGACTCCTATTGCTACTCAGATTTTCAGGGAATATTGTAAACAAGAGAAATGACATATGAATCTAAAAAGAAAGCCAAATAGAGCCAACAACAGGGTAACTTATTAATCAGTTATGAAAAGATAAACTAACAACAATCTCTGAGTTGTTAACACAGTTTTTATGAAGACATATGCATAAAAATACTGACCCCCCCCCCTTTTTTTTTCTTTAAGTTCTTCAAATGAAACTCTGGAATTAAGGCGTTTTATTTTAAGACCAAAGGTAAAATGCAAAGCCTATATTTATTACTATACTGTCAAGAAACATTTTAATTTTAGGCTGATCACAACAATAAAAAAATGTTGGAGCTTGAGGGAAAGTTTATAAGCAGTTATCTAATTGAATCCACTCATTTTAAAGGAATGATTTTTGTTCTTTGAAGAAATGGTTGGCACCTTTTATATGCCAAGTACCATTTGGGAGTTACAAAGCATATACACATAAACTTCAGGAATGGTTTAATTAAAAAAAAATAATAACTGAAAATTCAAGAATAATTTAAGTTAATGTTAATAGTTTAATTTAAAAATCTCAGGCTGGGGATGTGGCTCAAGCGGTAGCGAGCTTGCCTGGCATGCGTGTGGCCCGGGTTCGATCCTCAGCACTACATACAAAAAACAAAGATGGTGTGTCCGCCAAGAACTAAAAAATAAATATTAATATTCTCTCTCTTTCTCTTTAAAAAAAAACAAAAAATAAAAAATAAAAATCTAATTAGCATCTAAAGTTGAGCCCCTAAAGTTGTAATAACTTCAGCTCATTTTACAATAAAGTAAACCTATTCAGGAAAAGAATGGTTACATCAAATATGATAGTTTCACTAAAAAAAATCATATTGTAAATGACAGTAACAATGACTATACAGCAAAAGTTTTAAAATGGAAAAAAGTCACCATATTCTATTAATCACACAAAACCTGAGAGCAGAATTGTATCCCTGTATGATCATGGCTTTGTAAATTATGTGAACGCATAATGAACACATCCAAAAGAAAAGAAGGAAAGGACATTATTTGAACATTAGGGAAGCAGCTAATTTTTTTTTCATTTTGATGCCTATTAAATTATATTAAGATGCTCTTCATGTAATGATTTGTATCGAAGAAAACCACAGAGTGAGAGGGAGTAAAATGAGAGTGGCAAAAGAGCAGAAAATAAGCTGACAAATTGACATTCTAAAACCCAGGTGCCACTAGCAGTCAAACTGTGGTTCCTGTGATAAGAGCAGGGTGACACAGCCAGTGGAGCTCTCAGCACCAGGCCTAGAGAAAGTGTGGCCTAGGAATCTGTCTAACCAGCTCAGCAGGTTATTCCTCTCAGGCTGGCCCTTCTCCACCCTCACTCTCGGGCTGGTTTCACCTGCTGTCTAAACACTGCACACTGAGCAGCCAGTTCTACCTCCAGGCGGGCTGGGAAAGTAAGCAGAGCACAGAAGGGGGCTTTAACACAGGAGCTGATTCAAGCCCAGTGCCCTTCCACCCCACCTGACCTTACCTGTTGAAGCATTTCTTCAGCAGCATTGAGTTTCACCTGGTGTCCTTCCAGACACACTTCTAAGTCCCGAATCTTCTCTCCTTGGGCTTCCACTTGGTCTGTGAGAACACTCACCTGTTCCAGGAAATAAAGCACCAAACAGTAGAGTGGCAGGGACTGTATGAGAGCAAAGTTTCCCCACTGAGTATGAGCAGTGAAAGTGCAACACTGACTCATGTGTGAGGAGGAACAGCTTTTCTCTTAGGTGAGTAGAAGGTGGGGGAAGTGTCCTGGATGAAGGCAACACTAGTTCTTACCTTACCAGGTAGTCTTGGTCAATGCCCAAACGATGTTGGTCACATTCCTGCTCTTGACAGACTCCAGAGAAAAGCACCCAACAGCCAGGAGAGCTGCCTCTAGGTTGGACTCCTGTTCCTGATTCCTCTAACAGAGCAGTGCGACCTCAAGGCATATCTCAGCTGGCTTGCCAGAGCTTCTGCCACCTCATGTGGAAGAGCAATCCAAACCTCTATGGAAACCAACCAATGACCTAACCTCTCTCATAAGGGTGTGAGGACTACTCACCTATCAGGCAAGTGTTTTGAAGTAATTAAGGAATGTGGGACACAAAGGGCATGTATTAGCACTGACAAAACTTGGCTCCAGAGAGGTTTTTGTGCTTCACAGGCCAAAACATGACTTTAAGTCATTCATATACAGAAGCCACACTGCACATATGTGGTAGAAAAGAGTCATTTTTCTGAGGAACCCTGAGATTCTCTATGGAAAACATTAATAAAAACCCACTTATAATAAGTTATTTAAATTATGCCCTAAATACATACTGTGAGGGTTTTCATAGTCTTCTCTTTCTTTTCCTTTCTTCCTTTCTTTCTTTCTTTCATTAGGAGATACCCCAAATCAGGAAGATGAATAAGAGAATAGGTGGCCTCCCAAAAGCAAAGAAATCAATAGTTGGTAATACTTTTTGGGTGGAGTCATTGTTGTTCACAAATAGATTATTCTAAATTATTTCTCAATCTATAATGGAATGATAGATGGAGCATGAAAGAGATAATGTGAGTTAATTTATGAGTATTTAAATAAACTGTACGACTTAGAAAGTTTCCATTTAAAAAGAAATGAATCTAAACTAACAGGCTTTAACCCTTCCATGTTTATGTTCCCAAATAATGAATGAATTATTGGAACATATTCCTGACATTGATGCATGGTTTGCTAATATTTCAATTTTAATTAAAAAATTGGGCTCCTTCTGTCAACTAGACCCATCTTAAACAATAAACCTTTTTTGTGTTTTTGTGCTTGTTTTTTATCCTTGTTCAATACTGTTGGTACCCATTTCAACTACTAATTCCACTTTCAAAAGAGCAGGATTCTGGGGGATTGGTTCTGCTTTCTGGGACTCAAGAGTTCTCGTTTAGAAAGGATGTTTTATGGTTAATCCCATTATGAGGATTAACACCTATATGTCTACACTATGCCTTGGGGCCATGTGCTAGTGATACCCTGAGGAATAATATATAGTCTTCAGAATTCTATAGCTCATGGTTCAGCTGCACATAAGACTAAAGGGATCTCGAGACTTCTACACGTATTATGAATGGTGAGGTGTAGAAAATAAACACAAAACACATAAAGATCCTACAATGTAACCTTCATTCAATAAAGACAAATATATTTTGAACCCTTTCTACATACTGGGCATAATATTAGGTAAAGAGGGATACAAAAGGGGGTGAGGGGATGAAAATCTTTGCCTTAAAGGAATTATACTATAATTTAGACAAAGATTTTTATTTTGCTTTTCATTAATCCTAGAAGCAAACTATTTTGTTATGTATGTTTGTCTTGTGTTCTATGAATAGAAAAATAAATAGGAACACATCCTGTACCAAGGACTCAAATTAATTCAGTCTGGCTAAACTGCTGTGGGAGTTAAGCAAGAGGCTATACCCCACTGAGGATCTGTCTAACCAACTCCAGAGGCCCCCAAGGAACAGGAACAGGAGCGAGCATGTAAAAGCTGCTTTGAGAGTCTGTCTACAAGCTTGCCTAGAAACCACTGGGGTCAACTTCTGCTTCCTGGTAAGTAGCTTCCCAACTGTGTTAAGATTATCTAAACAGGGATTATTCAAGAATTTGAAATTTAAAAAAAAAATGAATGTAACAGCATTTTGACACAGGACTTCTTTATTAAATTATAATCCTCTCTAAATAGAAACGTGTTATTTCAATCACAAAGAGTCCCAGTTCAAAAGTTTGCAATTTCATACTATTTACTACAAAATTCTAAATTGAATACTTCTTTATTAATCATGTCATTAGGAGGGAGTTTCAAAGTAGACATTCTTTAAAACATCTGTGCAGTAAAATCTGGCCATGCTACTCTCAGGTGGCTCCCTACTTCTTCAAAGTAGGGACTGTAGACATGATGGCCCTTGCTGTTCTTTCTGCACACTAAGCATGCTCCTGCCTCAGTGTGTGGGCTGGACTGACTACTGCCTCTGCTGGAATGTTCTTCTCCAAGTATCAGCACAGCTCCCCTCTTAGCTTCCTCCTGACACGGAGACCTTCCCTAACTTCCTTATCTGGCTTCACTTTCCTCCTGAATACTTATCGCCACCAGAAATATTTTATTTATTGGTTTGTTTATTACTGTCCTCTCCCTACCCCATCCTACTCCCTGCCTCTCTCTCTTTCTCTACAAGAATAGGGACTTGATCTATTTTGTTCACTGTTGTATACCCAGCACCTAAAACCAGTATCTGACAGATGAGTTGTAGATACTCAATTATTTTATAATGAATGAGTGATTTTAAAATCATTGAAGTAAAAAGAACAAAAGTAGGGTGCAAATCTCCTCCTCTATTCCACCGTCAGTTTTATTCATCACCCTTCAAGCTTTTTAAGGAGCTATGATTAGGATATTAATCTTTATATTCTCCAATTGTCAATTAACATCTGATGTATACCAGACCTCAAACCTTGCTAAATTGATTTATGTATTTGAGGCTAACACAGCAGAGTTCCTGCTTCAGTAATAGCCTTCCTGTGAGAATGTCTAACTTCCTATAGTACCAACACAGGTTTTCAGAAGTGAAAAAGCTTCTTTGGCTCACTTTCTCTATGGGAAGTTTAGGAGTTCCTCTGTTTGAAGCAAGAAAGCCATCAAAGGCTTAGCCCATGTTACCAGCTCCAGGGGATTTGGCATCAATGTGATCAGTCTAGATTTAGCTTCAGACACTTTGGACTTGATTCCGTTAGCGTTTACTCTGAGGCCTGCATCACTCAGAGACATTTTATTAGTGATTTGAAGATGATCTCATCTCCCTTACAAGACTGTGATCCTGAGGACAGGACCCATTTTGTTCATTCTTAGCACCAGGTCATCAGCCTGGCCACAAGGCTTCAAGTGTGTAGAGGCAGGTGCTTAGTGGTGTATAATATAAATGAATGAATCACAGTCCTCCAAAGTCAAGTAAGCTAAATTGTGTTACTTTCTGCTTTTAGAAAAAGCCTGTTTGAAAAACATACACTCTGGGAGCAGGAATACTCCAACAGAGAAAGCCCCTATCGCTTGGGGAAGATACAGAGCTACAGGTAACAGGTAAACTGGTTTCCATCCAAAAGCACCCACCTGTAATATGAGGGACTCCTTATCTCCTTCTAGACGTGCCAAGCGTTCCTGGTAGGTTTCATTACTAGCAGCACCATGGTGATTTGCCTGGGACTAAAGAGAGGGGAAAGAATACAATTACAAAGCTAGAAAAACACTACCTGCTTTCAAATGGAGTGTGTAGTGTATGCAATTTGTGAAGACAGTTTCATTGATTATATGTGCAAAACCATCTACCAAAACAGGAAGCCACAGATTACAAAACTACTACAAGGAAGATCAGACCACATGCCACTGAAAGGTGTGTTCCTTGGAAGTGGTGCAACCACCCTGATGACCTCACCCTTGGCCTGGAGGCCTCCACAAAGCTCCAGGCCAGCAGTGCTTGGCTTGACTGGACATGCTGGGTCTGGTTCAGCTAAAGGCACAGCCTGCCAGAGTCAAAGCAACAATGAGGGTCTATTCTTTTTTAGGTTGGTACTGGAGATTGAACCCTGGAGTACTTTACCACTGAGCTGCATCCCCAGCCCCTTTTATTTTTTGAGACAGGGTTTCACTAAGTTGCTTAAGGCCTTGCTAATTTGCTGAAGTTGGCCTTGGACTTGTGATCCTCCTGCCTCAGCCTCCAGAGTGGCTGGGATTACAGGAATTGCCACTGCATCCATTGAGGGTCTGCTCTTTGAGACCAAGGGAGTTGGTACCATTCATTAAGGAACTGTGTGGGAACAACTCCTACACAGATCTTGGCAATTTTCACAGCAAGATTCTTCAGAGACCATGCACACCTTGCAGCATGGAGGCCCATCCTGAACATCATTCTACATACATATCCCTTCCCACCGAAATTCTAACCCTGATTAAGACTTTGGCAGCCAGGTTGGCATACTATATTTCTGTAGCATAGAAAGAGAGAGAAGCAAGCTACATAGAAACATCTTGAGTAGAACCTAAATAAGAGATAGAGGATCTTAAAGAGCTAAGCAGAGGGAAAATACAGGAAATACAAATAGCCAAAAATTACAGAAAACAGAGGAAAGGGAGAGAATGTAAAATGGCAGAGTAGAGACAGAATCTTATAAAATGTTCTGAGCATAGAGATATAGGAGCTGTCACTTTCTAGGGTGTGTCTGACCTGGTTATAGGTAGGGAGGAGAGAAGGAGCTGCTAATGGCATTGAACTGGCCCCAATACCACCAGTGGACACTTCCTCCATATCAAATGACAGGCTGAAGCCAGGGGCCTACAATAGGCCATTTAGTGGGTTGATAGTCTGAAAAAGTAGATGTCATTGCTAAATGTGGAAGTTATTATCCTCATAATCTGGGCTGGTCCATGACATCAATGCTCCAATATTCATGAAGCAGGTATTTTCTACCCCAGAGGAAAGACAATATTATGCAAATAGGCAAGACAGAGAGGCCCAGGGTTGGCCCACCTTGTCCTGGCATATTTCTCTGCATTTCAACATTGCAAGTGGGCTTTCCAACCTCTCTCTCGGTGAGAAAGAACCCCTCCTTCCTCCTGTCATCTTACCCCTCCCCAAGATACTACCTAGCTGAGATAAGGTGGCAGAGTCATTCTCAGTTCTAGAGCAGAAATAGGGACCAACCATTCCACATTCAAGCCCTGGTATCTCACTAATGAGAGAAGCATTGGATGTTTGTTGAAGAAACTGTGGGAGGCTGAGCCCAGGAGCGCTTCCCAGGGCACCTGTGCCAGGCACTGTCTAGATGGCACATGGCGCACGGCGCCTGCTGCCACACCACTGCCTTTTATTCCTGCCTTGCTGAAGCTTGAGTTTTGTCCATTGTTATAGAAGTTCTTTCATGCCCCAGACAAAGCGCCTTAACAATCACAAATGACTTCTTTTTTGCCAAGGGCAGTTTATTGTTTTGACATTAATTAATATTTCAGGAACTCTAACATGGCCAAATTTTCTGCCTAGCATCCAAGGATACAGCATAACTTATATTATCTCAGAACCTGACAAGGAAAAATAGGAAATTCTTAATAGCAGGGGAAATCCTCTGTTAAAGAATTCACAATGATGGACTGGGATTGTGGCTCAGTGGTATAGCACTTGCCTAGCATGTGTGAGACCCTTATTTCGATCCTTACACCACATAAAAATAATAAAATAATAAAGGTATTGTGTCCATCTAAAACTAAAAAAATATCACTATGATGATTTTTAGTGGGCAGAAATTCAGCCATTTGTAATAACTGACCTCCAACTGACACTCTGCACATCAGACCCCAGGGCCAAAGTCAGCATGTTCATGGATCACCCAGCACTGTGGTATAACTTGTCCAGTAGGAAATGGGGAGAAGGCAAAAGGGTAGATCCTTCTACAAGACTCCAGCAAGCCACCACACCCACTGTGCTGTATTCAAGTGGCTTGCAATATGCTCCTTTAGTGAATACTTATAATTTTATATTGTCTTGGCAATATAAAACAGAAATATAAAATATAAATACATGTTGAACTTTTTCACACCAGAAGCAGGGTTCAGTCACCCTTAATACGGTTCCCAATAATATATTCCAACAGAATGGCTCCAGCTAGATCAGAGACAACTCAGAAGCATCTCTTCTGTTTATCAGGCTGGAAGGAATGGTCCTTTCCTTTAAAGGGACCATTAGACATATGCCTGCAATTAAAGTAACCACCTCTCAGTCACTTCTTGAACCTTCTGCCTGTTTCTTTAAACTCACTAATTAAAGTTCCCCATGGAAAATCAGTTTGGATAGCACTCTGTGTGCAATATGAAAGTAGGGGTTCACAAGTCATCTCTCTTTCCCTGCTTTTCCCCCCTGACCTCCATGTGTGTGGAGGCAGCTGGAACAGTAGCTACTACCTGAACTGATAATAAAACTCATTCAAAACAGTCCCTCATTATAATAAAAGGTCAACCCATCCAGACTTCCAGAAGGTCAGCCATTTGTAATAACTGACCCCCAAATAAGGTTAAGAAAGCAAGTTAGAATCATCAGTTAAAAGGCAAAATGTATGCCCCAAAATTCATATCATATGCTAGAAATGGATCAAAAATCTGGATTCACTCTAGTGCCAATAGAAGAGAACATGGTCAGTTAAAAGACACATGGATCAGTAAAGGAAAATCAAACTGCTTAGGAGAGACAACTTATTCCTGGGCAAGAGAGAAACCACTTCTGTTATCAAAACAAACTGGATCCACAACTTCCATGAGGACACCTTTAAAGTAAACACAGCCTAGTAAAAAGCATTGCTTTTGTGTGATGCTCACAAAATATGTCTAAGGCTGATGGATAAGAGGGACTAAAGTAATTCTAAGAAACCCATATGGTATGGTGCAAGCACAGTGCTTTCAATGGACAGCAAGTACTTACGTAGCACCCAAGACTTGCCAGGCACTGATGAGAGCACTATGTGCATTAAGTCACTTAATCCTTCCCATGACTTCATGAGATGGATGCCATTTTTATTCCTATTTTACAAATAAAGGAACTAAGGCACAAAGTATTTTAACAAGACACAAGTGGACAATTTGCCCAGATTACTATATAGCAAATTAGTATGCTTTCTGTTGTTACAGGTTAATTGAGGAGCAGATCAAGTATAAATTTTGTTTTATATATTCTAATTATAGGATTACTCACTTAAGGTGGAAAATGTCTTTAATGGGAGAGCGGCTATATAAACAATGGTTCATCCATAATCTGAACAATTTGTATTATTTTAAAACATGAGATAGGTACTTAGAGACATTGAATAATAAAAAAAGATGTAAAAAAAATCACGTGGCATCATACCAGAAAATATAACCCAAAGTTATTTACATATCTATAAAAATAAATAGAAAAGGTATCCAAAATGTCACCTGGTGGTCTTTTAATAGTGCCATCTTCTGGAGAAGAGTCTGGGGTATAGAAAGTGAAATTGGGAGGTATGATCAAGGAAACATTACTTTAACCATAGTGTCTTAAAAAAATATTTTTTCTTGAGTATTTAAGATACATTTTAAAATCTAGAAGCACTGCTCAAGGAATTAGGACAGTGACGCTTGTATTTTCTTTTCCTAATAGACTCAAGGGTATGATCCTCTCCCAGTAGTTATACCGGTCCATTGGGCAGTGGTACTCAAGGCAGAGCGGTACTCAAGAGCAGCGCTCTTCTCACAAAACTTGTTATCCAGCAAGCTTCTATTCGGTATTAAACAGCATTGAAATAGAGATGGCATTCCAGACAGAATTTTACAGTGTTGCCATCCTTGTGTTTTGGTGAGGTACAGAGCCATGTTTTCACTGTCTAGATAGGACTTACTTCTTAAGAAAATTTCAGCCTCTCAGAAGAGAACAGGTTAGGGTAAAATGCCATCTCCACCTGGAGAAGAGCTGGGAAAGCACTTGAGAAGAGGGCCAAGAAGAGGATTTTTAAGAATGATCTTCTTGGGCTGGAGTTGTGGCTCAGTGGTAGAGTACTGACCTAGCATGTGTGAGGCACTGGGTTCGATCCTCAGCACCACATATAAATAAATAAAATAAAGGTTCATGGACAACTTTAAAAAAAATAAAGTAAAAGCCTTTAAAAAAAAAAGAATGATCTTCTGAATGCCAATATTCTTTAGCCAAAGGTGAGGATTTGAGTTTGGGTAAAGAAACTTATACTCCTTAGCCTAAATAGCCAACACATTCAATCACTTTATGATGTCATCCTTGCTCTATCAAATGGCTGCATTATCAGGGCATAATAGCCACATAGTAATCAAAATGTGATTTCAATTTGTTGGGAAACATTTTAAGAAACAGAGTTAAGACACAGCTCTGTTTTGCTCTACTTTGTCAGAAGGTACATCTGCTCTCTTAATTCAAATAGTGGAATTACAGTGGAAGTCTTAGATCAACACTGAGGTCACATATCTAAGTTCCTGAGTGATTCCAGGTTTGGACAGTTTCTGAAAAAATCTTGTAACTCTCAGGTAACTCAGTGATAGAGCAATAGCCTAGTTCCTCATACATGAATGAAGAAGAAGGAAATCAAATAAATTCTAAAGAATGCTATAAGCCAACTCTATTTCTCCCCTCTATGGGATGGCAGGTGAACTTTAAAAAGAATTTTACCTTTTCTACCCTGTTAAGCATGTTCATATCACAGATGAATGCACATAAGGAAGAGGTAATTTTTACTCAGGCAATGACGTTAGTACCCACACTAGACATGTCCAACGTATGACTGATGAATGAAACTGTGCTACACATACATTTGATCAAATTTTCTCCTATTTTGTTTAACAGTTATTGCTAAAAAGCAATAACAGAGGGAAAATTCAATCTCCTCATAAGATTTTTTTTATGATGAGAAGTATTTATGATACTATAATTCAGGTTAGTTCCATAAAAATATTGTGAGGGCCATGTGATCTGTACACCCTATGTAGGTGAAACTTCATTAGTAGATGTTTTCATATTCTTTTGATTTTTGATTGAAGAATGCCACTGGGAAATATACTACCTTTCTTGTATCACAAAACTGAATCGGGACAAGAAGATCTTGAAAATATACTGAAGTGAATTTGGAAACTTTAACTAAGATTATGGAAACCAAATAACTTTTGTCTCTTTCAAAGCTTGACTCTCAAGAGTCTGGGATACAAGGAACCCATCCTCTAAAATCCATATCTCTTGGAGGCAAACATGAAACACAGACAAGAACTGTCATATGAGGGTCTTCCCTAAACCTTGAGGATGGTTCACAGTGTCCTCAGGAACAATGACAACACAATTCCTTTACTCTTGCAGGCATCCTATGGGCCCTTTAAGGACCTCAATTACTATCTCCACTGGGTCTGTGCAGGCCTCACACATAGCTCAAGCAATCAAAGGCCTAAGGAGGCATGTTTTCTAAGCCATCCCTAAGTAAAAGAGGCTTCAGGTAGGTGTAATAGCCATGCAGGTTGCTCCATAGTTGGGAATCATGGAATTGATCATGATCATTAATTGGTCTCAGTAATTAGCAAAGCAGTCAGAAGATGGAGAGAGGGCTATGTGCAGCCAGCAGGGAAAGGTGACTAGTGAGATTCCAGCAAGGACAGTTTCTACATAAAGGGCAATTTAGTTTGTATAAGGACACCAACCTAAACAGAGTACCATTCCCACCTCTCCCATCTCTCCCCTGGGACAGTGAGTTCACCTTTGATAAGCTCCTTATGCACAGAGAGCTGGATGCTGTCAGGCTCAAGAAATAAAGTAGGTTTCCACACCTTGGGAAACGCTGCATTTCAACTAGTAATAAAATCAAGGAATATTTAAGAACCCCCCCCCCAAAAAAAAAATCTTATAAGCTGTGGAAAACCCGAGACTACTTGACTTCCTTTTGTTCTGCTAAGGAAAATGAATGATAAAAACTTGCATTGCTCTTGGCAGATAATTCTTCTGGGCTCTGCTTTAATGGAATATATTGTTTGTCTAGAATAATCCAGGATCATCATTGCTATTATAAATATGTGGCATGAGTGAGGGCTGCCATCTTCTTAGAGATAGCTTTATATCCTAGCCCTGATCCAGGTTTGGCTATAGGAACTCTTCCTCTGAATATTCATTCATTCATTTATTCATTTTGAATTGCTGGGGCTTAAGCCCAGGCCCTAGCACAAGCTAGGCAAGTGAGTTATATCCCCAACCCCTCTCTGAACTTTAAACTTGAGAACAGAGCATGGTGGTGCTAGGAGGTTCTGAGGTTGCCAGTGGCTATGTTCTCCTCCACATGGAAGAATCTGGTTTGCAGTAGAAGTAAGTGTGAAGCCTACATGCACCCAAAAGCAAACAAAAGCAAAAAAAAAAAAAAAAAGGTGGCATTCTCATCCCTGATTCATGCTGTTTAAAAGCAGAGATAAATCCTGATTCTTCCTGCTAGTCCCTTCTGGGCGTGGACTAGTTCAAACTAAGTTTCTGTTATTTGTAACCAAAAATCCTGGATAATGCATTTATCTCAAAGGGTGATCACCTGACTAAAATTTACTCCTTTGGAAAGAGACTTACAGGAAAGAATTTTTGCTATTTGGACATAGTACTATATTACAAAGGAATTCTAACTATCTTCACTTGATTTGCATGAACTGGCAATTTTTAAGACAGGGTTGTGAATTCTAAGCTAACTATAGATAGAACTAGGATTATCATCAAGGGCTAGTAGGAATCTACTTTGTGACTCAGGGTATGTTTTTGTGGGATGTACTGGGATAAAAAGGGAACCCAGTCTCTTTGTGTACACAATGGATGGCTTTCTATCCACCACATGTTTGCCTCCATTCTTATTTGCCACAGAGAACATGAAGTTTAAGATAGGAAATGAAAACAAGATGCAACAGGTCCAGGCCCATGGGCATAAATTAGGGTGGGGTGGACAGGATGTATGATAAGGAAAATTAAGGTAAAAGAATATAAATAGAAAAATAAATAAGGTAAAAGAAGTAATATAAGAGTTAAAGTCTAAAAGAAACAAAGGTGAAAGGGAAAGGGAATAAACGAAGGATATATAAGAAAATAAACAGGCACAGTGGTGCATGCCTGTAATCCCAACAGCCCAGGAGGCTGACACAGGAAGATCAAGAGTTCAAAGCCAGCCTGAACAAAATCAAGGCTGTAAGCAACTCAATGAGATACGGTTTCTAAATAAAATACAAAACGGGGCTGGGGATGTGGCTCAATTGTTGAGTGTTCTTGAGTTCAATCCCTGGTACACCCACACCCACACATCTAACAACTATGTAAGAAGTTATACTGAAAGAATTTTACATGTCATATGCAACTGTACAAATGCCAGGTGTGGGAACTGGGAGGCTGAGAGCTGTAGGTTTTCTGTAGGAGGTTTTTAGGTGCCTCCATATTCACTTAGAAAATTCTTAGAGCATCCTTCTCCCCAAGGTATGTCCTCAACAGTCAGAGGACAAACCAGGAATGCTTAGGAAGCCAGACTGCACCTCACAATGTGTAATTTCAGGTAGGTCACCTCATCTCAGGCTTCCAACTCTTTCAACAGAGACAGTTATACCTCAGACAGCACCAGAGAGGGTCAGTTAGGTTTATATATGTGAAAATGTACTCTTTATTCCTAAATAATAAAACTACAGGAATGCTTTTTAGAGAAGGATGTTCTAATAATTCCTTTGTGTTATTAACCATTTTTTCAAATGATCTTAAGATGTGGAAATCATTTAAATGGTTTTTTCTAAGCACAAAGACTAAGGTTCAATTAGAAGCAGTTCATTCCTTCTACTGAGTGTTTTAATTAACTCATTCTTTTTGTGCAATAGAACAAGAGAGGCAATATTTCTGATCATAATATCTAAGAAATATCTGTAAAATCTGTACCAACATCCCAAGAGAACAATAGCCAAAATACTTTCAGGCTGGAAAGAAAAACTTTAAAAGCCTAAGTGACAACACAGAACCCACTGTTAGCTAACAGCTCTGGAATCACACCTTTGGCACACAAAGCTAGTGATGTGTTCACTTTTCCATTGTTCCTGAAAAGGTGCCTGTGTTTTGAGTCATATCTTCTTTGTGGCCATAATTTTTTCCTCCTTATAAGCATTTTATTATGCACTATAAGTTCTATGTGCTATATACATTTATAATTAACACATTGAGAATTTCGATAAGAATAATGATCAATCACAAAAAAAAATCTTGAATTTTTACTTTTGTTCCAATTTAAAAGTTAGGTCAAATCTAGGTTGAGCTTTCCAGCTAACCTAACCCCATTATCCTCCTCAAAGTTATCATCTTTTGACTACAGCAGCTGGTCAGATTCCATGATGTTGCTTAATCTGATCTGATCCCTCAACTGGTAGCTTGGCCAAATGATAGGCATGTTAGGTTCTCCACAGAGTTCTGGAATTGAGTATGAGTACTTGAAGTCATGACTGGGGGCCATGTAGAATCCCAGGAATACGACTTCTTTATACCCTGTCTGGCTTCTACCAGGAGAATGCATCCTTCACATATGCTCGGGTATACCCTCAGGGATGGCTGGGTGAGGGCAGATCTGCTTCATTATCTGGCTGACACACCCCAGAAAAAACTTTGATCAATACTACATTTGATTGACCTTGGCCACAGAGTAGGTTCCAGAGCAGTCAGATGGGACAAGGAAGAAGTCACAATGAGGGTGTCAGTGGTATGCAAGAAAGAGTGTGAAAAAATCTGAATATAGACAAATCCCCAGAGCGAAAGCTACAGCCATCACGTTGGTTTTCAGAGCCAACAGTTGCATTTCAGAGCTCCTGCCTTGGGAGTCCTTCATATATATATCAAGTCTTGGTCCTATAAAGATTAACATTTCCTTCAGTGCCTCCTATAAGCTATGAACTAGAATTCAGTTCAGTTCCTTCAGGATCCTTGCCATGGTAAATATACTGTTCCAACTGGTCAGAGCATGTTCAATCATATGATAGCTCTTTGTCCACAAATACGCTGATATTTTGAACACAACACACTGGGTAAGTCTTGGCTCTAGATGAGTCTTGGAAACTTTTCTTTTTTTCCTTTAGCCTGGTGCTTTTGAGTGAATAAGAAAACAAAAGGAAATGTGTACTAATTCCAGGCTGCCTAGTCAAGGGGTTCTTATCAAATCCAGAAAATCAACTGAAAGTAAGCCATGCCTAACAAGCACAGGATTTGGGGGTAATATCAGAGTCACCAAGGCTAGATCTCAAGCTCAAAGCACCACTCAAATGCAAGACTTTTAGAAACTTGGAAAATACAGATCTTAAAAATAAGGGGACCTAAATAAACAAGTAAAAGAAAGTAGATCACAGAGGCTATAGTCAATTCCTATTACATGGGTTAGGTTACCCATCACCAAGAGAATCAAACAGTATGAGTGTAAGCAGGTGCTTGTAAATAGGAAAACTTCAACATTCTTTGGTTAAGGACTCTTAGGGCTTTTTGGTAGTTATTATAAACCCGAATGTTCCCAAAACAAGTTCTACTTTTTCCTAGATACAGAATAGTCAAACAAATCTACTAATCTTTGGCACAGAGTTAAAGAAGTTTCCTCCAAATGCAGTGTGCGTAGAGTACAATCACCTCCTTACCTACCAGGGGTCCAACAAGAGAGATCCTATCCTGACCTTGACCCTTTTGCCCTCCTCACAGTTTCACTTATATGTAAAGCAAGGCTATGTGTTGCTGATAGGGCTATCATTACCCCATTGATCTAAATGTCCACCTTTAGTTCAACCAATATCCATATTGTTAAGCTTCATTTGTGCATGTATTCAATTACTAGACTATTCCTGAGCACCTACTTGGCATAATTAAGTAGAGAGAGAGAGAGAGAGAGAGAGAGAGAGAGAATGAGTAGTGCTATATGTATACCAACAGCAGTGACATAGGGCACAGATAAATAAATCTTACCTTCAAAAGAGAGAAGAGGTTTTTATAGTGGTTGAATCTGAAGTCTATAAAAAGAACTCTCCCAGAAGAATGGAAAAATAGCCCTTTGGATATAGTTTTCCCAGTCTGAAAGAGCCATCAATGAAACTATGAAAATCACTACCTTTCAGACATTCTGATCTTCTTGGACTGACAAGGCAACCATAGCAAAATGATACCTTGAAGACAGTCCATAGTTGTCCAACCAAGGGGTTGGTGTGAGGCTCCTAACTGATCCTCCTGGGAAATTTGGAGTGAGAGGAACCATTTGATTTACCAAGATCTTTTTCAAAAATAATAGCTTTAGCTGAGCTTGATCCCTGCTTTTTATCAAGTGGCTAGATACATAAGGAGTTTACAGTACCAGACTATATAAGTGCTGTTTGTTTGAAGATGTCCTATAAAGGATGGTATTAGAACCAAGAGGAGAATAAGAAAAGAAGACTTTTTAGTTTCCTTACTTTGCCAATTCCAAAAGACATACTAACTCATTTTTATTGAAAACATATTCAGAGACAAAAAGGTGTTGGAGTTGGGGATAGAGTGGGCACTGTGACTGTTGTAGTTTATCTGGGGCCATTAGAGCTAATTGCCTTGTGCGCCTGAGACTGCCTATACCTTCCACATGAGGAGGCAACAATCAAATAGGCAGAAAAATCCATAGCTGGAGAATATGGAATTAAGGGAAGGACAAAGTAAGAAGCTGTTCTTTGTCACAAGAATGCCAGTAATCTTACAAGATTCCCAAATGGGAACGAATTCTAGGGGAAAAAGATGGGCAAGGTTATTTGGGAACTAGATGTAGCAAAACAACATAGGAAAGATGAACAAAGTCTGAAAGATGAGTACAGGGACAAAGCCAGTGTGGGGTGAGTTGGGGAGAGGTGGGAAAGGAATAGAGATGGTGAGGTTTTAAATGTTTTTCCTAAGAGTGAAAGGAAGATAAGTTATAAGGCAGCATCAAGAGGCAAGTCCAAGGCCAAATTTAGTTTTGGTTTTTCCCCTAAGAACTGAGGGGGAGCATTTTTCTCCAAGAACCAGAGACAGGCAGGGAGAAGCTGAGAGAAGAAACAAAGGAACAGGTTGATCTGGAACAGGATTGGTTTGAGAGTATAGGAAAATGGAATAACATTCACCAAGAGAAGGGAATCTTGCCCCCACAAAATAGAAGTTGAAAAAATAATATCTGTGAACATAGTTGCATTTTGTGATGAAGGGAAGGGAAAATCAAAAATTCATCTAAATTTGGCTTTGTTTTGTTTCAGTTAAAGGCATACAAGGTTGAAGACATGGATGGAAAGGATGAATTAATTGCTATATAGGGTAAGAGAGAGGAATGTAGGGATGAGTCAAAGGATCTCTAAGCACTGTTGCCAGCCCACAAAACTACCAATGGCTGTGCTGCTCTGGAACATCCCCAAGCTATGCAGAAAATGACCCTGGTAATGATGCCACTTCATTAAATCCCACCAGGTAAAATAAGTCTCAGGGCCTCTCTTCAAGGAGCTAGCAGATAGGAGTCAGATGTACAGAGCTGGGGTAGTTAGTGATGGTAGAATTCTAGCTGCTAAGTTCTACTGAGAAACAGGAAGGGCATGCATGTTGGGTGTGTTGGCTAGAAATAGGGAGCTCCATGACGCACTGAACGGTTAGCGAACCATCTCCTCCAATCCCTGTGAATGGCTCGAACTTTGAATGGCTCATCTCCAATCCCTGAAGTGGTGCTTGCTCCTCCTCATCCTGTGTTAAGCCCATAAAAATCAACACCCTGTTCATGTTCTCTTCTCTCTTCTCTTCTCTTCTCTTCTCTCTCTCTCTCTCTCTCTCTCTCCTCCCTTCTCTTCTGTGACTGGCCGCTATGGTCCTGCTAATAAAATCTCGGACAGGTAAACAGTTGTTTTGGCTTGTTGAGTTTACAGAGCTTTTCCATAGTCCTTTATATGGACCACTGGAACTCTTGAGGAACGTTGCCTACTTTTGTTCTCCCCAAGGGCTTGGAAAACTTCTCTGTTTAGAATCAGGGTTGGAAATGTGGTTCTGGAGTAGCCAGAGACTATCAGTTGTGATCAATGCCACCATCCCCATAACTAACACTTACATTTTATAAGTACTTTGCATATGTTGAATTATTTAACCATATTTTACAGTGAAAGTAACTGAATATCAGGAAGGTTAAATAAATCATCCAAGGTCACAAAAAGATGAAATTGGATGGATTCAGGATCTGTGCTCTTAATTGGGTAGGAACTTCTTCCACAGAAGTTGTTGCCCACACCTCCAGCTTCTACTACAGCCCAACATGAGTGTGAGGCAAGTCAGAGGCCTTTATTTGTCTTTGTACCTCTTAGGGTCCAGTGGGTCAGTGTATCAGAGGGCAAGGAATAAAGTCCCACATCAACAGCTTTAGTTCACTACACAGCCAACTGCAGAGTCAAAGAGAAATGTATGGCGAACTAATGGTGATTCCATTTTCTTTGTGACTCTGGGTTGGAATTTGGCTTAAATCCCAAAAGTGCTGGAAGTCAGGGAGCAGTGTGAAAATGCTGACAGTGCTATGATATTATTTTTTCCCCCTGGGAAAATGAACTCCTGCTCAGAGAGCCATGAGTAGGCCTCACAGACCCTGCTGGGAGCTATATTTAGAGGTTCTTTCATGGCTGTGTGGTTGAATCCACTAACCTCAACCCAGGACAGGTGTGAGCTATAGGTGAGTCAGAATTCAAATAACCAAGGGGACTAAGGTCCTCTGGGTACTTGTGGCAGGAATTACCTTGTGTGTCTATTAAGAGAATGAATTTTGGGATCAGCCCTAGTCAGCATTCATTTAGCAACCAGAGCCAAGCTGGCCAGAACCAGTCAACCAAATGGGACCTCTGGCTACCTACAGTGGGCCAGGTTGCAGCTACCTCTCCTAGGTCCTTAGTTTGTTTGGTTTGAGACCTTGACCTGGAACATGGGAAGGAATCTAGAGCTGAGGGACAGATGCAATGCTAGGGCAGAAAGAATCAATCATTCTCATGTGTTCCTCTTTCAATTTCTTCTTCCCAGTAATAGCCAATATCAGTTAATAGTAAACATGTTACTGAATGTTTCCTACATGCATGGTACTGTTCTAAGCATTTAACATGCATTACTCTTACTTGATACTTACAAAATATATACTTGGAAGGGACTATTATCTTTCTGCTTTTACAAACGGAGAAATCCAGGCTTTCGAGGTAGTCTAACTAAGATCACATACCTGGTAAGCCAGATTCTAATACAGGCCTCACCCCAAACTTCGTGTTTTTCACTATAATATTACACTTTATCACATCCCTCAAGGGCCCTGAAGCTAATATTTCTTTTCTGAGCCAATATTTATCTCCAGCTCTGTGCCTCTCTGAACAGTGTCACCCCCTTTCCTGAGGCATTCCTTCTTGTACTGGTCAAAGAGCACCAGGTCACATATATCTAGACCCCTCTTCTTGTGGAACCTACCTCCTTCGTGTGAAAGAAGGGGAAAGTGTTTCTACCTTCAAAAATGTGGGTTCAGAGAAGCCTGCTTTCCATAAGGAAGACGATGAAAGGGAGTAGGTAATCCAGGCAGATGAGAAGTGCTGGGGGAGCCCAGTAGAGCAATGGAATCTCAACAAAATATTGTGGGAAGGGAGGGGCCTGATGGGATCAGATAAAGAGGGTGGGAATTAGATGAGAGGAGGATAAAATCTGGGGTAAAAGTTCATAAGATACAGGGAGTATACTTGGGAGCTTATCGAGGTAGACTTAAAAGACAAAGCTAAAAGTTGAGGCTGGGTTGGAAAAAGTCCAAAGTCCAAGGAAGCTAAGGGGCTTGAGCTTTGTCTTTCAGAATAAGGGTGAGTGCTGATCAGGGTCACAGGATGAAAGGGAAATTTTTAAAAGGAGATTTTAAAATTCCATTGTAGTATTTAGGGTAGAAAACAGAGAACATACTGTGATAAAACTGTCTATGACACATCTAAAATTTTGTAGGTTTTTTTTTTTGTTTTTTTAAAATGCCCCTTAAAATTATATAGTAGAAGAAAAATATCTGTTTTGCTATGAGCCATCCTGGGCGTTCAGAAGTCTCCTGGCTTAGAGCTTTTCTAAGCAAACTTCCAACTGTGCACAGGAGCCACAGCTCATGCCCTTGAAGTTAGAACAGACAGGGCCATCTTCCATTGCATCATGTGCAGAATTAGTTCCTCCACAGGCAGAACTCCTGCGTAAGGTACAGAGTTACAGCATCTGCCCAGCGACTGGGACATGGATCCCACAAACCCAGGCACACCATGGGCGGAAAGACCTCTCAGTTAAAAGATTCCTTAAATTGGAAACAAAGAAATGAACACTAAGTAATGGGAAGAGTGTTTCTTACTTATTCTGCCAATAAGATTTTTTAAATCTAAAGATGATGTAAACCTTTGTCAAAATATCTAGTCATCTCAGCATAGCTCTCTGATGGATGTGATGTTCCCTTCCCTAGCTAATCAAGGATGAGCACAAATGGAATTTCTACTGAGTTCTAAACAATAATTTCCTACATATTTGGTGGCAAAAGAGATGATGAAAGTAAGAACAGGGTTCAAGACCAAGCTGCACCACCGACAGCAAGACACTAACAACCATGGAATTCTTAGGCTTCTCCTGGGTTTTGCTAAATGATAGGGTTGTGCTAGTTGATTCCTACAAGCAGTTCATCTTCATAATTGTGCTCAGCTGCCTCAGTTTTCCCAGCACAACTTTTCATAGACCACATCACAGCTAGCATAATTTTCTTAAAATGCAAATTGGACCCCACAGGGAGTCCCATGGCGCTTTCTTGTTACAAGTCCCCCATCATTCAAACCACCATCACCCTCCACCCTTACTGTAGCCTTCACTATCCTGTATGACCCGGCATCCACCTGCCTCTACCCTCTATCACAGAGCTCAGCCACACTGGCTTTCTCTCAGTCTTGAATCTTGTCTGACTCCCTCTTGCCGTAGGACCTTTACACATAACCATCTGCTTTGCCTGGAATGTTTTCTCCAGTCCCATTTTTCACCTGGCTCACTCCTACTGCTCTTTCAGGTTTCAGTGAAGTGTTATTTTCTCAAAGAGAGCTCCCTGATCCTCCTTCTCAATCACCAATAGCTTTCCTAAGCCTATGTTGCTCCTTTTACTGCACTTATCTGTAATCTGAGGGTTATTTCCTGGGACTGTGTAACCTCCATCTCCTACATCAGGTGGAAGGTCTATAGATGATGGGATCTTGCTTACCACTATACACCCGGCATCAGGAACTCATTATTTCCTGAAGGAGTGTTGCACAGAGCACACAAAAAAGCCAATCAGCCACGTGTTTGGGATTTGAGCAGCAGAGACTTGTCTGTCCCTTCCAAGCCGGACACTTCCTGACCCTCCTGTCCTTATGCAGTTACAAAGTCAAATCTCTTATCTGTCAGCTGTTCTTGCCCTTCCAGCCTAAAATTCCTCAATATGAAAATAAAGGCATACATATCTTAGCCATTTAAAGTCAGCCACAAGAAGAGAGCACCTCAGTTCTATAGGTATAAGCAACTCCAGCCCCCATTTTTCATTCATTCCTCACTCACAACACACACAAACACTCAACCCCTAAAGGTAGTGCATGGACAACTTGTAACTCAAACCCTGGGCTTCAGACTTTGGAGCTTTCAAAAGACAACTCCCCTAGAGCCTCCCTCCGGAAATGCAGAAGCTCATTCTGCTGGCAGATGTACCCTCCGCTCCTGATAACATCCAAGCTGAGAAGGAGTTAAATGACTTCCAAATTGAGAGCATTTTAAAAGGCAGCAGATTTCTGTGTGTCCACAAACCAAAAAAGCAGTAGACATATTTTTCTGGTCATGGTGTTTGGGAACTCTGACTGTGTAAGAGTCAAAGTTAAAATTAAAATAACTAACTTTCCTCACTTCATTCTTTCCTTTCTCTACAGAGGCTCATTCACCAGAATGTCAGGGAAGAAACAAAGACAGCTGACTGTTTCTGCCCTGGTGTCTATAATTAGATTCTCATGAAGAACTTGGCCACAACAGGGCTCTGCTGGACAAATACCTCCCCCTAACACACACACACACACACACATACACAAACACACACACACACACAATCCAAACACCCCAAAGTGTCTCTCCTCGCACTCATCTTCACAGAGACCCAGACAAAGCGGCCACTTACCCTCTTCAGCCACGAGAAATGCTTGTAAACATCAATGTCCCCATCCATGCTGGGCACCCATGTCAGCAGTTAGAGTCCTGGGTTGAAAAAGCCCTTTTTCTGGCTGGAGATCAAGTCCTCTCCTCTTCCTTGCCTCTGCCCCCTCCCACTCAGGAACGCCAAGCTGTGTTCAAGTTTCCCCACTTCCCTGGCCTGTGTCCTTCAGCCTTTCCCTAAACAGCTTTAGATACATAACAACTGAGACCAGACCGTGCTGCTCCAGGGTCCTCCCCCACCGCCCCCACAGTCAGGCGTGTACACACACACACACTCACATACAGAGATACTGGGGCTGGGATTCGGAGCCCTGTGGAGCAAACATCACGAACAGGTAGGGGAAAAAGAAAGACTTGGGTAGGGTTGTAAACACACACACACACACACACACACACACACACACGCCTGTGTGGGCGCAGGAACATTCTCTTCAGTGATAATACCAGAGCCTGCCAGAGAGAAACAGTCCTGAAGAAAATTCCTTGTCTGGCTTCTCCCTTCTGGAGTGGCTGGAACTCATTACCGAGAGCCCCCGATTTCCTGTCTCTGCTTCACTCTGCATTTACCCACGGGCTCCCAGCTGCTCTCAGTTTATTTGGGACTGGGGAGATGACTAAAAATAAGTGCTGCCTTGGAGGAGCTTGCTGGTTCCCACACACAGTCTGACCCCCGCCCCAAAGCCCACGCCTACCCTTTTACAGGCGGACCAGGGGCTGTGCCCTGAGGAAAAGCTGTTTCCAAAAAGAACAGATTCAGAACCAGCCCCAGTTCTGGTGCTGGGCCTGCAGTGTGCCAGGCTCTGGGCAGGGAGTTTTCTGTCCTTGGCGCTGCTGCCACTGTTCACCAGAGACAACTGCTGCAAACTGGAGACCTTTGCCACTCACTCTCTCTGGGGACTATGGCTCTGGGCTGTCAGCCACCACACAAGGTTTCTGGAGGCCACATTCCAAATCAGGAGGTATGGCTTCTGTGAAGTCCCAGACTGCCTCCCTGGCTGTCCCCCATACTTTAGGACCTGCTTTACAAACTAGGAAGGTGGCAAGGGTGAGACCACTTCATGTGTGTTTCCATGAGAACTGGGATCAGCTCTGGGTAGGCAGGAACCTTGGAGAAGCTAGAGTGTGCTTTCCTATGGGCCAGTCACATGCTAGCTAACCAGGGTGGACTACTCAGAACTCCCAAGATGCCACCCCTACCTCCTACTCACTCCAGCTCCTTTGAGAGCTCCCCCTAAAAACAGTTTTTCTCCCTTGCCCAGCCCTTAATGTGTGGCCTTTGGCTAAGACCGATTATGAAAGTGATCTTTGATGTGGGTACATTGGGAACAGCAGTTACATGCAAGGGCTCTGCACTCTGCTGACATAAATGACTTGCAGGCTCAATTCTTGTGACTGTAGGGGGCCTTCCCATGCCTTTGGGGGCCACCAGGGGGTTCTCAGGAAGTTCCAACCTAAAGAGAAGCCCCAATTGGGTATCAGCAGGCCCCGTAGCATGGCATCAATGTTTACCAAAGCCCTGAAGCATGGGCCTTAGTGAACAAAAACAAGGTCTGGTTGCACAGCTTAGGCAGGCAATCTAGCCTAGAGAACACAGAGGTGCAGGGAGGACAGCTCTAGCCAGAAACCAGCATGGGGGAGGAATACATTCCTGGAGACACACCCAGATTAGAAGCCAGAAGGAAAAGCAGGCTGTACTGCCCTGCTCTGAGCTCTAGACCCCTTTTTGGGCTCCTGGCCCAGTTCCAGAGCATGGTCCAGACTGTGACAGGATGTACTAATGAAGAACATCTTTAAGAGTACAGGGGCAGGGTTGGGGGAGGTGTCTTTATATTTTCTTTTTACTGTCTAGAAGCCTGGGAAAGTCAAATGAAGAAATTCATTAGGTCAACACACATTTGCCCAGCACCCAAGGCAAATGATACTGATTTTCTGCCCTAGATAAATAAAGAATTCATCACATGGTATGTAATAAAGGTGAAACTGGGGCTCCAGGGAGGAGGCTAGGGAGCTGATTTGGGAGCTGAAAAGGGTGGAGCAGAGTGGCTCACTCTCCTTGGAAGAGTTCAATGCCCTTCTACAAGTTATAGTACAGGAGAGGAGGAGACAGGTGACAAAGTGGCAGCATGGCTACTTCTCATCAGCCTTGCTAACCTCCTTGCTGAGGTGGCTCAGATGCAGCCCTCCAGGAAGCTTCCCCTTCTCCTGCTCTGTCCTGAACACCTATTCTCTAGTTCAATGAACCATAGTTGACAGCTGACAAGCCTCTCTCTACTACACCAGACCAGAGGAAGTATGTCTGATTTCTGACTCACTTTTCTCATTTCCCTGCCTCCCACAATCCCTGGTACACAGCAGAAACTTAAGCCTTCTCTGAATGAAAGAGTGAGGCTCAAATGGTAAGAGATGCAAAGGAAGACAAAAAATTGACTTGGAGAAAATAGACTTTAAGGTCTGTCTCCTCAGTGTAATGATGCTTGACTCAGGAAAAGGCAGGGCCAATTTCATCTTTAGCGCATTTCACACCTCTATGAACTAATACAGGGGGCAGTCAGTCGAGGGTTGTGGGGCAGAAGTTCGGAAGGAGAAAGGTTAAAGAAAAGAGGGAGGAAGGGAAGGAGAAATCCAAACAGACTGAGCTAAATTCTTAACATATTTTCATGTAGCCTCAAGTAAGGATTCTTATCTCGTTTTTTTTTTTTTTTTTTAACACCAAAGTATATTTTACTTACATTATCATTTAATTCAAAAACCCACAAAGTAACACTCCAAAAGATCTAGGAGCAGGGCACTTCTATGTGGCTGGCAGGAGGGAAAGGGGTGGGAATGAGTGAGATGCAGCAAATGCAGGAGTTTTAGGCACCTGCTTACTGATCGCCGGTGCTGGGCCCACTCAGGGCTCCCACTTACACCTGTCCAGAAAGGTGAACCATGACTACGACATGCTCACCCAAAAGGCTGTCCTGGCCAGGGGTCCACGGTGGGCCACAGATGGGCTTCAGGGTATCAAATATAAGAAAATACAAAGTACTATTAATATGTATAAATCTCTATTCTCTGAAACAAAGTTTTCATGAGGTTATAAAAATGGTCTGTGACCTCTATCAGTTTGGAAACCTGGGTTTTTAAGTCTAAGCAGTTACTCCCAAAGGTTTAGGCTGCCACTATTATTGGGTGGGAGTGGAGGGATTGGGAATCCTGCTTCCAGTATACTGTTCTTAGGAGGTAGAATCTCAGAGACCACAAAGGCTACAAAAATTGGGGTCATCACCACACTGACCTTCAGAGCCCTCAGGGCTTCCCATAAACATTCCACTCACCTGCAACTTATGACTGTCTGAAACATGAGGCAACCAGCTGTGGGTAAAGGACAGGCGAATATGGGACTGAGAGATCTGCAAGCTTAGCTGAGGCCAGAGTGGTCAGGTTTGGACAGGGGAACATACTACAGCTTGCCCCCACCTTCATCTTGGGGGTCTAGATTACAGACCCCAGCAAGTGGCTGAGAGGGGCCCCTGATGTCTTCCTCCTGCCAATTACCAGGAGTCAGCAGCATCTCATGGGGAAGAATTGTAGACTGAGAGGAGTTTGTGGGCCACATGCCATTCTGTTGACCCATCACCTGCATCCTGGGTTCAGCTCACCCCTGAGCCTTGGCCTCTTAGCTATGGGGATAACTGCCAGGACACCCCTTGTTACTAGGATACAGGCTGTGTCCTTCAGCAGATATGCTGCATAGTGGCCTGCCATTCCTGAGAAGAGAGCAAGGAGAAGAAAGAACTCAGCTGAGAAAGTCCTGAACATGAAGTTGCATCCTGGCCACCATCAGTGCACAAGCATGGAGAACACACCTCCAAAATGGGTCAGTAAAAGGACCAGATGATAAATATTTTAGGCTTGGTGGGCCATATAATTTCTTTCATACTAGACTTTACTACTTGTAGAGTGAAAGTGACTTCAGTCAATATATAGACAAATGAATGTGGCTGTGTTCCAGCAAAACTTTATTTATATACACTAAAATTCAAATTTTATATTATTTTCACACTATAGAATATTCTTGTGAGTTTTTTTCAATCATTGAAAAATGTGAAAAACATTCTTAGCTGGTGGGGTGTAATAAGCAGGCAGTGGAGCAAATGTAACCCATAGTTTACTAACTCTGGGTTAGAAAAACCTTCCACATCTATAATTAATTGAGAGGGCTGAAAGGGGCTCTAGCAAAAATGCAGCTTCTGATCCAGTAGGTTGGGAATGGAGTTTGAAATTGTGCATTTCTAATAAGCTGGTCCCAGAGAGGTTCAGACAGTTGACGCAGGATTATACCTGGAGTAGCAAGAGGTTAGATAACAACTTTCAGAAGTTCCTTGAAATGTTGGGCAGTAGACGCATGAATTCCAGTGAGCCTGCCCACCTGCGCACTAGTGGGTCCTAAAGGAGAAGGCACTCTGTGGTGTGGCTCTGACAGCCCTTCTTTCTGGGTGGAGGGTGAGTGGGTGTCTACATGCTCAGACCTCAAGTTATGCTAACCTGGCAACATCACCCACCATGTCCCTTGGGCCTGAAACAGGAAATTTAGCAGGGAAGGATTTATTTGCTCTTTCCCCAGTGTTTGCACATTCTTGGTCATTTATAAACATTGGTTTTTGAGGACTGAAACAGTCTCTTTTGGTCAGGTCTGAAAGGATCCAGATTGGCAGAATTTAGTAGAATGCAATTTACTTGGGGAAAGGGAATAAAAATCTAGGAAAAGTAAAACTGCTAATTTGCAGCAGTGGAAAGGCCCCCCCTTGTGGGGTGCTGTGCCAGTAAAAATGCATTGAAAATCCTTGAGGGCACAGGAAGCTTCTCTAAGGGCAGGCTAGCAGACATGTGAGCCAGGAAATACTTCCTGGAATGTGGACAGCTAACCTACTAGCACCCCAGCAAAAGGCACTTGAGTCAAGGAGTTCAGGGAGGCTTTCTTGCCATCAACAATGGAAGGTCAAGTCTATGCTCCCAGGACTCTTAGCCTCCCTGTCTCTTCCTCACAGTTCCTCCACAATGGAGGCCTCTCCTGCCTACTCTTTGCCCACTGATTTCTTTTCCAGATGACTGAGGTACACTGTCAAGCAGTTTCAATAAGAGGTGCTTATATCATCTTTCTAATCTAAAGATGATATATATATATATATATTGTATTCCTGTATTGTATTCCTATTCCTTGGGATTTAGACTTCCCAGTATTTGTCCCCGACTCCCACCTAGTGGCCTCTTCAAGTACTGCTCAAGGACAAAGAACCACCAGCAGCAGCAAGGCACCCTGCCTAGGACAGGAGTCCCTTGGGACTAAGCACAGGAAAGCAAGTGCCAGTGCTCACTTAACTCTATACCTGTCATAGGGGCAGGTAAGAAACAAACACTAGCAATTGGCTCACACAGGGTGTGCTTTTTTCCCCTTGAAAAATAAACACCAAATCTCCCCTTCTCTCTTCTAAGATCCAGGGGGAAATTTTTCCCACAAAACTCCTGTCTGTAACTTTTCCAAATTAAAAATTTCAACACAAATATATCCAGACCTGTCTTTGTTCTCTGCCCTTACTGAAGAATGGGGATGCAGAAGTGAATCACATAGGAAGAGAAACTCAGGCTTGCATTTTATGATCCATAAAATATATTTTTCTCCCCATCACTTTTACAACTCCTCTGTCTTTTCAATATGGTAAACAGATTTGCCTCTTTGGCCAGAATGAAAGATCACCAGCTGAATCTGGCAGGAATGCATGGGCTTTGTTTAAGGAGTTGGGAACTGAAGAAGCTGCCATCTGTGACAAGGTGATGGGGAGCTGATGAGTATGTGTAGGGGCTGTGGGAGGTGGCTGTGCCCTCTCCTGGGCCTGGATCTTTCTTTGTTCCTTGATAAATTAGTTGAAAAGATAACTGAGGTTGTTGCTTGCCCTGACTGTTGGGGTGTCAGAGGTGAGCACATATCCTAGATGCAGCCTCCCTCCCCAGGCCATAGCCCAGCAGAGGTCACCCATGCAGGATAGACTTCTTCACTGCTCTTCAGATGTGGACTTCCACTGACTCCTCACATAGGGCAGCCACGTCTTGAGGCTACCCAACCTGTCTTTACCTTGGAAACTAAGATCTGGACTGAGGAAGGCCAAGATGAGTGCTTACAAAGAGGCCCCTCAATAAAGCTCTTAGAACAAACCACAGAATAGAACCAGGTCTTGCAGACACAGTCCAAATCTGCTATCATTTCTACTAGGGACACTGAGTTCCAGAGGGGAGAAGAGGAGGTTTGGCCAAAGCCACACACAAGTGAGTGGCAGAGCCAGGATTGAACCCTGGCCTTTTAACTTCGTCCTGACTTCACTACTCCTTCACTTTGGTTCAGCTTGCTTCTACCTGCCTACGCATACTGCCCAGGACACCTGCAACCCTGTGAATGGTGGCCAAAGCTGCTGATCATACTCCAGTTCCAAAGAGAGCCCAGACGACAGTCCCCTACAGGCTCTTTGCCAATCATTGCTCCCTCCCTGGAACCTAAACATGGCTCTGACATGCCCTCACTCTGCTGCTTTGTCTGCCCTTCTCTGACTTCATCTTGAACCTTCGCCAAGGATTTCCTTGGCTCATATCCACAATCTTAAATGGAAGGGCAGAATGGCTGCTGGTTTGAGATCAGGGGGGTACATATCAGAATGTTCGAAAAGCACCCATGGTTACTCTGGAGACTACTTGCTTTGATATTTTTCGAGCATCACCAAAAATCCTGGGATATTAATCTGCACTCTGTACCCTACTGGGTCCACTGATTCAATAGATTGGTTGTTCACAATCCTGTAGAGCCCATTTGGATCTGGCTAGATAACCTCTTTGTGGGACTCAACCTCTGCACCCTTCCAGGCCACAGGAAAGTACACTCAAGGTACAGCCCAAATCCCGGAAGTAGTCATAGTGGCCCCACATCCTTCTTGCCTGTGGCATGTGTCAGGGCCACTGAGGAGCACTCTCTCCTTCCTGGACTTTAGGAGTACCAGTGAGGTTCAGGAGCCTTGACCTGAAATAGCCAATTGCTCCTGAGGGCATCATCTCATGCTTCACCATAGCAAACAGAGGAGAGTAGGCTGTCCCTGTCTGGAACTCAGGTACCTTCCATAGCAACAGAGATGCATCAGTCTTCCAGCAAGGCCTTCACTTTATCCTCTGTGAGCACTGACCCAAAGCTTGGCCCTATCTGTCAGACATAAAAGACCACCTGCCTAGCTCCTGAGAGTCACAATTCTGCTGAACCACAGCCTCACTGATGCCTCTCTGCGGGCCAGGCTCCAGCTTGCCTAACGCCAAGAAACTTGCTATACAGGAGTCTCACCCACCAACTTTCTGGGGACAGGCTCAGAATTCAGACACACATTCTGTTCCTATGCCAAGGGAACACAAACCTTTTGCTTCTTCCCTCACTGAGGCCTAGAAACTATCCCTAGCTCAGAGTCCCACATATGTCCTTCTAGGCCTAGAACCCACATCTCCTCATCATACTTACTGAGGCGAGAAGAGGAGGTTTGGCCAAAGTCACAAAGAAGTAAGTGACAGAGCCTGGTTAGAACTCTGGCCTTTGAACTCCTGGCTTCCTCCCCTACTCCCTCATCTTGGTTCAGCTTGCTGACCAGGATACTGGCAACCCTACAAAAGAAAGCCTGGGTTCCCACTGGGAGGCTCCAAAAAGAACACAGCATGGGTTCAGGCCCCAGAACCCTGGAACTCACTTATAGCCCTGCATTACTGAAATCTGAGTGGGTCTGGTTTACCTGGTTTTTAGGATGATCTGACCTATTAACACCCATCTATAGGCAGAAAGTCCTGGCCAACAGGACTCCTGTTGACCAGGCTGGTCCAGGTGTGTCTCAGCCCTGCCAAGACCAAGCAGAGAAGGAACTAGCTCCACTCCAAAGAAGAACTAGCTCCAATGCTGCCTAGTATGATACACTAGGATCAGGAGCTCCCTCCATTTAAGACACAAAGGGAAGGCCCAGGATTAGTCTATTTGTCCTATTCGAACCACCAACCACTCCCCCACTTCTGCCACTGCCTCTCCAGGAGCTGTTTTTTCTTATGGACCTCAGACACCATGATGCCTGGAGATCCCCAATGAACAGCAACAGTAATAGACCACATTTCCAACCACACTACTTTCCCTTCTGGCCAGTTGATTGGTCTCTGGGTAGTGCTTAAATTAAAAGTTTTAAATTTCTATTTCATTTGTACTTAATATATTTTTATGGGCCTGGAGAATTTAGCTCCCAAATTATTAGCTAGGTCAATAAGATTCTTTTCTTCATGAATTTAAATTTTAAAAAATGGAGGAAATGTGGAAAGAATTTGTCAAGTAGAAGAATAAACTCAAACGTAAAAGATATTGTGACAGTCATTCTGAGCTATCTTCCTAAGGGACATTCATGTCCCCCCAACTCCATCATTCCTTTCACAGAGAGCCTACCTCCTTCTACGGCAAATGGAAGTGGTTAAGTGGTTAAGTACCTTGTATGAAATTATTGAGACCAGCAGTGTTTTAAATTTTGAATTTTTTAAAATTTTGGAATATTTGTATAGACTTTACCAGATAAGCATCCCTAATTCAAAAATCTGAAATTCAAAATGCTCCAAAATCTCAAACTTTTGGATTTTTGGATTAGGGATGCTCAACCTATACTTGCTTCCCCAGTCACCCTTGCAGCTAGTGTATGCAAAAATGTGAACAAATCCTAGAACCAATGATAAATCTTCTGGAAAGCTTCAGAGAAACTTTCCCTCCTCATTAAAAAAGAAAAAAAGACATACTAAAGAAATTGTCCCTACTGCTGGACATAGCTGTGTAGTTGTCTGTGTGAGAACATGTTGCCTAGAATTCCATCAGCCATCTTACAACCATTAAGGGACAAGCCTGAGGAAAACCCAACCCCTAAGGATAGAGGGGCAGAAAACAGGAAGAGCCAGAGACTTTGAGGTCATCCAGAACCACCGATTTAACCTGAGGCTACCTATCCTCTGACATTGTGTTAGAGATACATAAGCCTCCATTTTATCTGCACCACATTACAGGAGGAAGTATTAATAGAGATATCAGGAGGCAAAGGTGGTCAGACCAATGTTATGACCAATCGGTAACTCTGAGATATATATATATCTATGGACCAATGTTATAACAATCAGTAACTCTGAGATATATGTATCTATGGAGTAGAATGGAGAAATCATGCAAGGGATGCACAGACACCACGAATAAGAAGGCATTGGTCAATCCTGCCTAATCCCTCAACCTTTCTCACTAGTTCATGTTCCAATCCTAACTCCCTGTAATTCTTGTGGATTTCTGTGAGTCACTGAGATTAAAACAATGCTTCTTACACTTTAATTTTCCTATGTATCACCTAGATAGGAATCCACATTCTGTATTTTTTCATAAGCTATCTGTGGGTACCCACAAGCTGCTGGGCCACAGACCAAAATGTTTATGTCAAGGGCTTCTAACCAAAGGACAAATCTAAAATGCCCATGAGTTCGTTCACTGCTCTGAATTCTATTTCCACACAGATAAGAACTAGTGTAGATTGTGTATATAGTCAGAGTATAAACTGACTTGAGGACTGCAAGACCTGAAATATAGACAGGCTAGCTCTGTTCAGAGTCAAAATCTTAACAACTAGCTCTGATTTCTTGGAATGTTTATATGAACTTCTGACCTGCTAAAAGTACACCATTCATAAGTTGCTGATGGCCATAATTATTCTAAAAGATTTATGAATGCAATAACTTTTAGGGAAATCTTCTCACAAAAGGAAAGCATTCACCAAACCATTGTATATAACTCCCAAACAAATCTGCAAATGTGAATGTAAACTGTTTTCTGCAATGCATCCTGCAAAAATAGCAACCACATTCACTGCCTGTGGATCAAAATTATTTTTTATTTCCAAAAAGGAATTTTAAAAGTTAAATCCAGTTTTCATACCACATGCTAAAAAATACTGATGAGGAAGAGTTAACCAGAAGATAAAATCAAACATAAACCTACTGAAGATATATGCAAATAGTTATTAGATCTAAGGCTACAAAGGAACTTTTTTAGGACTAAAAGGAAAAGGAGAAATCTAAACTATGAAGAATAACCTTTTAAACTTCTGTGCCTCAAAAAGCACCATAAAGAGTATTTTTTAAAAAGTGAAGAAAACATATGCCACAAATAAAGCAAAAGAGTAGTAAAAACAATTGTTCAAATGTATAAGCACTAAAACCTTAAAAGAAAGCAAGAGCGGAGAGTATAAACAGACTAGGAACAGACTAGGGTGGAGCAATCTCACCCAAGCGGCTCAAGGACAATCTCTATGTATGAGGGAAGAAAATGTTAGAACTATTTTATGACCTATCTCTAAATAATTCTCTATTTGTGGATTACTTTAATTATTTAAAAATAATATTAAAATACTGCATATGTGAACGTGTATATGGAGAATAACTTGGGGGATATAAGATTTAAAACTTAGAGAACATGCAAAAGAATAAATACTAATAAACTAATTTTAAAATGTTTAGTCTAATTAAACATATGAATGCAAAATGCAAAAATAACAGGAAAACATTTTCCCTTGTGACATTAGTGATTATAATTGATCAGGATGCTATGTGATAGACTCACCTCAAACCCTGCCAATGAAAATATAAATTATATTCTTTTGGAAATTGATTTGGGAAAATGTGCCAAAAAATTTAAACATTTGAAAAATGTGCCAAAAAGTTTAAAGATATTAATACTTTTGGTTTAAAGTTGCCAGATTTAGCAAGCCACAGGGGACCCACTTAATAAAAATTATTCACTAATTACTTAAAATCAAATTTTAATTTTAATCAAATTTAAAATATCCTATATTTTATCTGGTAACCCTACTTGAACTCTGTAATTATACTTCTATGAAATATCTAGAGATAAGGACAAATATTTCTCTATAAAGATATTCACTGCAACAATATATTAGTGAGAGATTAAAAATAACCTATCAATATTAGAGAAATTGTCACATAAGGTACATCCATACAAGATGACCAAGGAACATCCATACTCATTGTAAGCTGTACAATGAGGAATAAAACCTAGATATTGCTATACTGTGTTTAGGGAACAATAGAGAAGGCTCTTATAAGAACTCTATAGTGATTATACTGGGTCTACCTGTATAATCCAGGCTATTATCCCTATTTTAAGGTCAGCTAATTTGAAACCTTATTTCCATCTACAAACTTCCCCTTCACTGTGAAAGGTAACATGATCACAGGTTCTGGCCATTAGTGCACAGGCACATTTGGGGGGCATTATTCTGTCTACCACATTAGTATAGGGATATTACACAGAACACAGGCAGATAGTCTATCTAATGAAAATATTGAATAACACATATAATGACTATAATGAAGAACTGTTCAATGTTCAGACAAAGGCATAGAAATGAGACTGTATTGACAGAGACCTCTGGAACAAAAAGTAGGCAATGGGATCTGGAATGTAGTCAGTCTAATCACAAATGACATGGCCTCTGGACAAGAGTATCTCAACTTTCTTATCTTGTGTTCTCAAATATTAAGCTCTCTCCCCCAATTTAATGTTCCTGTTCCTGTCCTTCCACCTCTATGCATACTTTGCAATTTTGAATCAGGTCTGCAGACACTAGCATTAGAAAACTGCATCTCAGCCTTCATTCTTTTCTTTCTTTCTTTCTTTCTTTTTCTTATTTTTTGGTGTCTATTTTTTTAATTTGTTCTTCTTAAACATACATGACAGTAGGGTGTATTTGGACATATTATACATTCATGGAATATAACTTACCTAATTAGGATCCCATTCTTCTGGTTGCACATGATGTAGAGTTTCATTGGTCATGTATTCATATAAGAACATACAAAAGTTATCTACTGTCTTTCCTAATCTCATTCCCCCTCCCTTCCATTCATTCACTTTTGGCTAATCCAATGAATTTCTATTCCTCTTCCCACCTTTATTGTGTGTTAGCATTTACATATCAGAGAGAACATCCAGTCTTTGGTTTGTTTGGATTGGCTTATTTAGTTCCATCCATTCACTGGCAAATGCCATAATTTCATTCCTCTTTATGGCTGAGTAATATTCCATTGTGTATATATATATATCACATTTTCTTAATCCATTCAGCTGTTGAAGGGCACGTAGATTGATTCCATTGCTTGGCTATTGTAAATTGAGCTGCTATAAACATTGATGTGGCTCCATCACTATAGTATGCTAATTTTAAGTCCTTTGGATATAAACCCAGGAGTGGGATAACTGGGTCATGGTGTTTCCAGTCCAAGCTTTCTGAGGAATTTCCATATTACTTTCCATAGTGGTTGCACCAATTTGCAGTCCCACCAGCAATGTATGTGTGTACCTTTTTTCTACATTCTTCCAACACTTATTGTTGCTTGTATTTTTTATTATTGTCAGTTTGACTGGAGTGAGATAAAATCTTAGTGTAGTTTTGATTTGCATTTCTCTAATTGCTAGAGATGTTGAACATTTTTTCATATATTTGTTGTTCAATTATATTTCTTCTTCTGTGAAGTACCTGTTCAGTTACTTCGCTTATTGATTGGGTTATTTATTTATTTTGGTGTTAAGTTTTTTGAGTTCTTTGTATATCTTAGAGACTAAGGCTCTATCTGAGGTGCTTTACCTGCAGGTGGCAAAGATTTTCTCCCATTCTATAGGCTCTCTTCACATTCTTAATTATTTCTTTTGACATGAAGAAGCTTTTTAGTTTGATGCCATTCCATTTACTGATTCTTGATTTTACTTCTTGTGCCTTAGAAGTCTTATTGAGGAAGTTGATTTGTGGGCTGACATGATGGAAAGTTGGGCCTAAATTTTCTTCTAGTAGGTACAGGGTCGCTTGTCTAATGCCTAGGTCCTTGATTCACTTTGAGTTTTGTGCAGGGTGAGACAGAGGGATTTAATTTCATTCTACTACAGATGGAATTCCAGTTATCCCAGTACCACTTGTTGACGAAGCTATCTTTCCTCCAATGTATGAAATGGCCTTTTTTTGCCCTTTCTGATTAATTTTTACTTGAAATCTACTTTGTTTAAGAGATACATATGAATGACAAGTTTTTTTCCCATCTTTTTACCTTCAGTCTGTGGATGTCTTTGCTATGAGGTGAGTCTCTTGGAGACAGCATATTGTTGGGTCTTCTTTTATTATTCAATCTGCCAGTTCTATGTCTTTTTTTAAATATTTATTTTTTAGTAGTAGTTGGGCACAATACCTTTATTTTATTTATTTATTTTTATGTGGTGCTGAGGATTGAACCCAGCAAGTGCTCTACTGCTGAGCCATAACCCCAGCCCCAGTCTATGTCTTTTTTTTTAAAGAGAGAGAGAGAGAGAGAGAAGAGAGAATTTTTTAATATTTATTTTTCAGTTTTCAGTGGACACATCTTTATTTTATTGTATGTAGTGCTGAGAATCTAACCCAGCGCCCCACGCATGTCAGGCGAGCACGTTACCACTTGAGCCACATCCCCAGCCCCTATGTCTTTTGAGTGATGAATTTAGCCATTTACATTCAATATTATTATTGAGAAATGATTTTTATTCCCTGTAATTTTGATTTATTTCTGTTTTTTTTAATTTGAATTAGTTTCTTCTTTGTTTGACTATTCAAAGTGAAACTCTCTTTGCTAGTTTTTATTTTTAGTTTTCATTTCTTTTTTTCTTCACAAAATATTTGAGTATGTTTTGTAGAGTAGGCTTTCTAATTGTGAATTCTTTTTAACTTTTGTTTATCATGGAAGGTTTTTATTTCATTGTCAATTCTGAAGCTTAATTTTTCAGGGTATAATATTCTTGGTTGGCATCCATTTTCTTTCAGACTTGGTATACATTATTTTAAGACCTCCTAGCTATAAGAGTCTGGGTTGAAAAATCAGCTGAGATTCAGATTGGTCTCCCTCCAAATGTTACCTGTTGTTTTTCTCTGGTAGCCTTTACAATTCTATCCTTATTTTGTATATTAGGCATTTTCATAATAATGTGCCTTGGTGTGGGTCTGTTATAATTTTGTATATTTGGGGTCCTGTGAGCCTCCTATATTTGATTTCCATTTCATTCTTAAATTTTGGGAAATTTTCAGATTCTATTTCATTGAAGAGATTGTGCATTCCTTTTGGTTTGTATCTCTGAGCCTTCACCTATCCCAATAAATCTTTTAAGTTTGGTCTTTTAATGTTATTCCATATTTCTTCAAAGTTCTATTCATGGTCTCTTAACAACTTTTCTCTATGGTCAACTTCATTTTTAAGATTATATATTTTGTCTTCATTGCCTAAAACTTTGTCTTTCTAGTGGTCTTGTCTGCTGGTATGCTTTACAATGAATTTTTAATTTGGTTTATTGATTCCTTCATTTCAAAGATTTCTGCTTGTTTTTTCCCCCAGAATCTCTATCTCTTTACTGAAGTGATCTTTTGCTTCCTGTATTTTCCCCCTTACATTGTCCCTTATTTCACAGACCAATTTAACTATGAACACTCTAAATTCCTTGTCTGACATTTCTTCCATTGTCTTTTCAATGGATTCTGTTATTGAAGTATTTTGGGTTTTGGGGGGTGATTTGTTTCCTTGCCTTTTCATGTTGTTCGTGTGTCTACCCATCTAACAGTAGAGTGTCTACCCTTTGGACTTTTAGTATCCATAAAGGTTTCTACTAACTCATAGTTTAAGGGAAGACAGATAATAACAAATTCAAACAATTTACAGCATTAAAACAAATAGTTCTTGCTATGAAATCTATAAAGTTGATTGTCACAATAATCAGAAATGGGCAGTTATTGCCCATGGTAAAACAGTAAGCTTACAAAAGTGGTGAACAGGTATAGGACAGAAGTGATATAGGATATGATACTCATGAGGAGAGAAAATAGAAGTAAAAAATAAAAAGAAGAGTAAAATAGATCAATAGAGATTGGCTGTTAGCAGAGGAAAAAAGAGAAAGAGACTCTAGGGAAACTGATAAGTGAGAAAAAAACATATAAAATAAAAATTTAAAAAAGAAATAAAAGATTTCAAGAACAAAATCAATATATACTAAGCAAACATCTTGGTCCTCAAAATATTGATCCATAAAAAAATAACTGCTTTCAAAAATTATAGAAATGAGAAAAATAAACAGATATGAGTATGTATCCAGTTAAAGACAGAGTTCAGTAAGAGTAAAGAAGAACAGATGAGGGTAGAAAAGGTATTTAAGGTGAAGAGAAGAGAAAAATAGAAGTAAAAGAATTAAAGGAGGAGTGAAAGAGAGAATAATAGAGTTTGGCTGTTAGCAGAGAGAGAGAGAGAGAGAGAGAGAGAGAGAGAGAGAGAGAGAAATAGAAACAAAGGGAAACAGAGTTGTAAAAGAGACAACAGAAAATAAATCCAAAAATATACTAATCAAAACCCTAACCTTCAAAAACCAGAGCATGAAAAATAGCTACCTTCAAGAAATGCTAAAAATGAAAAAGCAGAAACACATATGAATGTGCACAAATGTATAATTGTTCATCATATATCAATCAGTATACATTCAAAAACAAAAACAAATAACAGAATAGTCAATGAGAATATATCCACGCTGCCTGTGACAAACTGTCTTTTGGTGTCTCAGTGGGATGTGTGAGGAGCTGTGGAAGATACTTTAGGTTTCGCTTCCAGGGTATAGTGGCCGCTGAGTTCTATGAGATGAGTTTCTGTAAGTGAAACTCCAAGGGGTGAGCATTTGGTCTGGTATTACCCTAGGTATTTTATTTATTCTAGGACCATACCCCACTATTCTCCCCAGCGCACCGCTTGTGGGAAAGGGGAGTCAGTCCTTCGCCCAGTTCTATTGTTCAGGGATACTGTCTTTTTTGGCCTCTCAAGGACTGTTTCTGAGCACTGAGCTCAGTCACTCCACTCTTTCAGATTCTCCCTGCTGCTGGTCCTGCCAGCTGCCAAGGGAGAGTTGGAGGGAGGGCTTTCTCAAGCATCTCTGATCTGTATTGCCCCAAGGCAAAAATGGTCTCTGTGCCAGAAATTCTCCATGCCAGAGATTTTCCTGATTTGCTAGGCTTAGTTTAGATCTCGCATTTGGCATCTGCTGGATGCATGTATTGGACTCAGCTCTCAACTCACAGACCTAAGTTCCCGGCCTGAGTTTGCTTCACTACTGTTCCAAGGTACCAAAACATCTTGAGCTTGGGCTCCCTGTTCAGGGCAGGCAGACCAGGACTTTTGAGCACTAGTTTAATAAGCTGAATAGCCGCTTGGTCAGCCTAGGACAGACTACCCTGCTGATGCTGGGATTCCCCATGCCAAGACTTTCCCAACACTTTTCAGTCTTTTTCCAACCTTGTATATTAATTTTGCCCATTCCCACTGGAACCCAGTTCCAATTCTGTTCCTTAGTTTTGTCTGATGTACCCCAAATTTCCCAGTCTTCAAGGCTCTCTGTCTAATATTGAGTATCAATGGAGTGTTTTTTTCACTCATCTCACAGAGAAGTAGTTTTCTCACTTTTGAGTCCCAACCAAATTATGGAGCTCTGAGAAAAGCTGCCTCCCACTAATCCACCATCTTGGCTCCTCCTTCAGCCTTCATTCTTAAACTCAGTTTAGGTAATCACACACTTTGTCAAACTGGCTTCCCATCATCCTGTCCTTCCTCCAGCCCACCAATGGTTGCATTCCAGATTACCTCCTCAAGGGGTTAACTCCTCACCTTACTCATTCTTAGATATTATTAACTCTTAAGACCTGCTGTTCGCCTTGGGAAAGCAGATGGCTAACAAAGCTACAAATCTGTTATGGCTTTGGTTACCCATATGTTTCCCCTAGACTGAGCAGGTCTGTGAACCTAATCTAGAGTGAATAGGAGGATAGTTATCAAATCTACATTCCATTCTCAAGATAGGAAATAGTTCTAGGGTAAGGAGTAGGGGCAAAAGTAAAGAAATGAATGAACAAAGCAAGTTCTAGATTGAGGAAAGAAACAAGGAGTAATGGAATCCAGTTGAGGGTAGAAACCCCAACCTGGGATTATAACTCAGTAATTAGTGCATATAATCCTGGGAGTAGGAGAAACTTCCATGTTTGCCCTTCTCTGGCCCTAGATTTCTTCTTCTCAGGAGAGACTGACTGTAGACCACAGGAAGGTAGAACATATAGCTTAAACTGCTTGACTAAGTTCTAAACTCCTGCTGGGAAGGTATACTCAGCAGGGATTGGCCAAAGCTGGATGGAAAGCAAGAAAAGGCTACATACAGGATGTACAGATTAGTCAAACTGGCCAGTGGTGGTGGTATTCCTTAAGCTATATGATGATGTTTCTCATGTTTCCCCATCAAGAAATGGACCTACTCACCAAGCTCTCCTCAAACCATTCTTTTATGTAGGTAGCTGTTGGACCAGGGATCTGGCTCAGGAGGGCTTCTCTCTCCTGAGGAAGTTCCAACATCTCCAGGGCCAGCCTCAAGTCCTCGATGAGATGGAGGGGGTTCATGTAAGAGGCTGGGGAAGACAGTCCAGGCTCACAGGTACCATCACTAATATCTGCCCCTGTTTTAGTGCCTGAAACAAGAGAAACAGGCAGAAGCCTGGGTAAGAAGGGTGGAAGCCATGGTCAGATAACTGGTCAAGAGCAAAGGCAGTAAAAGAAGAGAGGAAAGGAGCCTGAAAGATAACTTCCACCTTGGAAGAATGATTTATAATATAAATTTTGCAGAAATCATCTTGGTATAATCTGGACTAGGTGCACATCAGAAGTGGCAATGGCCCATTAAGACTGAACTATGAAGCTTATATATTTAGAAACTAGAAAAAACAGTCAGCCCTCATCAGTATCCAAAAACATGCTATTTAAGACAATGAGATCTCGTTCTTCAGCTTTTAGATTAATACATAATTTTTAAGTCAATATGCATATTGCACAGATGTCCACTGAAAATTCCTCCATTCCTGTACAGGCATTCTACTCCTCAGAAAATTATGTTAAGTAAAATAAGCCAGAATCAGAAAGACAAGTGTTGTATGTTTTCTCTCATATGTGGAAACTAGTGAACAGAGGAGAAAAAGAGATCCCATGAAAACATAAGGGAGACCATATAGGAAGAAGATCAGGGAGAGGGTGGAAGAAAGAGCAAGGGTGGTATTGGGGAATGAAATTGACCAAATTATATTTTGTGCACCTATGAATATGTACAATGAAACCCATTATTCTATATAATTAATATGCACCAAATAAAAAAAATAGAGAGAGAGAGAGATCTGTACCTTGGGCTATTCTAGTGTTTTGTTCTTATTACTAGAATGCCGTGGAAATGACTATGTCAGCACTGAGTTGGCCTGGGCTTTAAGAGATCTGACACTGTCTATTCTTCTTCTTTGATCCTAAACCACTATGTAGCAAAGCCCAGTTACCCTGCTAAAAAGACAGCCCCAACTGTCCCAGCCATTCCAGTCATAGTAACAGACACATGAGTAAGCCATTTTGGATCCTTCAGCTCCAGATGAGCCACCCCAGCAGAACACCATATAGGCCATACCTACCAAGCACTACCAAAATCACAGAATTATAAAGAAACAAATGGTGGTAGTTGATTTAAGCCATTATAAGTAGATTAGTTTATTTCACAGAAATATATAAGAATTAGCATACTCATTTGGAGTTGGGTTGAAATCCTTCCTGTTGTTCTCCATTGGGAGATTTCTATATTTCCCAACTTGTATTAATTATTAGGTATACCCATATCTCATTTCCCCATTATGAACTATGAGGTCTCTTGAACAGAGTTCAAGTCCACTTAGCTGAGCTCCCAACATCATGCTCTGCCCAGTAGATGTTGATGTGGACTCTGATCAAATACCCACACATATACTTGAGTAAATAGCTGAAAAACAAGAATGCTTGGCTTTCCTCAGAGATCTCGGATATGAAGTCAGCTCTTTCTAATGTGATAGAGAGGCTTTTGCCTTTCTAAACCCCATTATTTAACAACCAAAGAACCAAAAGTCTTCTTTCCTGGATACAATTTTTTAAATTTATTTTTATGTGGTGCTAAGGATTGAACCCAGTGCCTCAGGCTTCAATCCTGTGAGGCAGGTTCTCTACCACTGAGCTACAGCCCAGCCCCAGTACCATGATATATTTTTAAAATCACAGTCTAACAAAGAATTTGTGTGCTTCTTTTAGCAATAAGAAACACTTCAGAAAATGTGATGTAGATAGCAGAACTTCTAGGTCATTTGGATTGTTTATAAAGCCAAAATGATAAAATATTTGAAATAGTATTATGCTGGAAAATGTGAACTGTAAGGGCCACCACATCCACAGGTATTCTACAGGCCTAACATCTAATTTCCAGGCCCTTTACTCTTCTAGAAGCCAACTTCTCACTTCCCAGGCAGTTTGGAAATAAGAAATCCACACAGAAGGAAACAGTTACTCAGAATTTGATTGCAAGTTTACCTTCTGAAAAAGTCTGGTAGAGGAAATCATGGATCAAAATCCACAAACAAGTCAGTGGCACTAGGGAACTGAGAAACTGCCCAATTATCCACACTCTGATGTGTGCTCAGCACTTTTTGGCTGCTACAAATCCAATTCAGTGTTGATTGGGAACTACCACAACCAACCCTCAGGGAAGAAAATGGACAGAAGTGGAATAAGACCTCCAATCTACAAATTTGAACAACCCTTCTCCATTCTGAACTTACTCTAATTTCAAACACCTTTTATATACTTATAAATGTAGGGTGGTCAGATTGAGTGTGGGTGAAAAGACAGAAGTTTTCATTAACTTTCTATCACTGTGATGGCTTGGATAAGTTCTTCCCTTTAAAACTCTTGGGCCCTAAAACCTTGGAACTCCTTTCTGTTATTCAGATACTATGTGTACATGTGTATGAGTACATTTGTGCTGTCTATTTTTATAGATATATGTGTTATGCATAAAAGATTCATTTTTGCAATTTATGTTTCTTTTAATATTTTATCAAAATCAACAGCCAATAAATGCTGGGTGAGAAAAATAAAAAGATAATAATATTTAAGTGATAATTTGTCCCTAAGCTAGTTGTAATGACAGTAATAGCAAAGCCTCAGATGATAAGATTCACTTGATTTTATATCTAAGAATCAGGTATGATCATAGGACAGAAAACTAAGGAAAGAATAGACTTCTAAGGGAATGGGGATGCAAATGAGAAGATGATACTGAATAAAAAGGAATCTATTCAATGGGAGATATAACAATTCTAAGTTTTCTTTCCTAGAAAAAAAGTGTGATAACAAGTTTTCAAAAGGCCCAAAACTTCATGTAGTTCACTCCACATATATGTTTCTCTGTGTGATCAGTAAAGTTTAGAAGAAAAGAAATATCATTTCAAAGGCTAGGTTATAAAAGACATAGTAACTTCTGCCTTGTTCTCTCTCTAGGTTCACTTGCTCTGGGGGAAGCCTGCTGCCAGTTTTAAGGACACTCAGTCATTCCTATGGAAAAGTCCATGAGTGGAGGAACTATGACCACCTACTAACAACCCTCTTGGAACTGAGCCCTTGTACCAATAGCCTTGTGAGTGAACAGTCCTGGATGCCAGTTCTCCAGCTTCTTTCAAGCCTCCAGATGACTGTAGCCCTGGCCGATGTCTTAACTATAACTTCATGAAAGACCTTAAGCCAGAACTACCTACTAAGCTACTCCGGCATTCCTGGGCCACGGAAACTGAAAGGTAATAAAGGTTCTGTTATTTTATTTATTTATATTTTTTTAATATTTATTTTTTAGGTGTAGATGGACACAACACAATGCCTTTTATTTTTATGTGGTGCTGAGGATTGAACTCGGGTCCCGCCCGTGCTAGGCGAGCGCTCTACCGCTGAGCCACAATCCCAGCCCCGTTCTGTTATTGTAAGATGCTAAGTTTTAGAGCAATTTGTCACACAGTAAAATAAGCAATAAAAATAGTTTAAAACATTCCAAAAATATAATCAAGGGGAACTTGCCCATGTACTACTAAAATATGTTGCTAAGATTATTCTTAGAGAAAAATAAGACTTTTTTTTTTCTTTTTGAGGTGCTGGGGATCTAACCCAGGGCCTTACACATGCTAGGCAAGCACTATAGTGCTGAGCTATATCCTCCAGTCCCCAAAAGATCTTTATATACACAAAAATAAAATCTAAATAAGAACTATCTATAAAAATTAAAATACAAAAAAATATAGATCTAAATTGGATTAGAGAAAGATTTTATAGAAAAAGCAGTAATTAAGTAAAACATAATAGAATATTACATTTGACTACATAAAATTAACTACTGGAACATTAAAAACAAAATAAAAGCTAAGACAAATTATAACCTGAAAATTCTACTTTTAACAATTATAACAAAAAAAATCAACATATTCTTCATGTAAAAAGAGACCTTAAATATCAATAAGAAAACGCCCACTCCACCTCTCTCATACAAAATAGTTATAAGGTTTTATGTAAGCAACTCTGGAATAATAACAACACAAAGAGAAAATTATAATATGCAAAGAAAATATTTACTAGTTTTCTCACTAGTAAATAGGACTTGTAAAATTAAATTATATTTTTCACTTATGAAATTATTAAAGTTGACAAATGTATGAATTGTCAAGATCATTGTACTGTCATGTGTAACTAATAAAAAATAAAATTTAAAAAAAAGAAATTATTAAAGTTGAAAATATAATGATCATCCTGATTAGAAAAAGATATACTCCATGTTTGTACAAATATGTCAAAATAAGACTCTAAAGTCATGTATAACTAAAAGGAACAAATAAAATTTTAATAAAAAGAAAATATAATGATCAATGTTGATGAGCATGCAGTAAGAAGGGTATCCTCATATCCTATTAATACACACAAAAAATTGGCCCAATCTTTCTAAAAAGCAATATGGCAAGAAACAGTAAAAATATTCATACCTTTTGATTTAGTAATTCCAATTTTAGAAATCTAACCTAAGGAAACACAATCAGACATGTTGTCAAAGAATAATATAAAAAGAATAATCTGAGCAGTGTCTTAATTGTGAAAAAGTAGGGGAGAAATGCCTCTGAACAGGTGAATGTTTAAATAACTTGTGTTTAAACAATCATTTTAGAAAATCTCAGGCCAAGCAGGCCACATGATCTATTGAAAGAAAGCAGGCACTGCTGAAGTAGGAACTTCTGGCAACAGAGCAAACCCAACCACCAGGAGTCTCCTTCACTCACAATGAACAAATAGAAAAACTAGAAAAGAGAAAGATAACATTTTTTTTTTCTACTGTAGAGTCCAAGCTTGAGAAAAAATAAAAACCTTGGTTGCTAAAAACAAATAACAAACTCAATGGTGAAATAAGTTCAAGCTGACTTTAAAGTATCCCAGGGCCAAAGATCCAGTTAATGTTGGAGTGTGGGGCTTTAGTGGCCCAATTGAGAGCAGTAATCTCAAAGTGCGACCCGCACACACAATGGTCCAGAATGGTGGAAAACCTAAGGGTCAGCATTAACAAAGGCAGAATTTCCCAGAAAGTGTCAATTGCACTCTCCATTCACATTCCCTGCAGACAACTGGCTCCTATGAAAGTTTACAACCACTGGGGAGATAAGTCAAAACTGGGTAACCATATACAACAAATAAAACGTGGGTCCTAATCCTGGGATTAACAGAACAATATAAACAAGACAATAGATTAACATTGGTTATGTCTGTTTATAAGGCAAAGTTATTTTCCCCCAAATTATTGCTCAGAAAAGGGTGATTCAATCTACATTCAAATCCTAAAAACTTTCTCTCTGAGCCATTCTATTATTTTGAAAAACAAAGCAATTTAGAGAAGACAGATTAACACAAGGTTTTCAACAATGAATGCATATTGAAATTTTCACAAACTACAGATGCCTGGGTCCCACCTCCAGTGACATTAATTTATTTAGTCTAAAGACAGTGACCTGGGTAATTAAAAAATTCCCAGATGATTCTAAAATGAAGCCTAAATTGAAACCATTATACTAGCAGATCACCTCAATCAATGTTAGTTTTTGATGCTTATAGAGTCACCCGAGAATTTTTATTTTAAGGCACAAAAAATACAAAATTTACTATAGATTTAGTAATTATTTTAGAATAGGACCACATAAAATACAAGCATAGAATTTTATTGAAAGCCCTTTAATTATCACTTTCAAAAGCACAGAAGTATGTATGTGGTAACCCTAGGATTATACAGATATATATTTTGGTTTTCCTCCATTTGAGCTCATAGTTATGCCCCTTGAAGTTATTCATAGCCATATGATTTCTTTAGCCAATAAATAGAAGAAACATGTCACTTCTGGGAGAAAGTCTAAGAGCCAGTGTACAATTCCCAAGTTCCTAGCCTCTAGCAATGGTGAAGATTGAGTCTGCCCATGTCCCAGAATAAAGATGACACGAACCAGAACTTTCCATAGATCTGAAGTTCTTGTAATGTGTGCAAGAAGTAGTTGCAAGTTGTGTTTCAAACTACTGACATTTTAGGACTCTCTGTTTTTGTAGCATCACTTTGTTTACTTCACTTATGGAAGGCATATATCTTGTACAACTGCTTGTTGGAAATACATAATCTAAGGTGCCACTCAGATCTACAAATATGAATCCACATTTTGTCACCATCCCCAAATGCTCTACAACAGCTCTAAAATACTATGGTTATTTTTAAAACAACTCTCATAATGACAAATAATTTGTTAGAGATAAAGTTTATACATGTAACTAAATCAATACGTTAATATTATGAGTACATATGTGTCTATTTGGGAGTGTTTTGGGACCTATATGATGTTTTACATAATTAAAGGGGAAAAAAAGAAACAGAAACCTTAGTGATAAAAAAAAAGGGAAGCATGAGAAAAGAATGTGGAAATTCGAAAAGAGCCAAATACAAACCAAAATAAAAAATGTAGCCAATTAAATTATATATTAAGTAGATAGGTTAAATAGCAGAGAGAGTTACTGGAGAGAATGGTAGACCTGCAGAGACAGATGCAAGTAGAAAGTAGGAAGCAGTGATAGGAGACATGAGAGACAGTAAGACATTATCCAACAGAATTCTTCAGGAATTCCAGAAGAATACAGAGGATGACACAGAGGCTACAGAGAAGGAGAAAATGGCTATGGATTTTTCAGAATGGAAAATTTGAGATCTCTTAGTTTAAAGACACACAGTGAGTCCCAAAAAGGATACATCAAAATGAATCCATCCTAGAAACAATGTAGAGAAACTGAAGAACTCAAGAAACTTCACAGCAACCAGAAGCAGAAGAAAGACCCAGTTAGATTGTCAACAGACTGTTCACTAGCAATAAATCCCAATGACCATAAAATAATAACTACAAGTGGCTACCAACCTACTAGCCTATACAAGTTAAGGTACAATTCAAGATTAAAAACATTTAAGGACATATTTCAGAGGATGATTAATATAATTTATTACTGATAAGCTACACTGAAAGGATTTCAAAGGAAGAAGGAGATGCCATAAAGCAAAAGGAATGGGACGAAAGAACCAATTATGATCAGAGAAGTTATTAAAATTGTTGGTTAAACCAAATGGAAGTTAACTTTTAAAAATCCAATAATTTAGGGAATATAAATTAAGACTATACTAGAATCCTAACAAAAATTATGTAATTATGGGTCAGTGATGGGAATTAAAACATTCTTTAGGAATCAGGTATTATTAAAAAGGAAGAAAATATTATTCTCTAAAGATATGATCTTGCCAGGTACAGTGGTACATGCCTGTAATCTCAGTGACTTGGCAGACTGAGGCAGGAGGATTGCAAGTCCAAGGCCAGTCTGGGCAACTTGGTGAGACCCTCAAAATAAAAAATAAAAAGGACTGAGGATATAACTCACTGGTAAAGCACCCCTGGTTTCAATCCCCAATACCAAAAGAAAGAAGGAAACAAATACAGAGAAAATACCAGGCATTCTATCAAACATTCAAAATCTGGATAATTCTAATCCAACAAACTCTTTTGTTTAGTATAGAAAAAGAGGGCTTGCCTTCCAGCTTACTTTATGAGATGAGCCTATCAAAACAACCTTCAGATCAGATTGAGAATGGTCTGCCCCTCCCCCAAATTGTACCATTTAACTATCCTGAGTACTACAAAAGATCACAGGCTGTCTCACTGATGAAATTAAATATATAAATTCTAAGCAAATATCAACAAAGTCAAATCCCACCATATATAAAAAAGATAGCATATCATAATCATCTCTCTTGGGAAATGATAGATCCAGCAGATCCAAACGGAAGATAAAAATGAACTGATATATATAATGCAGGACATGTGGAGAAAAATACCCCCCTAAAGAGCACATTTTATTAAAGCACATATAAAGAATTTTTTCAAAACTGACCACATATCAGGCCTTATAAGAAGTTCCCCCCAAAATCAAGAGCAATTAGGTGGTTGCTATGATTTGGGGGGGGTGGGTACTGGGGATTGAATCAGGGGCACTCAACCACTGAGCCACATTCCCAGCTCTATTTTGTATTTTATTTAGAGACGGGGTCTCACTGAGTTACTTAGCTCCTTGCTTTTACTGAGGCTGGCTTTGAATTCGTGATCATCCTGCCTCAGGCTCCCAAGCTGATGGGATTACAGGCATGTGCCACTGCACCTGGTAGTTGCTATGAATTTAATGTGCCCTCCAAAGTTTATGTGTTGGAAACTTAATCCCCATATAACAATATTGAAATATGAGACTTTTAAGAGGTAACTAGGCCATAAGGGCTGTGCCATCATGAATGCATTTATGCCTTTACCATGGAAGTGTGTTTTTTTTATTTATATAAGACAGCAGAATGCATTAAAATTCTTATTACACATATAAAGCACAATTTTTCATATCTCTGGTTGTATACAAAGTATATTTACATCAATTCATGTCTTCATACATGTACTTTGGATAATAATGATCATCACATTACATCATCATTTATAATCCTATTCCCCGTCCCTTCCCCTCCAACCCCTCTGCCCTATCTAGAGTTCCATGCTCGCTCTCCTTATCCCACTATGAATCAGCCTCCTTATAACAGAGAAAACATTTGGCATTTGGTTTTTGGGGATTGGCTGACTTCACTTAGCATTATCTTCTCTAACTCCATCCATTTACCTGCAAATACCATGATTTTATTCTCTTTTATTGCTAAGTAATATTCCATTGTGTATATATGCCACTTTTTTTAATCCATTCATCTGTGGAAGGGCATTTAGGTTGGCTCCACAGTTTAGCTATTGTGAATTGTGCTGCTATAAACATTGATGTGGCTGTGTCCCTGTAGTATGCTGTTTTTAAGTCCTTTGGGTATAGGCTGAAGAGAGGGATAGCTGGGTCAAATGGTGGCAAATAGAGAGCCTACACCTTAGGAGCAAATCTTTGCCCCTCATGGATAGATAGAACACTAATCTCTAGGATATATAAAGAACTCAAAAAGCTAAGCACCAAAAAAACCCAAATAACCCAACCAATAAATGGACCAAGGACCTGAACAGACACTTATCAGAAGAGGATATACAACCAATCAACAAATATATGAAAAAATGTTCATCATCACTAGCAATTAGAGAATGCAAATCAAAACCACTCTAAGATTTCATCTCATTCCAGTCAGAATGGAAGCTATGATGAAGACAAAAAACAATAAGTGTTGGCGAGGATGTGGGGAAAAAGGTACACTCATACACTCATTGACTGCAAATTGGTGCAGCCAATATGGAAAGCAGTATGGAGATTTCTTGGAAGTGTGCTTCTAATAAGAAGATAAGTTCTGCCCCATCCCTTCTGTCTTCCATGCATCCTCTGTTGCCTTCCTGCCATCTGCCATGGGATGACACAGCAAGAAGGCCCTTGTCAGATGCCAGCACCTTGATACTGGAATTCTCAGAACTGTGAGAAAAAATTTCTTTTCTTTGTAAATCACGCACTCTCAGGTAATTCTGTTACAGTTGCACAAAATAGACTAAGCTTTTCCTGTCTTACTAGTGCCATAGGAAGAAAGGATAGATATCACTAAGGCTGCACTTATAGCCTCTTCCCTATTCCTGTTATTTGAAAATGTATACTCCAATAAATTAGAAAAGCTAGAAGAAATAGATATATTTTTAGACAAATACAATTTGCCAAAAATAAATCAAGAGTACATAGAAAATCTAAAAGATCAATAACTAGCAATGAGATAGAAGCAGTAATAAAAAATCTTCCAACAGAGAAAAGTCCAGGGACCAGATAGATTCTCAGTTGAATTCTATCTACCAAACCATTAAGTAAGAACTAATGCCAATACACCTCAAATTATTCCATGAAATAGAAAAGGATGAACACTTCCAAATTCATTCTATGAAGCAGTATCACATTTATACCGAAACTAGATAATGGCACATGGGGGGGGGGGGCTACAGACCAATATCCTTGATGATTTTAGATGCAAAAATACTTAATAAAATATTAGCAAATCAACATACAAAAATCAATCAGTCTTTTTTATACCAACAATGAATCTGCTAACAAAGAAATCAGAAAAACAATACCATTCACAATAGCCTTGACAACAAAAAACACAATACCTAGGAATAAATCTAACCAAGGAGGTGAAAGACCTCTACAATGAAAACTGCAGAAAGAAATTGAAGAAGACCTCAGAAGATGGAAAGAAATCCCATGTTCATGGATAAGCAGAATTAATATTGTTAAAATGCCCGTACTACCTACCAAAAGCTATATACAGATTGAATGCAATCCCCATCAAAATACCAATGGCATTCTTCCCACAACTAGAAAAAAACTGTACTAAAATTCATTTGGAAGAATTTCAGACCCAGGGCTGGGGTTGTGGCTTCATGGTAGAGCACTCACCTAGCAGACATGAAGCACTGGGTTCAGTCCTCAGCACCACATAAAGATAAATAAATAAAGATATTATGTCCATCTACAACTAAAACATATTAAAAAAGAAAAAGAAAAAAATATATCAGACCCAGAATAGCCAAAGCAATTTCAAGCCCAAACAGCAATGCCAGAGACATCAAAATACCTGACTTCAAATTTACTACAGAGCTATATTAACAAAACTGCATGGTATTGTCAAAGAAATAGACATACAGACCAGTGGTACAGAACAGAAGACACAGAGATAAACCCATACAGTCATCTGATCCTTGACAAAGGTGCCAAAAACATATATTGAAGAAAGACAGGCTTTTAACAAATGGTGCTGGAACAACTGGTTGTCCATATGTAGAAGAATACAACTAGATAAAACTTATCTCTCACTCTACACAGAAATCAACTCAAAATGGATCAAAGACCTAGGAACTAGGCCAGAAATTATGCAATTCCTAAAAGAAAATGTAGGGTCAACACTCCAGCTTTTAGGCACAGGCAACAATTTCTCAATAGGACCTCTAAAGCTCAGGAAATAATGCCAAGAGTTAATAAATGGATTGGTATCAAATTAAAAAGCTTTTACACAGCAAGGGAAAGAATTAGGAACATGAAGAAAGGACCTACAGGACAGGAGAAAATCTTTGCTATCTGCTCTTCTAACAAAGGATTAATATCTAGAATACAAAAAGAACTCAAAAACTTGACACCAAAAAAACCAAATAACCCAATTAATACATGGACAAACAAATTAAACAGATACTTCTCAAAGGACAAAATATACATGGCCAACAAATATATGAAAAAAATATTCAACATCATTAGCAATTAGGGGAATGCAGATCAAAACTATACTCAGATTTCACCTCACATACTAGAACGGCAATAATCTAGAATACAAAAATAATAAAAACTGGAGAAGATATGGAGAAAAGGAAGACTTTTCCACTATTGGTGGGATTGTAAATTAGTACAACTACTATTGAAATCAGTATGGAGGCTCCTCAAAAGACTAGGCATATTTATCCTGAAGAATTAAAGTCATCATACTGCAGTGTTACACACATACTCGTTTTACAGCAGCACAATTTATAGGAGCCAAACTATGGAACCAGTCTAGGAGTTCATCAACAGATGAATAGACAAAGAAAATGTGGTATACATACACAATCAAGTTTTATTCAGCGTTATGGTTTCAATGTGAGATGTCCCGCAAAAGCTCACATGTGAGACAATACAAGAAGATTCAGAGGAGTAATGAAAATGAAAGAGTCTTAAACCAATCAATAAATTAATCCCCTGATAGGGATTAAATGAGTGGTAACTGAAGTAGTAGAAATGTGGCTGGAGGAGTTGGGAATTGGGGGCGTGGCTTTGGGGTATATATTTTTATATGGTGAATGGAGTTTCTCTCTGCTCCATTATTGTCATGTGAGCTGCTTCCCTCTGCCACACTCTTATGCCATGTTGTTCCTGCCTCACTTGGAGCCTTGAGGAATGAAGCCAGCTGTCTATGGATGAAGACCCCAAAACCATGAGCCCTCAAGTAAAACATTCTTCTACAATAATTCAGATTGGATCTTTTAGTCACAAGTGGTGGAAAAGCTGACTAAAACATTCAGTCCTAAAGAAAAATGAAATTATGGCATTTGCAGGAAAATGGATGGAAGTAGAGACTATTATGTTAAGCAAATTAAGACATCGACAGTTAAGTGTTCTATGTTCTCTCTTGTATGCAGAAGTTAGAGAGGAAAAAGGAAAAGAAAGGTGGGGTGAATCTCCTAAATATCAAAGGTACATCAGTAGAGAAAAGGGTTCAAGGGGTGGAGGTGGAGAGAGATGGGGGAAGTGCTGGGGAGTGATATTGGCACATATAAATATGTAACAACAAAGCCCATAATTTATGCACCAATGCACTAATAAAAAAATATATGGATAAAACGAAAAAATAAAAAGAGCTAGGGATGTGGCTCAGTGGTAAATGTGCCTCTTGGTTCAATCCTTAGTACCAAAAAAAGAATAAAAATAGACATATAACAAGTTTAGTAGATCTTAGATAAAATGTAATGACCAGCTTTTTTCTAACAAATTTAAACCTCAGTAAAATGAACATATTCCTAGAAAAATATAACTTGCTAAGAATCAATTAAGAAGAAATTAAAACTTTGCTATCAACAACCATGAAAAAAGAAAACTTTCCAACAAGAAATAGTAGGTCCATATGGGTTTTTTTGGTTTTTGTTTGTTTGTTTTATATTTATTTTTTAGTTGTAGTTGGATACAATACCTTCATGTTATTTGTTTTTATGTGGTGCTGAGGATCGAATCCAGGGCTTCGCACGTGCTAGGCGAGTGCTCTACTGCTGAGCCACAACCCCAGCCCCAGGTCAGTTCCTATACCTGCAACTATAACAAGTATTTAAGGAACAAATAATTCCAGTCTTATCCAGACTCTCTCAGACAACAGAAAATGAGGCCACACTGTATCAAAGAGTGGGAAGTGGGCAGGTGGACTCTGCCAACAAAGGAGAGAATAGCATTTGGGGTGCTGAACAGTGTGCCATTCTGCCCTCTTTACACAAGTGGCAGTCTTTGACCTCTCAGTCCCCTACACACCTATAAACTCCACTTCAACCCTCTTCTGAACAGTCATGGCAGAGCTCCCTCAAACTAAATTCTGAATGGAAATGGGCAAGTGTACATTCCACAAACATTACTAATGACTGTTCTATGTTGATCCTCCTAAGAGAAGTGATGGACAAGATGAAGGACTGTTCAGAGCAGGGACTCACCAATCAGCCATTAACAACACAACTGACATCATTTATGGGCCAAGGTGAATCATCCCAATCTTGATTAGAACTTTTTCTAATTCCACACACACACACACAAAAATTCCTTTCTTTTTATAAATCTAGACACTAATCAGGATTGGCAGAAAGGCCCAACAGGGCAACTTCTTTAACTGTCATTAAACAGATTCCTTTTAAATATTCCTCTTCAATAAAGACTAAAAAAAAATATATGGATAAAACGAAAAAAATAAAAAGAGCTGTATGAGTAACCTCCTGCCACAGCAAAGAGAAATAAGTGGCCCTCTGCCCTGACCATGTGGCTCTCTGGTTCTATGCCAGGAGTAGTCTGATAGAGTAGCCATTAAACCTGTTAGTTCACAAATTAAGACCTATATAAAATTAACGTTTGTGACAGATGCTCTGTGCCATCCAGAGGGATGTAATTATGCAATATATAGTTCAATATCGACTTTCAACAGTGTAATTCAATTATCCTGTTATTTGCAGACAGAATCACAGGACTAATGAGGAGAAAGATTAGATCAAAGTTAGCATTATATGGGAAGCTATTAACAATGGTCTTTTACATTAGAAAGAAATCATTATTGACAGTGGTCCTTGGGGTTTTAATAATCATTTCTTTCCAACCTTCTGATTAGTCACGCCTAACATACACTCACTCAGAATTCAAGAATTCAAGTTTACAAGGAGTGTCATTGAATACTCCTACTTATACTTATAAGACATTTCTTCTGGAATTTACAAGAACTGATTTCTATTCTTCACACATCCCAAATCACTGGTCACCTTGAAAGGAGAGTCATCACACTGTGCCTTTAGAGGGGCATATTTGCCATTAGGACTACTTTCAGAGTATGAGTGGTCCAATTATTCATAGGATAATCATCTGCATTGTTTTTTCTGTTAATTGGGGGAGGGGATAGACTTTTTGCATTAAAAGTTAACTACATAAATATTGATCTCATGTGCTCAAAATGTACTATTGAAAAGAGTTTTAGAAAATGAACAGTAACCTATTATAATATAAATTAATTATAAAGGGAAATTCCTTATCATGTAGTATTATGATCATTAATACATATTATTGAAGAAATTATATCCATTTTAGTGAGAATCTTTGTTGTTGTTGTTTTCTCTATAAATAGCTACTATTGGGGGGTGGTACAGGAAGCCCACAAAAATTTCTTCTATGGAAATAAGTGAATTGCCTTTTCAAAACATGAGAGAATACAGTCCTTGGGTACTTGGGTACTCACCAGATGCAAAAGCAACTGTATTTTGGTAGTAGTAGTGGTAGTAGCATTGCCTGATGTCATTGAACCTCAAATTAATATGAGGAAGATTTAAATCTTCACAAAAAATATCACTTCTGCAGAATCTGTGATATCATAATATGTGGCAGGGTTTCAATCTTCATTCCAGCAGTGCCACCTTTTGAGTAATGGGACTCTTGTTTGGAAGGAAAATGTGTAATAAGAACAAAAACCACTCAAGCTAAAGAGATTATGACCAAGAATATGACAGCATCCTCCTCTTTATTAACTCTTTTCTCCTACAGACAGCCCCAAACATCAACATAAGACCAACCCAGGAATGAAAGGAACCTGAATGCAAATTTTAGTACTGCCATTTACCAGCACTGTGTAAAAACATACCGTGTTATATTATACCATAAGGTGATAAAAATAATATTAATACCAATATCAATAAAACATGTAATAACTTAGACCAAATGAGCACTTACTAAGTATCAGATACTATTTTAAGTGCCTTATTTGCATTATTTTAATCCTTACAATAATATAAAATAGGTATTATTATTACTACTATTTTATCCTTAAGGAAACTGAGGCCCAGAAGAATTAAATAATTTGTTAAAGATCTCACAGTCAGTAACAAGTGGTTGAGCTGGGATGCAAACCCGAACAGTTGAACTCTGTGGACTACATTAAGAACCACCAAAGTTCCTTTTTTTTGGCCCAGACGGCCCAACCATTTTGAAAATGAGAATAGTATATGAATAACCTTGAGAAAAAAATGTCATCAATAAAGGCATCTAATAATTATAGTTCCTTTCATCAAGAAGAGTATAGATTGCAGGCTCTCCAGACACTAATAACTTCAAAATTTAATTATCTGTCAAATGTCTGTGTGGGCTAATTACAACATAGGATATTGTTCACAGGACCTACCAACTACTGAGTTTTCAAAAATAGTGATTTGATATTCCACAAGAATTATCCAAAGGAAGGCACAAATTGAGAAAAGAACAAAGTTCACTAAACAGCCAAATACAAGATAGATACAGAAACCAATATTGAACTCCTAACCAATGAAAAGGACATCCTATTCACAAAAGTAAATAAAATAAACATGTGACAAATATGTATTAGATAGCTATGTGTGCTACAGACAATCAAAGCACTGGAGAGATAATGGCAGATCCTATGTCCTCATAGAATTTAAATTTGTAAATTTAAATTTTTAAATTTTGTGTAGGAGGCAGACAATAAACAAAGAGACCAACATGAATGTAATAGATAAGGTGATGATAATAATATAAAAACATATAAACAGATTATGAGGTCAGAGAGTGAAGTGGGATGCTGTATTAGTCAGGGAAGACCTTCTCATATGGTGACATTTCAGCAGGAATCTGACTGGATTTGGAGGACAGCTTTCTAGGAAATAGGACAGCAAGCACCAGGGCCCTGAGGCAGGCAGCGCAGGCGACTAAAATGAGATAAGTCAGGGGGAAGTGGAAGAGATAAAGAGATAAAGACAGCAAAGGCCAAATCACATTATGACCTTGCCGGCCATGGTAAGGATTTTAGATATTATCCTGAGATGGGAGCCAATAAGAGTTTTGGAGAGGGGAGATATGTGATTTAATTTATATTTTCAGAAATATTTAATTTATATTTCAGAAAACTATATATCAATCTTGTAGGCCCTGAGCAAGTCCAGTGGTGAATATGCAAGCCTCATACAATGAAAACCACAAAATACAGATGGGAGACATAACGGCTTTAATATATGAGAAGCCTACTGTATCCTTAGAGAAGGAAAACTCAACATGATAAAGATTTCCTGTCCTTCATCAGCATATCAAGAGCTAACACTTTATGGTGCTTACTATGTGCCAGGCACTTTTCTAAGCACCTTACATGGGTTAACAAACAACCCCTTAATTCGGGTACTATTATTATTCCCATTTAAATATGAGGAAACCGAGGCACAAACTATTATTATTAGCCAGTCTGAAGGTCTGATCCTCTGGCTCTTATCTCAACACAAGGAAAGGCGCCTCTGGGAGCTTCCAAATCAGACTTTCTAAAAGTGTGGCTAGGATCAGAACCAATACCTGTAGTCTACCCACCAGTATTCTTCCCTACCAATCTGCAAAGAACCAATCTTTAAAGAATGCCTTGGAATATCTTAGATTTTCTCTCTATAAAGCTCTCATGCCTGTTCTAGACAGAAAAGTCCAGGGAGCCCATCCAAATGGAATCCAAGATGGAGGAGCAAGGAAATGGGAGGAGGAGGGAGCACTTTGTTTTGGAAGGTCAGTGGGTTAGGTCTCCCAGGTTCCATACAACCTACACCTAACGCCCCTCCCTCCACAACCTTCCCAGATTTTCAGTTAAAGATCCTTGGCCAAGGTAAGGCCTTTATGATCCAGTTAAAAAATCCTTTCTCAGAGAAATACAGGGGTTTGCCAGAGGCTACCTTACTTTGGGAATGCCTGCATGGATAAATTAGGAGGCAGGAAGAGGCACCAATGCCACAAAAGGCTGCCTTCTTTAGGAAGTGTCTTATTCATTCCTCCACAATTCAATATGGTCAAGATATCAGTTCTTCCCAACATGATCTATAGATTCAATGTGATTCCAATCAAACCTCATCAAGTTATGTTGTGGATATCAACAAATTGATTCTAAAGATTTTATGGAGGGTAAGGAAAAAGACCCAGGCTGGCCAACAAAATATCGAAGAAAAACAAAATTGAAGGACTGACATGATCTGATTTTAAGACAAACTATAAACCTATTGTAATCAATACAGTGTGATATTGGCATAAATAAAGACAAATATATCAGTGGAATAGATTATAGAGCTCAGAAATAGTTCCATATAAACACAGTCAGCTGATCTTTGCCAGAGGAACAAAGGCAATACAATGGGAAAAGGACAGTATTCTCATTCATCCCTCATACCTCCCTCTCCCAGGGGCTCACTCCTCAGCAAGGGGATTAGAAGTTCTGACCACCTCAGCCAGTCTGAAGGTCTGATCCTCTGGCTCGTATCTCAGTGCATGGAAAGGAGCCTCTGGGAGCTTCCATCAGACTTTGTAAAAGTGTGGCTAGGAAATCCACTCTCTTGGTTTCTTCTCAGTAAGTCATCAGATACCCTAACCTAGAACAACACATCCTAATCTATGGAGACTCTGAAAATCAGGACATTAGTCATGGCCTCCTAAGGGCCCATTTATTCACAGAGAAATTAAGAGCCTGACAGAAGACAGCTAGACCATGTTACAGAGCTACCCAAAATATGATGAAGCTGTGAGACACAGAAAACCTCCCTCACTCCAGGCTCCAACATCCAGAGCCCTCTGTGAGTCAGATGTATTTCTGCACTATGTAGAGAGCAAATGCCTAAACAGGGGCAGTGTCAGGTATCCTGAGCAATTCCTGGGGTCAAGCTGCATTCAGCCCCATACCTTCTTTCCTCATTTCCTCCAGCCATAGCTCACACAATGGAGAATTGAGACCCAAAGAAGCATACCCTGTCTGCAAAAAAGACCATTGGACTATATCATGCAAGGTCAGAAAGATGACCCTGAGCCTTTTGGAAAAAATTTGTTATAATCAATATAACTTTCTGGTTGCACCCTTCAAGGAATTAATCAGTCAGAATGGTCCACTGGCAATATTGTTGAATTACCCACAATTTTGCCAACTCCCTTCTAGAGAAAGTCCCCTACTGGCCAATTAAAACATTAAGACAAAATACTTGAGATGTATAAAAAGCAATATGGCTTCTTATGCAATATAGAATATTATTAGGTGAATCAGTACAAAACTGCCTCCCATCTTCTAAACACATTGGAGAACAGCAGAGCAGTGAATACTGAGTAGGTGGCAAAGTCTGCTCAATTTTGAGTTTCAGCTCAACTCTAATAAGTCATGGTATGCTCTGAAACTTTTAAAATAGAATCAATCTCATTGCACTTAAACGGTCTTGCATTTATAATCCCAACAGTGGTACACTCAGAATGTATCATAGACCCCTATGAGATATGAGAGAGTTCTCCAAGTTTGTATATTAGAAAGAAGAGAGATGGCACATATCTTTAACCTATTTTAAATTAAACCTAACAAAGGGTTTCTCTCTATGCGAAAAAAAAGAAAGAAAGAAAACAAATGTAAGAAAACCTTTTCTGAGATGTGAAAAACTAAAGATCCATCATCGGGATCCCAAGTGTACCTGCAATGATCCCATCCATCTGTTCCAAGGCAGCTTCCAGGGCATGACTAGCATCAAATGCCATGACTCTTTTTGCCTGCTTAGTCTCTTCTTCCTGTTACTGAAAATTCAAATATAGAATAAAGAAAAAAGTTACAGAAGTTCCACATTACATACTTAAGACCATAAAATGCTTTAAATTCATTATCACACCATGCATTTACATTAAGAATTCCAGTAGCTGAAGTATAATTTCTGACATCTCTATGGTCTTCCCCTCCTTGCACAAGTGCTTTTTGTCTATGAATCTTTAGCACATGATCCCATTTACTTATTTTTTTTTAAGAGAGAGCGAGAGAGATAGAAAGACAGAGAGAGAGAGAGAATTTTTTTAATATTTATTTTTTAGTTATTGGCGGACACAACATCTTTGTTTGTATGTGGTGCTGAGGATCAAACCTGGGCCGCACGCATGCCAGGCGAGCATGCTACCGCTTGAGCCACATCCCCAGTCCCCATTTACTTCTATAATGAAAAGTCACTAGGGCTCTCCAGAATCACCAGAAGCAGCAAGACCCAATTGTTACCTCTCCATACTGATAGCGCCAAGCTCCAGAAGCACTAACCACCACTGGGGAAGGCTCCACTGTCTTACAGCTGCATTTGCCTCACACCTGCAAGGCTTTCCTTGGATGGGTATGATTCAGGTAAGAGGCCTCAGCTTCCACTTTCCCTTCTCCAAATGGGCTAGCATGTCCTGCCTAGGAAGGCCAAAGGTACAATGATATAAAGAGAACACTGTCCAGGAATACTGTGTCTGACCAATCTCAGATGCACCCTATCCGGCACTATTCAAGGTTTAGAATTTCGCCCTATTGGGGATGAGGAACATCTCCGAGGATACATGGAACAGCCACTTTCCTGAGGCTGTATTTCCCCTTTAAGAGCTTGATAAGTAATGACAGGGCCATCTCTGGACAACTCTGCTTCTTAGAGTTCAACTGTCTTCTTGCAGCCTCATCTCATTTTTCTTGTTTCCTGAGATCAGGGAAGATCTTATAACAGCATTTGTAATTCTAAGAGACTTAGCTCATGTCTGTCAACTGGAGCAGGAGTCTTTGTTTGCTCATTCAGCAAAATCCATGAGTATGCCTAATGGCATCAGAGCTCAGGAAAACAGAGATGTGGCTCTCACACATGCACAGGCCAGGAAATGGATGGTTCTGAGCATCTCTCCTAGTTTTCCCTGTGAAGTTGGACCTTTGGAGTGAAGAGAAGAAAGGGGGCTCTACATGGAAGTAGCTCTGGAGATGGTATAAATAAGGATTTCAGAACCACATGGAACCATGCTGGACTGTACCAGACAGTAGCAGTTGAGTTCATAGGCACTAGAGTTATGGCCAGAGCCCATACCTTGCTCTACCATTTACTGTGTAATCTCTGAGCCTAAATTTCCTTATCTGTAAAAGGGGATAACAAAACCTAATTCACAGGATTGAGTCATGATTAATTAATCATTAAGGCTTCATAGTGAGCACTAAGCACATTCCTTTGCACAAAATAAGTGCTCAATATTAGTTAGCTATTGTTATTCTTTGTTTTTCAAGTGACGAGATAACCTCAGGACATATTTTTGTCAAAACAGCTCACAAAGTTAGACTTTAACTAAAAGGATGTGGCCCAGGGAGAGAGAACCCTTTGGAAACTGTGGAGCTCATATATGTGTCATCTTGAACCCTGATAAGCTCAAGCCTCTGATTTGCTTGAGCCTGGCAAAGGAGGACAGCCATTCTGCACATGGAGGGGCAGGGCATTGATTCACAGGGACAAAGGCCAAGGAAGGCTCAAAAGCAATACGCATTAGGCCTCAGGACAGAACTAGTGCACAGTTAGCTTAAGAGAATGACAATGGGAGTTCCCACAGGGGGTGGGGAGTCCTACTGGCACCTCAGGTTCCTGGAAGGAGCCAGACAAGACTGAAACAAAGACCAGAAGTATTGTGAAGTGAGAAGAGCAGCTCCAGCTGCTCCAGAGTAACACAGTATGTAAATCTGGGATGGGAAGGGAAGCAAGCTTGAGTTGGGATGTAAGAAGAGGCTGCAGGAAAAGGAGGGGTAGCAGAAATGGCATCAGCAGATTCCCTCTTGTTCAGCCATAACATTAAAAGTTTGAAATACTTCCCTCCAAAAACGTCCCACTGCTCTTCTGAAAAAAATCCAAAATCCTTACTGTGATCTACCAAAAAGTCACTACAGAGTCTGGCCGGCCCAGCCTCACATCTTCTCCTCAGGCTTCTCAGGCTTCAGCAGCATTTTCTCCTGAGGGCTCACAATCACACCAAGAAAATGTCCTTTCTGTAAGTGGACACCTGCCATCCTCTCTGCCCTGAACTCACTCCCCAGCTCTCCGCAGGGTTAGGGCTGACTATTCTTATCCTTCAGGTCTCAACTCCAAAGTATCTTCTGAGAGAGGCCTCCCCAGATACCCCTAATCTAAAGCAGCCCTGTGAAGCACAGTAATTCCAAATTATTTTTTCTTGCTTCCACCTGAAGGCAGGGGGACCCTGTCTGCCTTATTTTCCCCTATCCTCAGTATCTAGCATGATGCCTGGCACAAGGAAGTTTATGAATAAATACTTGTGAATAAATGGATGAATCCATGCAACCAACATCTCCTAAAGTGTCCTGGGCACTGGGGGAATACTGATAAATCAGATGTTGTACCTGCTCCCGTGGACCACAGAGTCGAGCAGAGAAGACAGAAATTGAACAAATAATTATGGTACACTTTTAGGTGTGCTTTTAAATGTAGGTATGCAGTTTCCCTGAATCTTGAAGGATGAGTAGGTGTTTTCTCAGAAGATAAGGAGAATGGCATTCCAGACAGGGCAGTACATGAAAGACAGGGAAGCATGCAAGGGCAGGATGGAGCTGGCTACGGTCAAAACAGTTGACGTTAAAAAGGACCATCCAGCCACTCAAGATGAGTCAAAACCTTCCAAAGAATTCACATAAGCAGGACAAGGGCAATAAAAGAGGAGCTTGGGAACCACAACCACTCCTTTCAGGGATCTGGATACCAGTGCATAACAAATCAAGTGATCTCAGATGGAAGTACTACAAAGATTTTTAAAGAAAGATCTCATATTTCAAGAGACTGGGCCCATGGATGAGCTGTGGCTGGCCCATTTGGGGCCTCAGTATCAGGGTGAAAGTTGGGAGGGCAGTTAGGAGGTACTGCCCAAGGGCCCAAAATATGACCCCCTGCAACAGAGGAGCCTCAAAAGAACATGGGCCCTCTGCCCAGTGATGAGTTTATACTTGGCAAACAAAACTGGGTGGACTCGTGGGAGCTGGCCTGAAGTGGGGCATGAGTCAAAGTTATCCTAGTCACAATTCAGGAGCTGGGACAGTGAGATTGGGGAACCTTCTCGGAGCAGAGCTGATGAGCTCAGCTCTAGACCTGCTGGGTCTGAGGTGACAGCAGAATACCTGGATAAGAAGGAGTCCCTGCCTACCCTGGCACAGTGCTGCTATGAGGTAGGCATCAGATATGGAAGGGCTGAAGGTAGCATAGGTGTAAGGCCTCCTGCCCCCATCTGTGAACACAATCTTACTGGATCAGGGAAGCCGTGATGTCACTAGCCATTCCCACTCTGGCAGCTAATAGTGGTTTTCTTCCCTACTGTCTAGGTTAGAGTTCCCATAAGCAAAGAACACATGATAGGGCAATCCCTTCCCTTAAGAAAGGAGGTTTAAAGAAAAAAATGAAAAACAACAATAGTGTTGTATTCTTACAACACCACTGACACCAAACGTGTTTTTTTTTTTTTTCCTACACCAAGCAATTTCTAAATTGTCTGTAGGACTCCAACTGGTGTCCTACAATTCAATTCATTTCTTTTTTTTTGAACCCAGAGCTTTGTGCATTTGAGGCAAGCACTCTACCAACTGAGGTGTATCCCCAGCCCCCTACAATTCAATTCAATTCTGACACTACTTGAAGTTAGCATAAGATCCCACAAGTTGAGGGCTCAATCCCACAAGACTATCCCTACTCTAGATGCCAATCAGAACTCCAGGCTTCCCTTTTGACTGACCAGCTATAAATCAGGGATTCCCAAACCCCTTCCTCAGATTGAATAATTTGTTAGAACAGCTCACAGAAGTCAGGGAAACATTTTACTTATGTTTATTATAAAGAATACAACTCAGTGACAGCCAAATGGAAGAGATGTATTTGGCAAGGTGTAGGGGAATGGGGTCAGGTAGAGCTTTGGTGCCTTCTCTAGAGGTGACTCACAGCACCTTTATGGGTTCATCAACCTGAAGGTTCTCCAAACTTGTGATTTCACATGGACATTTCATTATACAGGCATGATTGATTAAGTCATTATTCATTCAATCATTGGTAATTGAACTCAATTTCCAAACCCTTTCCTCAACCCCAAGATGAAGGGTAAAGGATTAGAGCTGGGGCTGAATTTCTAACCCTCTAATCATGGATGGTTCCTCTGGGAATCAGTCCCCATCCTTTAGGAGTCATCTCATTAGCATAAACTCAGGTATGGTTGAAAGGGGCTTGTATAAATAACAAAAGGTTCTTCTCTCACCCCCATGCAAGGATTTTAGGAGCTCTATGCTAGAAGCCAGGAAAAAGATCAAATATTTTATTTCTTATTATAGCACAATATCACAAGTCTCCGAGGCAAACGTGTCATGTGACAACAAATAGTGTGTTCTAGCATCTTCCATGCCTGTTCCTCCCCACAAAGACACATATCTCCTCCAGGAGCTGAGTTCATTGGAAATTGGGGCTTATGTGTGCAAAGTTCCAGAGGCAATATGCCAAGAGGTCTTCTAGATGGAAGTAAGGTTCAGAAGCCAGAGGGAGCATCCAAAAGAGGCACCAATCCAAAGGGGCTAAGAAAGAGAGCCAGAAGCCACGTCAAAATCTAGAGACAAGTGAAATCAAGGTGATGTCAAAAGTTAATAGTAGGAACTTAACTCGTTTTCCCTACCAATGAAAGGACAGCTGTCACAGCTATCCAAGGCCTGACAAAGAACAGATAACAGAATAATAGAGACTCTAAATAGGGGTACCAATCAGCCCAGGAAGGAGAGGAGCAGGATAAAGAAGGACATTGATCTTAACATGCTTGATACAGTGAAAGCTGTTATGTTATACAAAAGCAGTTATCATCTCTTTGAACACTTAACACAGCCCTGCATTTGTCCCTAGTGAGCAGGTGTACTTCTTATGCCAAGAAATGGGCTCATCCCTGGCCACAGATATAAGGAAAGGTATGTTGTTTAAGCAAAGGTGTGGTCCATTCACCATTCATCCCTCCCTTCATTCTCAGGCTCTATGCATGCTGTCATCTTCCTGTCTATGAGTGACTAAGGCTACAGCTCCCACTAAGATAAGACTTTACCCTCCTCTTTGCTACTGGTCAGAGAGAAAATGCCGCTCTAGCTGTAAAACCAGCCAATCAAACAGTCACGTCTTAGAGTAGCAATATGTGATGATGGATCTCATGGCCACATGAATTGCACCACATAAAGGCCAACTTAGCACCTTAAGATGATTAAGGTGCAGGACCAGTAAGGGAGTCATAATTTGCCATCCATCATCTGATATGCTCTGATGCAAACAGTGATTCATATACTATATTAACTACTTTCACATTTAGCAAAAGGAACCAAAAATAGGAATAACTGGGCAACATATGCCTGGGACAAGTAAACCTTACTGATCACAAGCTTCCACTGAGTCACAAGCTTCCATTCTACTTTCTATTTTTTTTTTCTCTCAATAAAAGTGATTGGGGTTGTAATTTTTGTTTGAGTTAGGTTCACACATCCTGGGTGGAGTGATGAATAGGAGAAAAGAGCTAGGAGTCCCTGACAATCCTGTATCTGGAAACAGCTGAGCCAGAGCTGGGACCTGACTCCTCAGCAGCTGCATCCAGCAACCCTGCATCGAAGGCAAGGTGCAGGGAAAGATCCTCAATCAGGGACCCACCACAGAACTTGGCTTCATCTCATACCTTTCCCCTTCCCCAAATGGCCAACAGATGATAAAGAAGTAGCAGCATATCACAAGAAACTATAAGTCTTTCCTCCATAATTTAAAGGCCTCCCATAAACCATAGCTGTTCTTTAGTAGTTATTTTAAGAAACACCTTTTGCTACCCTTAAGCTTGGGAGATAGCCTCTAAAAGGATATAAGAACCAGGTGTGGTGGCTCACCCCTGTAATCCCAGTGACTCAGGAGGCTGAAACAGCCTCAGTAATTTAGCAAGGCCCTGTGCAACTTAGTGAGACCCTCTCTCAAAATAAAAATAAAAGAAAGCAGGGGCTGGGGCTCAGTGGTTAAGTGGCCCTGGGTTCAATTCCTGGTACCAGAAGTAAAAATAAATAAAAAAATATAAGAGACATATCTCTTTAGGATAATAAGAACAAGAAGTTATTTGAGTGTAAGGAAGAGGAGAAAAATGAAGGAAATTGCTGGCAATGTCTGAATCCTTAAACACATTCCATATCAACTTATAACAACCAAGAACATAGGTTGTATAGCCAGACTTGGGTTAAAATATGGGCTCTGCCACATCATTCTGTGAGTCCTCACACAACTTATTTAACTTCTCTGAATGTCAACGTGTCATCTATAAAATCAGTTAAAACAAATCTTATTGTTATAGGCAAAAGTCAAGGAGACCTCATGTAAATATATCAGATTGAACCCAAACATCTAATTTAGCTCCCCACTCAAACAAGTATAGAAGAGTTTATTTTGAAAAATATAAACCACAAGGACACAGAGCATGAGAAAGGAGACATAAGGGAGATGCCAGAGTAACAGTGATACAATAAACATAAAAGGAGGGCCAGTTCTGAAGCTCAGAAAGAGGTTTCTTCAGTAAAGTGAAACTGGCAGAACTTCTGATGCACCTAAATATCTACAAGATCTGTATAATTGGTGAAGAATTGTGTGATTCAATGATAAGAAAACAAACCACACAAATAACAAAAGAACTACACAGAAACCAAGAGTATTATAATCATATCCTTATGATAAAACACCACGTACTGATCTCACTGAAACTGCATTAGCAGAATGGAATGGATGGAAACGCGCCTGTGGGTGAGAGGGAAAAACTGGATTTCTAAGCTCTTCTGAGTTGAACTCTTACCTTCTGAACTTATAAGGAAATTATAAGTCACTGGATAATGACAACTAAAAATAAATAAAGAAGGAGAACATACATTTTAAGAGATACAAATAAAAATACTAAAAGAATTTTAAGTGGCTACATCTGAGAAAGACAGTGGGGTGCATAGGTGGAGAGATAGCTACGTTAAGAAATCATTTATAATCATCAACTCCTTAAATTGTGTGGCTATGTACTAGTGATCAAATTAAAACAAATAAGGCTGGTGATATAGTTTAATGGTAGAATACTTGTCTAATCTGCCCAAGGCCCTGGATTTCATCTCTAATACTAAAATAAAATAAAATAAAACAAAACAATCAAAAACACCAGGGATAATACACATAGTGTGGCACAATATTAACATTTAATTCAGGTGTGCTCAGTTCTCCTCTTTACCTTACATTGGGCAGGTTTTTGTTAGCTACCTGCTAAGGACTTATTCAACATTATCTCACTTAATCCTCACATGCCAGTTGCATATCATCGTAAAGATATGATTATTTTCCATTATAAATGGGAAAACTAATTAGGCAACTTGCTGGAGAATGCACACTCTTCTTGTCTTTCTTCCACTTTGCTGAGACAGGAACCCACTGAAGGGCTTTGAGCACACTGTGACATGATCTAACTTACCTTTTAAAATAGTTGTTCTGACTGCTGCCTGGAAAACAGACTGCTGGAATGAAGCTGTGAACACAGGAAAGACAGGCAAAAGAAGAAAGTAGCTTGGACCAAAATGATCATAAGAGATGTTCTAATACTGATCTATTGGAGGGAAAAGCCAGTAAGATTCACTGATAGGTTGAACACAGACATGTGAGAGAGAAGTTGAGCACGACCTCAAAGTTTTTGGCCTGAGTCCCTGAGAGATCAAGAGTGACAAGGGAGCATGTCAGGGTAAAATAGCACATTGGTTTCAAAATGCCCAACATAGGATGCCTAAGAACACCTAGAAAAGATACCCTGAATGCCATTTGGAAATATATTCTGAGGCTCGAAAAGAAGTCTGTGCTGGAGATATAAATTTGGGAGCCATCTGAATAAAGAAGGTATTTAAAGCAATTTCATGAAGTGACTTAAAAAGTATATAAATTAAAAAAGAAGAATGCCTAGGACTCTCTGGAACATCCAGTACACAGCTATCAGGAAGAAGAGGATCTTATTTACCAAGGAGACTGAAGAGGAAAGCAAAGAAAAGTGAAAGATGCCAGAGCCAAATGAAGGGTTCCAGACAGAGATGCAGTTATGGGTGCTGCTGCTGCTGAGTAAGACAGCAGAACAGCTCTCTAGACTCCTGCTTGTGGTGGCCTCACTGGCTCCCACAGCCTCACCTGTCTCTGTATTACCTCAATCCAGAGGACTGCAATAGCCACCTAATTGGTGGCCTCCCTCCAAGCAGCCTTCTCCACTCAACCTGTACTCAGACCCATACATCTCGGTGGTCCTCAAACTTCAGTTGTTTGGGGAGGGAAAGAGGAAATACTGGAGAACGATAATGGTCAAATTATACTGTTATATTGTGTGCGTGAATATGTAACAAAAAAATCCCACCATTATGTACAATTATAATGCACTTATTTAGGAAAAAAATGAACTGGGAAAATAAAACAACCTATTTATCGGATCACTAGGAGACCTAATGAAGCACAGATAAGTAGAAGAGAGCCTGGCCTTCATAGTTCACTGAACTCTTCAAGTAATTCTGACACCAATAAAAGTTGAGCCCTGCACCAAGCACTCTTCTGCTTAGAAATATCATGGCTGGCCACCAGTCAGAGTTGAATTTATGGATTTTCATCATTTGGTTACAAATTTAGCTTCTATTATCTCTTGGCAGTATTCTCCTCATCCCAACCAAATGCTTTGTCATTAATGAACTGACCCTAATTGTTAGTTAACTGGCTGTCCGGTTTTATGTCCATGCCAGCAGCTTTCTCTGCTAAACTCCCATCTTTCCATTAAGCCAATTCATCCAGGAAACCAAGCTCTATCTTGCCCACCTAAATGTGATCTCCTGTCTCTTTCATCCTGCAGGAAAGAGATGATGGCAACTGTGCACAGCCACCTCCCCTGTAGCCCTGCTAGGTTCCAAGATCTCTGTAAGTCCTAAATAAATGTTTATAGATTTATTGATAAACTGATTTATTGTCAGTTTGAACTAAATACTGGCAGATAGACAGTGGGGGCTGGAAGGAGGTGGCAACAGGTCTCCCTTACACCTCCTTCACTCACCAACAGATCGCCTCCCCCAAACACTCCCCAACCCATCTTAGTGATGCCAACATGGTCACCAAATCAGAAACCTGGGATCCCTGAGTCTCCCCTTTCATTACCCATACACAGTGGGTCACCAAGTCTAGTAAAGTCTCCTTCCTCACCCCCTCTCAGATGTGTCCCCTCTTTCTCACCTGCCCTGCAGTCATTTCTCATCATAATGACTACTATGACTTTCTAACTGGCCTTTTTGCCTCCAGCTGTACTTCACACCCCACTCATGCTAGTCCCTGCTGCCAGGAGAATGGGTCTATTTCATGAATCTCACCAAGGTTTTCACAACACTTCACAATCTTCTTGTCATCCAGGACTCAGAGTCAGAGGCCTAGGTATCTACAGAGGAAAGTAAGGAGCCATGGGCTGGTGATGAGTGTGGCTCTGTAGTTAGACCACATTTAAACCACATCCTGCCCTTGACCACCTGTGCCCTTGACAAGTTCCTTAACATAAATGAGCCTCATTTTCCCTACTTGTAATGTGCAAGGAAAAGCATATACATTGTGGGATTGTAGCGATTCAAACCTGGAGTGGGGGATCATAGCCACAGCGGGAATGATTCTCCTGGCTGTATCTGGCTCCACCCTGAGCAATAGCCAAGCTACTGTTACCAGCCTGACCCTGCTTTCAGGACTTCCTCAGTAGATAATGTTTGAGTCCAAGACCCTCCTTCCCCCTGCTCAACTCCCATTCCTCTTTTGAGGCTCAATTATCCTCTCCAGGGACTCTCTCCCATCCCCAAAACAGACTACTCCAGAGCACTAGCCATATAATGCGTGAGACTCCTTTGTCTCAGTGGTGAGATCCTCAAGGGCAGGGCCAGGTCTCTGACCCCAGAGTTCAGCTCACCTATGCTAAACCAGTGAACAGAATCAACAATGCCTGTGGGAGGCAGCTGGAGGCTCCTGGGGCAAAATTCTCTTCATCTATAAGCCTGTGAAGTAAGTCATCTGCTTCTAAAATACAGTGATGGAATGGGTGTAGGATAGACAGTCCCACTCCAAAGGGGAGAAATGGAAGGAATAAAAGTCCCAGGTCTGCACTGGAGAGGATCAGCTCAAGTCATCCACATTCTACCAGGGGCCAAAGTCTAAATCAAGGGCCCTTTTTAAAAAAAAATAAGTAAAGGTATTGTGTCCAACTACAACTAAAAAATAAATATTAAAAAATGTATTTTGGCATGTTAAATAAATAAATTAATTAATTAAGGGCCCTGAGGCCTGAACAATATTTAGCACGATCCAGAAGTCATGCCCAGTCATCCCAGAAACGGCTTGACAGAAAGGAGAAGTACGCACACTGGGCCTGAGAAGAAAGCCACTCAGAGCAAGGCAGAGCCACTGACTTTGTGTCATGACCCAAAGACAAGGCCACAGTTTTACCTTTCCTTGAGAACAGGGGGAGCCGGGCCCAGTGAGATATTCTGCCATGACTGAAAAGTCAAGGCAGGTCAGAGAGATGCTGTACAATCAGAATTAAGAGGAGAAATTTTGATTTCTTTTGTCAGTGAATAACAGTAGCTTAATTAGGCTAAGAAAAGCTGAACAGGATAAAATTAAAGAATGCCAAAAAAAAAATTGAAGGTGAACAAGCTTGTTTCACCTAATCACAGTATCAGTAACTCCTAATAACAAACTGGCTTAAGGCTTTATAATATCAAAATACATTTTTCACATACACAGCTTCATATTCCCACTTAAATATCCCACATCAGGCTGGTCTGATTAGTACGTCAGTTAACCAAAGTGAGGAGGCTGAGATCTGCCAGAATTGCTGAAAGAGCCATAAACCTGGGTGCAGGCTGGCAGTGCAAGGTAGTGTCAGGGTCTAAAGAAGTATTTCTTGTTTAGCATCTTTTTCCTGCTGTACCAGGTTAGTGAGTTGTATGAACTGGGCATTACCAGCCACTCCCTACTGGGGGAGATCCAAGAGATCCCTAAGAATATTTGTGCTATAGTCCAGCTCTACCAAACACGCTGGAAAGATTCCTTTTGCTTTCTGCATCTTGCATTTAAAACCCAGCCCGACTTTGATCACATGTCCCTGCCCCACCACCAGCCTCCTTTGGCACAGCCCAACCCAGATGCTTCCACTTAAACACTTAGCCAAATGCTCAAGCCCTTCTCACCAAACCACAGCCCTTTAAACAAGGTTCCACGGTACTGAACAGCTTTTTCAACAACACATAGCAACAGCAGGGCAATCAGTCACAAAGCTGAACAGCCTCCTCTAAAGACCACAAAGAAACACAAGTCACTGGGACCTCACCTCCAGGTGCCAAGAGGCCAAACTTCCAGTCTCACTATCCCATAGTCTCAGGAACAGGAGCAGTATCTCCCTCCTACCTGAAATGGCAAGCTACTTAAGAGAAACACCACCCCAAAGCCATGAGCATGAGATGCTGACAGCCAAGCTCAGCCCAAAAGGAGGAGCAGGGTCTGGCCAGGAAGTGGGCGAGTGTGAGGTTCTGACGGCTCACACCAACAACACATCTGACCTCGGGGCTAGAGGAACAGTGAGAAGCTGACATTGTTTTCTTCCAGTGTCCCTGCTTAATACTTTGAAATGTCTGCTTAACCTTCCTCTTGTTTGTGCCTATTTCTGCTTTTGATATTCTATCCTGCCCCCATTCCCCAAACTGGTTCTTTTCTTCAACTCAAGGGCTAACTGTAGCAAAGAGGACACAACAATCCATATGGCCAAGGCCACGGGCCTTCCCCCAGGATGGTCTGAGCAGATCTCAGAAGACATATAATGCAAGTACTCCAAAAGGAAAGGGACTTGGAGTGTGTATGTGGGAAGGTGGGAAGTGGCAAGGCCAGGATGTGTGCCTTTGGAAAGAGTGAGATGGGGAGCCAGGCAGTGTCCAGGGAACAGAATATCACCAAGGCCCCCATCAGTCTGCCCTCTCATACTGTGGACAAGTTTATCTGCACGTGTCCTCACCAGAGCAGGACCCACTATAGCCACTTAGAGAACTTGAGATGGAAGGTTCTTTTCCTTCTGTAGGCCTTAGAAAGAGTGCATCTGAGAAGTAAATGTAAATGAGAGTGTGACTCCAAGGCTGAGACGTAAAGGACCAGGACAGAACCAACAACCCACTTGCTTCGAGAGCTAGCTACCTGTTCCCTAGCTACATGGCTCTTCACAATGCATCAAAATGATGGCAAATTACCTCATGACTAGACAACTTCTACCTGCCTGTAAACACTACCTGCTCTGAAAGTTTATAGCAAGTTTCTTGCCTCCTACAAGAGGCAACAGTCCGGCCAGGCATTGTGGTGCCCACTAGTAATCCCAGTGACTCAGGAGCCTGAGGCAGAAGGATCCCAACCTCAGCAGTTTAGTAAGACTCTAAGCAACTTAGCAAGAACCTGTCTCAAAATTTAAAAAAATTTAAAAGAAGAAGAAGAAGAAGAGGAGGAGGAGGAGGAGGAGGAGGAAGAGGAGGAAGGAAGGAAGGAAGGAAGGAAGGAAGGAAGGAAGGAAGAAAAGGGCTGGGGATATGGCTCAATGATAAAGTACCCCTGGGCCCAATCCCCATTACCAAAAAAAAAAAAAAAAAACCAGTAACAATCCCTGTGAAAAGACTTCATCTTCATTATCTCATTTGTGAGGAATATATTATAATTATCACTCTTGTCTTTTAAAGATATAGCCCTGTGGCCAGGGAACAGGGAAAGTGACAGCAGGTGAAGCTGGAACCAGCTTGGGCAGAGTCATTCACTTCTACTCACCTAGAGAACTTGCCCCCCCCCCGTCTACCAGACAATGGCACCTCTAAAGGGAACACCTGGAAGCCACCTACTCTTCCCAGCAATAACATGGAAGGATGCAGGGAGTCAGGATTCTTCTCAGCGGAGCACACAGAGCTCTCTGGACGCCCCCTCCCAAGTAGAAGCAGGCAATGATAGCCGCTCTCTCTCCTGCCCACCTCAGGTCCCTGCCGGCACCTCCCAGGCTCTCTTTGACTTGACTTTCTCTTTCCCCACTCCCTTGTTCTGGACCATATGGAGGCCCCCTGTAGCCCTATGCCCAGCAGTCAGCAGGCTGTTCTCACCTCAAACTTTGCCTCTCCCTAGCCACCGCCAGCTTACACTGAACTTGCTGCTGGGTGCATTCTGCTTCTCTGGTCACAACTTATTCTCACTGTCCCTCTGCCTGGGGAATCAGATTCCCATGTCTCTTCTGCTCCCAAACACTTACATGTCCATGATCTTTTATCTCCTTCCTGTCAGACTCCCTTGCAGTATACTAGCATGTATCTTTCTTTGATGATAAATGGAACCCCTGGATTCCCCTCTTCTCCACTTCAGTCCTCCCATCCATCCTGCGAAAAAGTTGTTCCTCCTCCCTTTGACCTACTGTTATATCATCAATGAGTCCATCTCAATTATGCCCTCTAAGTTAAATCTGCATTTCTTGCCTTGTCCTGCTCCTTCCTCTCAACCCACACTAATGTTAAAGCCTCTGTTCTCTAAGATCCTACACCCCCAGCTACTATGTCATGTTTCTTCTTGGATTCACGAGCCACTGTTCACCTTCCACTCCCCCTAATTCCCACTGTAGCGAATTTTTCACTCATTGAAGCTGCCTTGTCATCTATGGAACTGTTCCTGTTCTTATTTCCTAGAAAGGCAGTCTAGGCGGAGTTAAAAGTACAAACTGGAGTTAGACTGCCTGGGTGAGAACCCTGATTCTGACACTCTGTGTCCTGGGCAAGAATAACCTTTGTGTCTCAGGTTCCTTCTGGATGAGATGGGAATAGTATCTATCTGAAAAGGTGACTGAGACATTTAAATGAGTTCAGAAAGTAAATCATTTAGATAGCAGTCTATCCATGTAGACTGGACTGCTTTTCTTGGCATCACATCAGTGAGACAGTTACTTCATTTGCTATCCAGGACAAAGCGCCTCTAGGTTCCTCCTTGAACTATACAGCAGCCTGCACTTACCTGTGACCCTTCCCCTCAAACAGCATCCAGTCTCCATGGGTCTCTCTGCAGACATGGTCTTCACCACCACATTCTTCCTGTTCTTGCTGCTCAGCCTACATTCACATATTCAGAACCTGAGCACTGCAGGGCCTCCTCTCACCTGAGCATACCTGGCCTTTCCCAGAGCAGTCCAAACTCATAAGGTGCATCTAGATCAGAGCCAACCTCCAACTGTTCTAGACTCATGAAGGTATTAATAAAGGCTGACACTTGTTAAGCATTCTCTCTACACTGAGCTAAATGTTTATATGTAGCTCATATCTCAACATTCATAACTCTTATAACCAAACTTCACAGAAAAGGAAAGTGAAGCTCATAGAGTTGGTCAACTTGGCCAAAATCACACATCCAGGAAGCAGCAGAGATAGGATTTGAACTCAGGCAGTCTGACTCTGAGGTTATACAGCACTTGCTCGTCAAGTCCAGCTACCTCCTGCCACATTCTGAGTCCCTGATACTCCAGCCATGGACAGCATTATGCTTTCTCATGCTGTCCCCTCAGCCAAAAGACCCCTTCTCCAGTCTGTCCATCAACACTTATTTTTCAGTGCCCAGACAATTTTGCCCAACAGCATTCCCACCTCTGCCTGCCAAATGAACCAATGCTGAGACTTATAACATTTGCTCTCACCTTTATTCTGTTTCTGCTTCAAGTGGCCATAGGATATCCAATGAGAGGACACTGACATCCTCTCTTTCCAGAACTTCCTCCCCTGGGAGCAAATAAGTATGTAATTGGTGAGAATGGGAGAAACAATCAAGCATGTGCAACTCGGCCCCATCCTTCTTTCTCTCTCTAAGCCACCTTGATAAGGGAAGTGGCCTGCCCCAGGAGGAGACTTGCATTCATCTCAAGTCTAAGTCCCTACTAGAGGTGGCTATTTTAATTCAGCAAAGGGATATACTGAGGACTCAATGGGTCATATTCTGTAAACAACTTTATTAGACATAAACCTGATATCTTGATATCCCTCTGATTCCTGGGCCTATTTTTCAATAATTGTAAAACTAAAACTTGGAAGTCATTTAAGTAGTATGAACAACTACTGTGCTCCAAACCAAGCTAGTGAAGAACAAGGCAACAATACCCATAAAACTGTTGGGTCTGCATGGCATACTGGTAACTAAAAGACCATCTCTGAGGGCAGGAGCACAATCACTAGCTAGGAGGCACATCACAGCCATAGGTCACATGCCTTCTTTCCATATGGTGTCCTCTGTCTGGGAGCTCGGCTCCCCCAGCAATCCGCAGATGATGCTGTAATTTATTTTCCTACATAGGGCAATGCCAACAAGGTGGTTTGGAAAGACAGGCATTTATGTTGTGGCCACGGGACAATGCCTGCCAAAGTGAATTAGTTCACTGACATCTGGCTCATGGACAAGCCTTATCAGGTTGGTCAGTGTGAATCAAGCCTTGGGCAAGACAGACATTCCAATGAATGGGTAATGAGTGTATCTGACCCTAAAAACCTCCCTCCCAGCAGTTCTTACCTCCATTTTCTCCCCTCTCCACACCTGCCTCTGTGGTAAACAGACCCTTATCCTACTGACAAGGCCCCTGCTGGCAGTGTGTCTCTTCAGTCCCAGAACTCAGCCTTCAAAGGCAGCAGCCCTCATTTTCATTCTCACAGCAATGAACACACACTTACGTGTGCACATTCACATTCAATTTACCTCCAAGGAGGAATAAATGGACCTGGTATCATTTCACTGCCTCAGACTGATTACAGGCAGATTTACAGAAATGCTTCAAATCCAGCATCAAATTGAATACTTACTAAAAGCCTCATCTCAAAAATCAATACAAGCAAGAGGTTATTGTTGAAGTTGGATGATAGGCGAAGAGGATTCATTATACTATTCCTTCTACTTCTGTGTGTGTTGGACTTTTTAAAATAATTAAATGTTAAATAGAAAAGCCCACCACTTAGGGACATAAATTTTATTTTTTGGGGGGGCAGGGGGAGACGGGGGATTATATGCAGGATTCCTCCTTCCCCTCCTGCAGAACTGAAATTTGAACTTAAATTCCTGATGACTCATATGGTGCTGTTTCTACAATGCCATCCAGATTCCCTGAGTATGTTCTAACATCCAATCAAGCTCTCCTCATGTCTCATCTCCCATAGTTTGGACCCTCATCATTATAAAAGCTGCTTCCTCTGACTCTTCCCCAATTCATCCTTCCCAGTGTGGTAGGAATATTCCCATAGCTCATGACATCACTCCCCTGTTCCCAAACTGTCCATGGCTGCCATATTTTGCAGCTTGGTTCAAGTATCCTAATACCATCCACCTTCTTACCAAGTTGAGTCCCAGCCACACCAGACTACTTCCCACCCCCCAATATACAAAGGTTTTCCTGTCTTTGTTTCTTTACGTGGGGGGTGCTTTTCTCCATCTATACTTTAAATCCCACCCAGTCTGAGGCTTTGTTCAAATGTTCCATATCCAGGAGGACTTTTCTGACACTGCTACCTCAAGTTCCTAAAGATACAAGAATCCCTCCATTCTCTGTTCCTATCTTACCTTACAAGGTGGTGGTGAAGACCACCTTGATCATCAGAGCTATTTGTATTATAAGAATTATAATAATATAAACAGTAATTATATTATTTCTCAGTGTGTCTATCCCACCTTCTTAATTGAGTGACTAGAGAGCAAGAAATATATCCTATTTTGCTTCTTTGTTCTCAGAGCCTGACAAAGAATCGGACAAAAGTAGACAGTAAATGTTTGTGTTTCTTAGTGAAGAGTAAAGAGAGAAGGGGCATGTGACTTTGACCAGCATTCTGATAAGGGCTGGAGGTTGTCGATGACAGCCTCTCCATCTAACTTTGAGATCCCTCTTTTTTGCAGCCTGATATTCAGAGGCAAAGGCAGCTCTACCATAAGGGGAACTAAGCCATGATTGGGCCTGGCATGAGCAAGAGACAAATGATGAATACAACTACATTTGTAAAAGACCAATGATAGCAGAAAATGTAACTTTCCCTAACAGATGATAAAACCAGGACTTTCTCCTCATTCCATTAATTTAGAATGCTAAGCAACAAGAAAAAAAAAGTCTGAATTGGTGAGTTTTTGCTATTATCTAGAGTATTTGAGATCTCATGCATAAATTTAGCCTATAGCCAGCTACCTTCTAGGAGCCTCTCTAGCTGCCTGCAGGGAATCTGGACCCAGAATTTGGCAGGCTCTAGATAAATTTAATTGAATTAATTTATTCTGTATTTTGAATCTTCATTTCAACATTTTGTTGAATAGTTTTTACTACAAAGTTTTTCCTTTTGCGTTGAAAAAAGAAAACAAAAAACCAGAACTGGGCACAGTGGTACATGCCCTCTAGATACTCTGGAGGCTGAGATGAGAGAATCAGTTGAGCCCAGTAGTTCAAGATGAGTCTGGGCCACACAGCAAGACCTCATCTAAAACAATACAAAATGCCAGAAAGGGACCAAAGAATTTCCTTAAAGACCATCCGGTGTGCACTGTCAACACCCTCGCTTCTGTCTCTGTCAGATGAGGAGGGGCTTCTCCTAAAGGCCTGGGCTGGAAAATATTACCAATTCTGCCTTCACTGGAGGACAAAGGGCCACAATGGAACCCAGACTGCAAGCAAAAAGCTCAGGCCCAAGCTTTTCTGAGTTGAGTCTTTGCATAAGATTGGTCAACTTTCTCTACTGGCTAGATTATGTCTACCTTCCTTTGCTGGTCCCGTTTGGCAGGACCAGCAATGAGTGCCTCTCTGTCTTTCACCATAATACTGAGCCTTGTTCTCTGAGGATTTTGGAAACACCTTTTTTAATAGCACAATTGTGTCCCCCTAAAATTCAGATGTTTACATCCTAATGTCCTCAATATATGACCACATTTGGAAATAGAGGTAATTAAATTAGGGTGGACAGTAATTCAATGTAATGGTGTTCTTGTAAGATTAGGTTATTAGGACACAGGTGGGTATAGAGGGAAGAACATGTGAAGACACAGGGAAAAGATGGCCATCTGCAAATCATGAAGAGAGGCCTCAGAAGAAATCAATTCTGTTGACACCATAATCTCAAACTTCTGGCCTCCTTAACTGTGAAAAAATAAATGTCTGCCATTTCAGTCCCCTAGTCACAGTACATTGTTTTGGCAGCCCAAAGCCCTCATCTGACCCTCATTTGATCTTGGACACAGCTGGGCAAACTTACGGACAGAAGACAGCCTTCTCTCCAAAGCTATTTGATCTTGTTCTGATCTACTCACATTCCAGGGAAGACTTTGCTTAATTCTCAAACAACATCCAGGTAAGGGCATTTCCCTTATCTGTAGTCTTTGAATCATGCCTGGGGACTAAGCCCAAGAAGCAATGAGGAGGAAACCTAGGACCTCAAAGATAGCCCAGCTGTCCTGATACATTCAAGAAACCACGAGCAGCCTGGGGGAATAGCTTAGTGGTAGAACACTTCACTTGGTGTGCATGAGATCTTTGAACCTCAGCAATGCAAAAGAAAAAAAAAAAAAAAAAGCACCAATAGCAGAAACAGCCAAAAGCAATGGGCCCAGCCCTCTTTTCCTCAACCTAATTCAATAGCTCCAGCATACAATGTGGGCAGGGAGGGGCAGGACCTAGCCAGTTCCCTAACCTTACTTGCAAGTCACAAGACACTTGTCACTCAGATCACTTCCCTCCCCCAGAGCTCTGAGGTCAAAGATGGTTTAGGGACTTTCCCAAGAAAAGTGATGCAGGAATCCCCCATTTCCACACATGGTGCTATAGATCAAAGACAAGCCTGCAGAGCACACCACACTAGATATCTCCTGCTTGGGGACCAAGCAGTCTTGTTCCTGGAAGTCTGCCAGCTGGAACCTAGGGGAGTAGAAAAGTCTGAGTCTCCTAAGGGCCTCTCCATTCTTTACCTCTTCTTTTCCATTGATCAGGGCTGTTATTCTCCCATAGAAGATATTCAAATAGTTCCTCAGATTCAAGTAAGAAGTGAAAGGTGTAGAGGTCTACGTGACTCAAAAGGGCCAAGAGACAGTATTACAAAAACCAAGTCCCCACATTCCAGCCCAGTCCAGCCCCAAACTTTCTGAGGCTCCTTTCGTGTCAAAGTGGGTAGAGACTTCTTCCCCTGAAGGAGGACAAGAGCAGGAGGCAGCAAAAATACCTTGCTACTGTCAGGCTGCTATAACAAAATTACTATAAACTATTAAGCTAGTTTAACAACCAAAATATATTTCTCACAGTTCTGGAGATTGGAAAGTCCAAGAATGCAGTTCTGGCAGAATCAGTGTCTGGTGAGAGCCTATTTCCTGATACATAGATGGCACCTTCTACCTATGTCCTCCCATGGAAGAAGAGTCTAGCTAGATCCTTCTGGCTAATGAAAGGACTAATGACTAATCCATTCATGAGGGCTCTACTCTCATGACCTAATCACTTCTCCAAAGCCCCACATTCTAATACCACCACTTCAGGGGTTAGGATTTCAATAATATGAATGGGGGACGACATAGCTAAGATGAAGAGCATATTCTTAAAACCTGTACTATTTATGAGATAGATTAGTTTTTTCTTTGAGTAATACACATTGATTTCTTGGATTCTTATATAATGGAGATTATGTCTCCCATACCCAGGGCTGGACATAGGCAGATCCTTTGGTTCAGGAGCTCAAACATGGTACACATATTCTAGATTTTCTCCAGCAGTTGCAGGTCTCTCTAGCAGTACCTGACAGAAAGCAGGTTAGAGCCACTATTAGGCCTTCAAGACTGCAAATTTCCTACAGATCATATGCACTCTTAACAAACTCTTGGCACCTTTCTCAGTCATTTTCCTATGGTCTTACCGGGTGGCACTGCTTAGGGACAGTGAGTAGGCTAAGTTTATGATACTTGGGGGCCATCTGGGGCAGACATCTGACAGAGAAGTCGTAGCCAGGGAAGTGAATTTGGGAGGCCCCCAACATGGAAGCTAAAACCAAAGCTGGGCTTTATGGGATCAGGGAGCAAAGTACCAAGTGCTGACCACATTCATGGCTGGCTTCAGCCTTAAAGCAGAAGGTCCCTGGCCTCATACACTGATTTTGAGCATACCCATTTTAACTCTAGAGATGGTCTTAAAAGAAGATGGCTGAGGTGTATCAGTGTCACAGAAAGACCTCACAATTGCACTTAGTATGCACCACACACTAGAGGGACACCTATAACCAGTCAATTACTCCAGGAGTTACTTAGGGAAAGTTTCCATACACAGTGTTAACAATGATGTAATGAGATGCATTTAAGTAGAGTTCAGGATCCTTCTCATGAATACCATTCCTCATTCAACTGTTACTTGAGTTAAAATTCTCTTTCAAATATAAGTAATCATGACGTTCGAGGACTAGATTTGTGACACCAGGGCAGCCCTTAATAGTTTTTAAAATGTTCTTTATTAGTAGCTAAAACACAGAGGTAGAGCTTTCTGTCCTCTGAAGTCTCCTGTTAACATAAGATCTTGAGTAATCACAACCCAGACATCACTCTATCTTCTCCCTGAAATGGCACTGTATCTTCTCTAAGGTTATTATTGCCTCCCCATGTGATTTTCTCAAACTTTCCGAGTGGAGGAAAAGCTTCCCATTTGGAAGCCTAAAGGATTCAAGACCACTCTGAGGACAGAAGAAAGGTGAAGCTACTAGGGCCAGGTATGTGTTCTCAGCTCCAGGAGGAGAGCCAAGCTGGACAGGACAGGGCCCAGGGTATACCTGATCAAGCAATAAGGACTGGCTGGCTCTACAGGATACAGGATGACTTGAGCAGGCAGCCCCCACCAACACCCACCAGCTCAAAGCCTGAACATGTCTACCATGGAAACAATACTCTCCTTTCATGCAGATGACCCAGCACCTACTCCACACCCCTGCATGGGCAGGCTTGCAGCAAATGCCTACTGAACCATACCAGCCCCTCCTCTCCACCCCCACATCCCCACCTGAGTTTTTTTGCCCATATTTCTCTGACTCTCATCCTTCACCCAACCCTTCCAACCCACTCTCAAGACCCACTCTCGAACACCACTTTCACCAAACATCCTTTAGGGATGATAGTCTAGGGTCCCAAACAGGTAAGGTTCATTATAATTTGTTACTAATGACAAAGTAGCTAAAGATGAGGAAATTTTTGTATAAATGAGAAAATTGGGATTGTCTTGTCCTATTTTAATATACTTTCTTGAATGGGAAAGAAAAGAGAGGAATTTAGCTAAGAATTTAGAAATTACCTGTAGCAGTCAGGTATTAACAGTTTCTAGATCCCATGAAAATCTATGCAACTTTTAGAGATTTACCTAAATAATATATATGCTTGCATATATCAAGTGGGGCCAGGATGTGCTTTGTGACAATCTGGTCACACCCCCCAAGTGTTTCTCAAAGTGTTCATGTGGTCTACTACACGTTCACTGACCATCTTCCTTCCTCATCATGATAAAAGTAAGTTTTCATGTAATGGACTCTGTATAATCTGGACTCTGAATATGATAGCAAAATAGGCAGAAAGAACACAGGTTTGAAATCAAGCAGACTGAGTGTACATCAAATTCAGTCACTCACCAGCTAGGAAAGCTTAGGAAAGTACTGCATCCTCGTGGAGCCTGCTGAGCTAAGTCCTGAAAGGCTGCTATGAGACAGAAGCAAAACTCTGCTCAATGCCTGAGGCATGGTGAGGATTTTATAAAAAATGATAATGGCCAATCATTATGGATTTGGGGGACCCCCAGCTAAACCTCATTCACTTCTCAGTTCTAACCAACCTAACCACTGGCTATTTTCACACATGCTCCTTAATTTCCAGTCCCCCTCCTTTGTACATTTCTGTTCCCTCTGCCAGGAATTCCCTTCACCTCCACAGAGTCCCTTTCTGTCTTCAAGACACACCTCAATCACCACATGCTCAGGAAGTCCAACCTCTTTTTTCTAAATACTCTTATTTTCTTAGTGTTTATTACAGCCTGATTTGAGTGAGAGGTACATTCCTTAAGTTCCATTCAGGCAGGGGTCATGTCTTTTTCATCTCATGTCCCACTATCCACTACTTTCCTCAGAGAAGAGGAGGATTTGAAAATTATTTAGTGACTGAAATAATGAGAACACGAGCCTACTGATTCCAGAGTACTTATGAATTATGCTCTGCCTATGCTCCTAACAGGGTGTAGTTTTCCCAAACCCAGTGGGATAGTTTTGACTCTGTGGCTGCCATCTCCTCCCTACCATTTTGTCAGGCCATAATATCTCCCCAAACCAGGATATCATGGCACTCAGGCATCCATGTTGCTTAAACACAGCATTCTCCATCTTCCCACCTACCATACCCCACCCAAAACCTCAGCCCACTTAAATAAAGCCCTGATGCCCACAGGCTCCCCCGCCTTTCTTGGGGCTGGAACCTGCTCTGGGCCGAGACTGTAGACAGTCAAACTTCCCAGTATTGTGGCCAGTGTCCTTCTGGATAACTCCCTTCTATACCCACCATTATTGGATGCTGGGAGCTCAGTGCCTCAGACCACAGGCCCTGGTTCTCTCTGTCCCAGGGTGCTGTGTTTTCACAATCTTCATGGAATGCCCATGAGAAAGAAAAAGCCTTCATGTTGTAGCAAGGCAATTAGGCCAAGGGAGGCACCAGTAGAGAATACACATAGTTTATCACTTTCTATGGATCACAGCCTCAAAGTTTTAGCTCACAAAGGGATATCCTTGGAGCCTTTCCTCTTTCCCTAGCCCCATCATTAAGTGGGATATTCCTCTTATGAGCTAGGATAGAGAAGTTTCTGCACAGCTTTAAGGCTGCCTGTCCCTGGCCTTTCACCCTCACTCCACCCTACATGTGCTAAAAGTCATCTCTGCTCAGAAGCCAACAATTCTTTCCCACCATCAACAGGATAAAGTCTCCCCTGCCCACCCCATTATCTTAGTTCCAACTTTTTTCAATTTTTAACAACTAGAAAGAGTCTAGCTAAGTTTCCTCATTATTTCTTTATCCCAGCTTGTTCATTTACATAAGAGACTTCTATGTCCTTAACTCAAAACATTTCATTGACCACGAAGGATCTTTGCATATTCTCATCTTTCCTCACACAGAAAAAACCCACCTGCCCCAAAAGGTATATCTCTAGTTCTAATTCCTTAGGACCCAGTCCCAATTAATTGATCCACAAAACCTACTGTCAAAATCTTGCAGTCCAAATTATATATAAGATGGTGTGAGGAAGAAAAAAAAAGAGAGAGAGAGAGAGAAAAGTGTCATAGAGTGGGTAGAGAGAGGTGATGGGAGGGGAAGGGAGGGGAGAGGGGAAAGGAAGGGTAGCCGAAGAATACAAAAGACATTAATATGGCTGTATGTATAAACGTGGCTGTAAAACCAATGTGATACTGCAATCTGTACACGTGGAAAAAAAAAGAATTCATACCCCACTTGAATCAAATGTATGATATATCAAGATCATTGTAATGTTTTCAACAACTAATAAAAAAAAAATCTTGCAGTCCTTTCAGATAGTCCTTTGACCTCTCAACACAACCTGCCTCCCTTTATTTCATGAAATCCTCTCTACTCAATACCACTTGGACAATAAATGCCCTTTTTCAGGTGGACTCCAATACATACTTTAAGAAAGATACTTGGCCTTAGAGACAAGCTTGAGTTTCTTACACCATTTCAAACAAATATATGCCTCCCTTTTTGGTTGTACTAGAGATTGAACCCAGGGGCATGCTACCACTGAGCTGCATCCTCAGCCCTTTTTATTGTATTTTGAGTCAGGGTCTCATTAAATTGCCCAGGCTGGTCTTGAACACTACCACTGAGCCCTATAGCCAGTCCTGGGAAACAGATTTATGCAATCCTCCTGCCTCAGCCTTCAAAATAGCTAGGATTATGGCTGTACACACCAGGTCTGGTTATCTGCCTCCTCTTTAACTCCCTCTACCATTACTGCAATGGCCTCCTCAAGTCTGCATTCTGAGAAGTGTGGAACATAGTATCTCCCTCACCCATCTGAAAATAATAGTCACATCCCTATGATCCCCTGTCTTCCTATCTATACTCAAGTTCTTCCAAAGCTTGTAGGACAAGAACCCTGGCTTTGTGCCGCAGTCTGGCTGGGCACAAATCACGAGCCACTCAAGCAGGAACAAACTTTTATTTCCGAACTCCCCCCCCCCCCAACACCACCCACGCGGCCCTTTCAGGAACACCACACACCAATCGGAACCCTCCACCGGAACTTCACCAACCAACCAACACGAACTCTCCCAGAACTCCAAAGTAGTGGGCACCTGAGGCAGCAGGAGCCACCCTATTGCAGGACAGCAAAGCTCTATATACAACTGAATACACAGCTTAACTTAAGCATCATCATCTCAATGGCTTTCTGGCATCACCTCTCAACCACTCCCTCTGGCAAAATGCCAGGTGCCACCCTGACTCAGCTGTGGCCCTCAACAGCTTTGCAGCATATTCGGTCCCTTGCCCACATGCCTCCAGGTGTGGCCAGTCTTGGCCAATGTAGGGATGAAGATCCCTTACCAAGCTCTATACTCAGGATTTCTATTAATGCAGCAGGCTAAGCCAATTTATCTGAGCTTTTCCACAGGGACAAGTAGGACACACTAATTGATTTTGGGAGCCTAAGGGAAGGACTTTGCACTTATCCTGCCACCACTCACTGAGCTGGTTTGGGCTCTGAGATCTGTGTGCTTCCCTTGTCCTGAAGGTGACCAGCTATCTGAAGCCAAACTGCGACCTACCTTGCCATGCACTTTTGCCTCCTGGACTTTCTGTTCACTCCCACCCATGACTGCCCTTTCTGTGTCACACCTAGACACCTAAAGAATACTACTCCCCTGAAATATCAGTATAATCCCTCTGGATGATGCTAACCCCTCCTTTTGGCAAAATATTTTTCTTTGGCTTCCTGAAAAGAGAAAAATAATGACAAAAATAATAGGGTTTGACTATCTGCAATGTGCCAAGAACTATAGTCAACACTGATTGCATCATCTCATTTTCACAACAAAGGTAAGCCTATTATCTTAACCCATTAAACAGATGAAGAACTTAAGACTCAGAGAGGTAAAGGGACTTGCTCAAAGTACCAACAGCAAACCTGTGTAGAGCTGGAGTTTGAATGGAGAACTGTTTGATTCAAAGCCCCCATTCTAGAGTTACCAGGGTCCTCAGGGTCAGGGAGGCCAAGCCCCCAAGATGGAGAAAACCTGCACCTATCATTAAGGAAGGTGGGAGGTGGGCAGGAGTCAGTTTCCTTATTTCCAGGAGCAGGACAACAATCCCTGCCCAGGGCACTATGCAGCACCAGTGAGCCTGAGCAGTGAAACCCTAGACAGACACACACAGGGCTGTTGTTGCTGTTACCAGGTGAGCAGTATTCATTGAAGAACCAGATGTCTTGGCTGGCTGCAGGAAGAGCTTATGTAATAAACTTTTTCATGACATCCAGTCAAGGCCAGGTGTCAGAGCCAAGAACCATTCCTTCACTCTGGCAAAATGTTGTATGATAAGAAACTGCCAGTCCCACCCAAAATTACATTCTAACTTCTCTCCTCTCCCCATACCAATCCACTCTCCCCTACCCACACTTCCTTGCCTGCCTGTTTCTCATAAAATTTAGTTTTGAACACTCAGTTTGATGCCACACATCCCAGTGTGAAAACAGTCCTATCGTTCCAAGTTCATATATTTTAGCATTTATCTTACCTCCTTTCACCCGTCAAAGCATCCATATGGGCCAATAAATAAAATTAAGTCTAATACTCTGGAACCTTCAGAAATCTGTTTCCCAGGACTGGCTGTAGAGCTCAGTGGTAGTGTTTGCCTAGATGCACAAGACCTTGGGTTTGACTCCCAAGCACACACACATACACACATGAGCGTGTATAAATACACACCCCATAAAGTGGTAATAACACTTCCCCTACCTCATGAGACAAGCCCTTTGTCAAAGCTACCATAGCTAAAAGTTCTACACTTTCTTCCCTTCTCTCCCTCTATGAGTCAGTCCCATCTTTACCTTTGATGCCTCCATGAAGAGGTGGACTTGTGTTGGAAGAAGGAACTTATTGCCCCTGAGAGAGCTGTCCTGTATATAAGGCAAGGTCTTCTTAGTTTGAGTTGTGGCTCTGTCCTTTTCTGTTCTTTCAGTCCCTACAACAGACCTCTTGGATTCTATACAACTCTGTGTCTCCCTCTCTCTTACACATAAATTCACATATACCTGTCAAACAATGGGTTCCTTCTGTCAGAGCTTCTGGGTCTTTCTGCAAGAAAAAAGTTGGGGAAATTTTCTAGGACTTCTTGGGACACCTAGTGCAATCAAAGAAGTGGCCCTCCAGCTCAGAGTGGTCCCTGCCCAGCCTGAAAGACTCAGCTGTATGTGATAGGTTTGTTTCCAACATGCACACAAGTTGCTGTGGAACCACATCTTTACCCTGGAGAGTTGAGGCAGCAATTCAGACTGACCCCACTAAAAACCCTTCCTTATTCACCAAAACTTTGGCTATCCCTAAGCAGACAGAGAAACCCTGGGATTAGGATTTCCTGCTATACTATCCTCATTCCCAGGTAAAAATAGCTATACCCAAAGTAGAGCACCCTGGGAATGCCACAGCAGCTGCAGGCCAAGGTAGAGGCCATGTAGGATCTATTCCCTATACAGTATCTAAGCTAACTAATTTCTTCCTAGAGATTTGTTAATGGATCCTCCACCCACCTGCCTCTGATAAATGATTCCTAAGCCTTGGAAAACCCATCTTTCAAGTTTGCAATCTATGGCTGTCCCTGTGTTACTTTAGCATGGGTGAGCAGGCTCATGCACACACTTTGTTCTCAGTGCATTGGCAGTGGGGACAGGCAGGGTGGCAGTGGGGACAGGCAGGGGTAGGAGGTGCATGTGTGTGTTTATGTTTATTTCTGCACAACCTCTGAACAAGATGAAGTGGAAAATGGAAAGACCCAGCTATATAGCTCCAAAAAGCCAAGGAGGCTTGTAAGTTTCCCCTTAAAGTGGACTCCCAGTATTCCTTGTGTCTTTTGTTTTTGTTTGGCAACCACATGTCAGGTGATAATGTTTCACATGCATTAACCCAGCTCTGCCTTAGTAAACTTAAGTGACCAGGGCACATGGTAAAGGCAAGGCATTATATTAGGAGGCTAAAGGCTGGAGAGCCTGGCTATGCAGGGAGGTATGGGAGGGAGGGGTGAGAAGAAGAGGGAAATTCCACCAAGTCTCTTGGCAGCAGTGCAGATTCTAGATAAGGTTCTCTCTCATCATCTGACAGGTGTGGCCTTCAGTCAGTCAGCTGGATCCCTGACCCCTGCCCCTAGTTGGAGGAAGTCCTCAGGACTGATTGCCTCACCCAGCTAGCTGTCACTCCCACCCTCTGCTCCCATCCCCATTCAAGTTCTCATGAACTAGCAAAATGTGTCCCTAAAGTCTGTATGGGGTAAGGATGTTTGGTTCTTGGAATACCTTTTTTCATGGAAATGGTAAACTGATGAGTGGTTGTATTCCCAGAAAAACACAATTAATTTACATGTACCCACACTGAGAATAACAAGTAGAAGAGTTCTGGTACCATAAAAGCACTCTTACCTATTTAGCCCCACATGCATGGAGGACACAGGACAAACAGGAGGCCTCGTGAGCCTTTTGGCCCCCATTGACATTGGCTGCCAACAGACTACAGGTCAAAACCCTGTATGCCTCCAGCCTTAGCTCTTCTGCAGACTGAATTCACCCCAATCTGGTCTCATTCCCATTTTTCATTGCCTAATGGAATCTCCATCTGGACCTTCTGGCGGCATTCCTCTGACCAAACACTGTGCTACAGATGACGGAGTCCCAGCCAGAAGGCTAGGAGACCTGGATTCTGCCACCAAGAGGGGGGTGTCCTTGGGCAGGTTGTTTGGGTTTCACTATCCTCCTTGGTCAAAATATAAAGGGAAAGCAAGAATCCATTCTGATTCCAAAAGGAATCAATCACCCTCATTTCCCTTCCCCCTTCCAAGAAGTTCCTCCATGCTCTCATGCTGCTAACAATTGCCTTATTCTTCTCCCAGCAAACCAGAACAAAATGTCAGTGTCCAAATTGACTCCTTTCTCTCTCTTCCAAATCCAAGTAGTCACCAAATCCTACTGGATTTGTTGGAAAGCTCACTTGCTTCCATTCCCTCCTCTCCATTGCTACTACATTCCCTTGATTCATGTCCTAAGCTACCTCCATGAGTTATCCAATAGTCCATCCTCACAAGAAATCCTTCCCTCTCTCTCTCTAACCTGTACTTTATAGCTCCAAATCCTCCTGAAAACACAGCTTTCACCATATCTTATCCATTCTCAAAAAACCCTAAATGTCACTGATGTCATACAATTTGAATTCTTTAGCTCTAGATTTCAAAGATTTACATGATCTGACCCCAGACTGAGATCCCAGGCTCTCCTCTGTTAGTGTCCCCACCCACTCCAAGATTCTAGTCATGCGGGCCCACTACTCTTTGGGCCTGTCTGTCTTTCCAATCTTTCAGCTTCTGCTCCTTTTCTTCCCTCATCTTCCACACAAAATGAACTGCCCCTTTTCCTCTTTATTGAAGAAAATACTGCAAAGCCAGCCAGTTCAGGGCCCACATTTACCACAACACTTCCTGAACATCTACTAGATAATGGGCCATACACAAGAGCTGAAGCAGCCCAAAGCAGTTTAGAGCATAGAGAGAACTGCAAACAAGTGACTTAAGTAACACAGCAGAGATCTAAATTTGTTGCACTGTGTATATATTAGAAGCAAAGAGTAAAAACGAAGATGGTAAGGAGTTTTCAAGAATTTGATCAGCATCCTGAAGAATTAATAACAGTTCATCCATCTTGCAGAGCAGAGATAACAGATATTTCCAGGGAGAGGAAACGTGTGCAGAGGCAGGGAGACACATAAAAGCAGAAATGATCGAGTCCCTTGGTTTGGGGAACATTGGAGATGCAGCTGGAGAGCTAAATTAGGGCCAGCCTCTACATTGACTTGAATGTCATACAAGAATGTTATACTTTATCCTATCAGACAATCTCATCCTGTTGGTGTCTACAGATGTGTTACAGAAACCAAGATTACTACACAACATAGAACAGGGTGATTAAAAGCACCGTGCCCAATGAATGCTTAGCCCTCAGTGTGCAGACATACATAGTATGAATGTGACAGAGACACAGAGAGGAAATGAAATTACCAAAGAGTACTAAACCAATGACCCTAAGGCCAAAAGAAATCATAAATTTGCTAAAGGCAAAGCTCAGAATGAGCAGCCCTCTGGAATTTTGAGACCTTAAGGAGACTGGGTTTAAAGCTCAACAGATGGCTCTAGGGCATCATTTCCTAGAAGACTATTTACCAGTTATGTGGAAGATAAGAATAGGCCTTGAGGAGATCCACAAGGTCCAACAGAGCTGGCTTTAAGAGAAAATATAGCCAGATGGGTGGCACATGCCTGCAATCCCAGCAATTTGGGAGGCTTAGGCAAAAGGATCACAAGTTCAAGTCTAGTCTCAGTAACTCAGCAAGTCCCTAAGCAACTTAGTGAGACCCTATCTCAAAATAAAAATTAAAAAGGGTTGGGGATGTGGGCTGAGGCTGTAGCTCAGTGGCAGAGTGCTTGCCTAGCATGTGTGAGGCACTGGGTTGGATCCTTAGCACTACATAAAAAAACTAAACAAATAAAGGCATGCTGCTATCCACCTACAAGTATAAAAAAAATTAAAAAGGGTTGGGGACATGGCTCAGTGGTAAAACACCTCTGGGTTCAATCCCTAGTACCTGTCCGCCTATGCAGACTACAACTCACCTTTCCTATATTCTTGAAAACAGGGACACATAAGTGCCATCAAGCACTAAAATGAAAGCATGATGCTAGAAAACAAAAGTCCAAGGGAAGTGGAACTCTTGAGGAAAGAGGAAGCAGGAAAAATAGTGACTCAGGAAAAAAACAAAGCTACCAAGAGTTTTAGCCTAGTTGTGCCCACACCAAATAGTGACTGAGTGTCACATCTTGAATGGAGATGCACAATTTATGGAACTTAATAAATGTTTAAATACCTTGTCTCTTGTGCTTGTATAACTCTACCGTCTCATATTTTGTACTAAGGGATCCACCAGGGGATTTTAAGCAGAAGGGTATCATGAACAGATTTGTAATTCAGGAAAAAAAAAAAATCTTATGGTCAAGTAAAAAACAACTTGTAAATAGTACCATTCCTCAAGTCCAAAGTTAAATTCTCCTAGAACTGCTCCTCCCTCCTCATGTAGTGACTGACACCTCCCACTTCTTAGTCTCCTGGCCTACAGATTCTGTATTTACAGGGTCTCTTGGGTATCAATTTCACCATTCTCTCAGGTCCCAGATAAGGGCTCATTACTTCTACCCCAAATTAGTCTGCCAGTCTCCTAAGTAGCCTCCCCAGTCTTGCTTCCCAAGCATTGCCAGAGTCCACTACAGCCATTCCTACCAGGCAGTTGTCAGAATCTCCTGAGGGATCTTTTTTACAAAATCCCAAACCTACCTAATCTGAACTGTTCCTAAAGCTCCCTCAAGCAAGTCAGTTTGCAAACTACTACTTTAAATTCTTGCTATAGATAATGAAGTGATAGCCACCCTCCCCTGAAAAAGTTAGAAATGCAGAACACCAGATCCCACCTCTGAGCTACCCAATCAAATCTGCATTTGAAGGAGATTTTCAGTGAGTCTTAGGTTGTTAAAGTTTGAGAAGCACTGCTTCTCAAACTTCCACAAAACATTTACTGGATTTTCTGTTTCAGGCTGGGAGTTGGGTCAAGGGTCAAAGTTTCAACTTTGAGCTGCTCACAGAACCATAAGTCAATCCTCTGCTTAAAATCATTTGACTCCCATGCCTTCAGACAAAGTCTGAATGAACTTCTTTCTACACCTGGTGTTTTTGGCCAGCTGGGACCATGTTCCATCTTGTTACCTGCTTTACTGTTAACCACCCACCATAGGGGCCAGGCTGGACTGCTGGCCACTTGTCACTAGTCTGAGCTTGCCTGCCTCTACAGCTTTCACAGCCTAGGTCACTCCTACTCACTCACCTCTGCCTGCAGAAACCTTGGAGAAATCCTTTGAGGTTCATCACTTATACCACCCCTTCCTGAAATTATCCCAGATTTTTTATGCTTAAATGAAAGATGGGAATTTCCCCACTTTGTTCCTACCTCCTTCATGTAATTAATCTTACTTCACTTAGTCCTACAGACATAGCCCATCTATGTTAGCTACTACAGTAAAGGGATCATGATACTCAGCTTGTTTCCCTAGTAGCAACAAGCTAATGACTGGTACATTACCAAATCTCAAAGTAACACTATTAATGTTATATAAGGGATGGGAGTCTAAATGTGCTTTCAGTAGTAAAGCACATTTGCCTAGCATGTGCAAGGCCCTGGGGTTGAAACCCAGTACCACACACACACACACACACACAAAAAAAAAAAAAAAAAAATCCAGGATGAATGCAATAGTGAAAGACTCACCAATCCCCCTGTCTCTCACTTCAAGATCAATTAAATATAAATTTAAGCAGAGAGAAATAATTTATAAATCAGATAACATTTAAAATGAATTGTCTATTAACTATACTGAATATACTAATACATGAAAGTATGACTATCCTAATACATGAAAGTATGACTATGACTATACCACTAATAAAAGACTAAAGATGAATTATGACTGCTGTTAACTACCTTTCTGTAGTTGAACATTTGACTTCACAAAACACCATAAAATTTGTAAACATAATAGTTTTGTTTTATAATCAACTAATGAAGGGTAGAGGAAGGAGAGATAAATAGAAAGAGAGAAAACAGACTAACCAAAATTTGGAAAGGGAAACAGATCTCTACCAAATATCCAGCTGCCTTAAAAGATAAAATATAATCGGATTTTCACTGACTAGAATGCCTGTTTTGATCCTACCCAAATCCGAAGTCTCGGGTCTTTAAATATATAATCTTATTTTCTTCTGAAGGAAAACTACCAGTCTGGAGTTGGCATGTCAAGAGGGAAGGAGGGTGCACTCTTAAATAGGACCATCCCCATATTGCAGTCTACTGGGAAGCAGCGACTTGGGCTTTTGAAAAGCATGCTGCATTTTTGCAATTACAATATAGCATTGGTCTTAGCCCGGGCATTGCTTCTGGACACACACTTTTTTGAACAAAGATTTGCCTGGGTGAACAATATTAAAGCTGTCATACCGAAGTAACCACCAACTCCGGCATCTCCAGGACTATCCTGGCACCTGTGAGAGCGCGGGCTGTCTGCGGATTCTGGGCAAAGCGGGGTAAAGATCCCAAGCAAAACCATAGAGTTATACCCTTCTCCCAGTCTTCTGGCCAGAGAAAGGGGAAGGGTTCCAGTCCTCTCGCCTGGGACACCTTCCCGGCCCAAAGAGGCACAGACCTCACGCCCCGTGTGGTTGTTGGATCTAGGGGATCTGTGTCCCCTGGCAATGCTCCTGTGGGGGAATCCCCGTCCGGACAGCGGTGAGCCCCTGTCACCTGGGGGAAGTTCACCTGAGGGAAGCCCACTGACCTGGATGCGGGACCGCCGCTTCTCTCCGGGCGGATCAGGTGTGCGGGCCGCTCTTGTGCCCCTCCCACCTCCGAACAGGAGAGCGGAAAACTCAGTTACAGGCCACCGTCCCACCGACCAACCGTCTGACCAACCAGCAGACCGACCGGCAGCCGCCGGGTCCCGCACCCACGTGACGGAGGCGGAGGCCCCGAGGGAAGCTCGTCCCTGAGCGTCCCTCTCCCACCCCTGGAATCTCCTCCTAAGGCCGCCACTTCGCCTCCCTCTCGGGAACCACAGCCGGCCTCTGGGACCCGTCCGCTGCGGTTCCAGTTCCCCAGGGACCTGCCTCATCTCCCCCGCCCCCTGGGCCGCGCTCCGCGTGCAGGCTCCAAGCCCCGCCTCTCCCGGGGAACCACGCCCCTCCAGGGCCCCGCCCCGCTCGCTCCACCTCCTCCTCCCAGACCCTTCCGGCTGCTGGGAGGCCCCTGGGCAGTTCTCAGTGTTGGTGCTCCTGGCCTCTGGGGTTTCGGTAGCCCCTAAGGACCGCTCCCGCGACGCAAAGAATAAAGCTGAAGAAGCAGGAAGACACTATGCAGAGAATTGCAGGGAAACACCGAAAACCTTATTAGAGGCACACTCAGCGCAGCAACCCTTGCGACGTCTGTACTTCCCCCACCCAGTGAGCGATGCAATAGAAATTGAGGTTGGCCTGAGGAGAGCCTCTTTCCTTGTCTGTGAGCCCCGCCCATCCCACGGAATCTGCATATTGGCAGGCTCCGTCCCGGCCCACCTTAGGTCCGGTTGTACTCTAACCCCGCGACTTGGGGTGGAGGTCCCTCTAGTGGTTGGTGGCGAACGATAGCTCTGTGCCAGGTCTTGCGAATATCTGAGGACAAGGAGCACTTCCTGGGCCCAGCACCAAGATCAGGTACCGGTACCATAGGTCCAAGAAAAGCTTTGGCAATGTCTGACCACAAAGAATGATTTCTTCAATCTAGAGTTCTGAGCCCTAGAGACCGATTCCAACATCGACTCCCAGTGTGCAACCTGAAGTCACAACACCAGTTGGTTGCTGTGCCTGGGCTTACACGGACAGGCTGCTCAATTCAGCTGATTAAAATCCTCCGTGAGCCTCAGATGGCAGCGACACTAGGAACTCTGGCACAGTCCCCAGCTTTGGCAGGAGTCGCTTACAGCTCCGGCCTCCAGTTCTTTACAGGCTGGAGAGTTGGCAGACTCCATGGGACACATCTTTTTTCAAACCAAATTTACCCTCGTGGTCTGAAATTAACAGTGTGCCCAGAGACTTGTACACGTGAATAGAACATAAGCCACACTGGCAAATAAGAGACGTGTGGTCACTGCAGGAACCTAGCCAGCAGCAGATCAAGGGCAAAGCCAGCAGAGGAAGGCTGGGGCCCACAAGAGTTGTGTTACAGCAAGACACCCTTCAGTTCTATTTTACTTCCTTAAAATAGCAGCAGAGAAACTTTGATAAATGGTGTCTGCCACAGTTCACACAAGTTCATGGGTGTTTCCAAATCCCACATGTATTGCCCCAGGGAACCCACTGTCCTTACCCCAGCCCCCAGAAAATGCTAGTCTGTTCTTAGAACTATACAATTACTTTTTTTTTTAATTCTGGGGTGGAACCCAAGACCTCATGCCCACAGGGAGAGCATCTATCACTCTGCTACACCCCCAGCTCTACCATTACTTTTAGAAATGTAAAAAAGTAACTGGCTAACTTATCTGCACTTCGGAACCACCTTGCAGGGAAGGGGCTTAAAAAATAATAATGTCTGTGACCCACCCCTAGAGGGTCTAATTTAATGGGCTAGAGGTGTGGCCTGGATATTAGGAATCTTAAAGTTCCCCAGCTCTGGCTATAGTTCTTGTATAGGTCACCAGGACATCAGTTCTCATATAAATCCAACAAGAGACCTCAGAGATGAAAAGTTCACCTGAGAGAAACCCAAGAAGATGTTCCCAGGCCTGTTTTCATGCAGGGACTCTCTCCTGTTGATAACTCCATTCCACTCTCCACTGCAAGGCAGGCCACTTTCTTTTTTTTTTTTTAACATTTATTTTTTAGTTTTAGGTGGACACAATATCTCTATTTTATTTTTATGCGGTGTTGAGGATCGAACCCAGTGCCCAGTGCATGCCAGGTGAGTATACTACCACTTGAGCCACATCCCCAGCCCAGGCCACTTTCTTTATATCTGTGAGATAGGTAATGTTACTTTCCCACAGGCAGGCCCCAGGCTGTGGGAAATAAATAAATTTATTTATTTATACCTGCCTCATTTCACAACGGATTTGGGCTCTCTGTACTGTTCTGTTAGAATTGTGGGTAATTACACTGTATCTGTAGGTTGGGTCCTTATTTTCTGCCACAGATCTACTCAAATGCTACAGGGGAGAAAAACCTCTTTTCACTGCCCATGGTCCCGGCCTGGACTTGGCAAAGACCAGGGAACAGCTGCAAGCACACAAAGCAAGCCCTCTCATGTGACCAACCTGGAAAGACAGGAGCCTCAGCACATGACACAGACTGGCACCACAGCCTGCACTTGTGACCCAAACTCAGCTGAATTAGACACACACATGGGAACCACTTTGAAGCCCCTCTCAAGAGGCATGCTGCCCTCTGTGCCACACGGCATGCCTGCTGTGGTAGACAGTTGCTTGCCTGTTACCTGGCTTCCATCCAGATTCCAGAATATTAACCAAGGTTCTCTGGGTATTGGGGATTGTTCACAGTAAACTCAACACAGGCAGCACTCCCTAAAAGCTTTCATGATGAGGGTATATAGGCAAATATAACCTGATGAGCTTATTTGCTTAGTGTTACTTTTATTGCATTTAAAGCCAAAAGAGAGAAGCAAATGACAGTAAGGCAAGATGAGGTAGAGGTGGTGTCCTCACCCTGGCTGGCTTTCTGGAGGAAGTAGCTTTTGAAAGACCTATAGGAAGGTCTTGTGCAGACGTGAAAACTGACTTAAGAGGGAGACTATTATTTTTAGACTGAACTATGAACACACTGATTATAAATGGCTGGGTGAACAAAAATAAATATTTGATGCTTCCTTGGGCAATGGAAAGACTATGAGATTTGTAGCAGTTTCTAGCTCTTTCATTTTGTGGTTGTGCTACTTTCAACAACTCACCTAGACCCTTTTTTATCTAGAATGGCAATTGTAAAGATTTGTACATATCTCACAGAGTGAGAATTAAATAATATGCAAATACTTTGCAACTAAAAAGTGGTATTCAGATGTTAATGTTTTTACTCTATTATAATATTTACTTCACTTGGTAGAAAGGCAAGACTAGGGGAAATAAAGATTAAACATCAATAAGAAATAGTACTTTAGTTGGGCAGTGAAAAATGAAAAAAAAATATTTATGGGTATTTGGGAAAGACAGAAGAGGAGTCTGAGTATCTGTGGGGACATATGATTCTAACTGTTAAGGGATAAAGGCAGAGTTAAAGCAAATGCTGGAGAACAAAAAAGAAAAGTCTAGAAGTCAGCAGGACCAGAATGTAGCTGGCCATGAGGGCCAGGACATGTGGATGAGTAATGGACTTTGTTGAAAATTCTCCAATGATGGACTCTCATTTATGCTCTTGGAAGATTCCTAATGCAGTACCACCTGGGAAAGGATGCATATGTATTCCCACTTCTACAACCTATTCCTGTGTGTGACCAGAGTGATACTACATTGTGAAGAGGTTGTGGTCTCAGTGTCCCAGAGAGCAGCTGCCAAAGCCATGATGTTACTCTCCCTCCCTCCCAGTTGCAACATGTTACTCCAGAGGCAGCTTTCTCTTTGTCTGGAGTCTGTAAAGGATCTGGTTTCCTTCATTCCAGGCATAGAGCTGCTTATCTCTGGGATTGTAATGGATCATGGAATGGCTTCTTGGCCGCCTGGGGAAGAACAAGTTGGACAGATTCTCCTCCCTGATAGTGTCCAGTGGATCATAGATGCAGGTGATTCGATGCGGGCCCTGGCCACCAGAACTGTAGACTACATAGAGAACCCCACACATGAGGAATGAGGCTTCAGCATCCTGGCTTCTGCAAGGAGTATCCCATGAGTGCTCCACTCCCAGTGTGCCAGACTCAATTTTTGTGAGAACCAAATGGCCTTGGATGCCTGGACCTGAGTGAATGGCCCAAAGCCCATGCTCATCCACAGCCAGGTCAATGTAAGTGAAAGGGGAGTGCTGGTAGACCAGTGCCCGGCCTGCCCCTCCTGGGAGCAGCATTCGATCTTCTACAGTCCTCTTCTGCAGATTATATTTGATTATCTCATTTAAAGTCCCTTGGTTGTGAAAAAATAGAAAACCTCTGTAGATCACCTGGCCTGATCCCTGCCAGGAAAGTGGTAGGTTTAGCTTCCGGGGAGGGGGTTTGGTGCTCTCCTCCATGAATGCCCGCATGTTTGCAAATTCCCAAACAGTGTTGTTTCTGGATCCAATTAAGAAATATACTTTTGGAGAGTCACTGCCAGCATCTTTCATCCAAGAGCCATCTGTGTCAATAGTCTTCTTCACTATTTTTAGAGACTTTATACTTGTCAGCATGTTATCACAGCCTGGCCAAACAGGAGAAAAAGGAGAGATTATTTAACATGAGATGTTTACTTTTGTGGAAGACTTACTATGCCTGGAATATCCTGTTTCCTTTCAGTTCTAATAGTGATAAGGAAAATTCTCAAGTCTACTATAAAATTATGGTCCTTAAAAGAAGAGTTCTCCTTAGGGAAATCCTAGGGCAAAAATGGAACACAGGTAAGCATTTCATGTTTTTCAGATAAAATGCATTGAAATTCCAGCATTAAGCCAAGCTCACTCTTTCATCTCTTATTTTCACAGATTGATTTTTTTTCCCTCATATGGTTCAGAATAAATTTATTACATGAGTTATGATATGATTCAACGAATCAGAGACTAAATGAAGAATGGGTCTTTGGTAAGACAGTTGCTGTCCAGTTTCAAAAGTTAGCCATTTTATTCACTTCAGGATATAAGCAGCCCCTTGCTGTTTCAGAGACCCTTATCATTCAAGAGTACATAGAATTGGCACAGTGAGAATGACATGGGTGTGAAGACATGTAATTCAGTTCTGTTTACCAAGATTTTACTGGGTATCTACTGTGTATTTAGCTTACAAGCTTCTCAAAAGAGTGATAAGATTTGAGGATAAAAAATATATATATTGGTCCTAAACCATGAGGAGATATCTTCTATTGAAGGATTCTGGCATTCTGAAAAATTCTTAACATTGCTGCAACATTGTAAGAGCTCAAATCATCCATTTGTGAATTTATGGATATATTTAGTCAGAGACATTTAAAAATCTACAAGGCTAGGTGTTATGGGGTGAGGTATAATGGGTAGAGATGCAAAGATAAATTAGGCATGGTTCTTTCTTATTAGGTACATGCTTAGTTAGGATGTAAGATTGAAGGGTTTTTTGTTTGGATTATTTTTGTTTGTTTTTGGCTTTTTTAATATTTATTTTTAAGTTTTAGGTGGACACAATATCTTTATTTTACATTTATGTGGTGCTGAGGATTGAACCCAGTGCCTTGAGCATACTGGCGAGCACTCTACCACTGAACCACAACCCCAGCCCTGTTTTTGTCTTGTTTTTTACAAAAGAACATACATAAGGGAGATAACATTTGAGGTAGGGAAGAATCTGCATTTGATTTGGCCCTTGAAAGATAAATGAAGGGCTGGGGTTGTGGCTTAGTGGTAGAGCGCATGCCTAGGATGTGTGAGGCCCTGGGTTCGATCCTCAGCACCACATAAAAATAAATAAATAAAATAAAGATATTGTGTCCAACTACAACTAAAAAAACAATATTTAAAAAATTTAAAAATGTAAAAAAGAAAGATAAATGGAGTGGAACTCTGTAAAGAAGTAGAAAGAACATTCTAGAGAGTTAACAAAATCACTTTCAGGAAAGTCCTCCAAGATTAGGAAATGGAATGGGAGTATAACTCAGTGATAGAATGCTTGCCAAGCATGTGTGAAGTCCTTATTCAATCCCCAGAGAGAAAGAGAGATTAGGTAAAATAATACCTAATAAATTTAAACCAATACAACCTAAATACTTAATATTGTCTCAACTAGATGCAAATACTAATGAGTAGATTGGAGCCAGCTCTATTGCCTGGAACCTTGAAGATGGAGCTAAAGAATTTGGGTTTTATTCTATTGGCAGAAATATAACTATTGAAGTCACTGAGAAGGAAAAGACTGTCAAGGCTGTTCCATAGAGTAAGCTGGTAGCCTATGTATGATAGACTCACGAGGAAGAGAACAAAATCAGGGAGACCAATTAGGAGGTTATTTCTATAGTCCAAACAGGATGATAAAGGGTCTAAACTAGGTGGAAGAAGATGAAGTAAAAAGAAGGGGTTTACATTATTCTAGCTCTTTACTGCCATTTCAGAGTATTATTCCTCCACCTTCATGCGTACACGTACACTCTTCCTTCTTTGTATCCTTTTCTTCTCTTTCCTTTTTTTCTTTCTTTCATGTGAATGTTTGTTACTAAGGGTTGAACTTAAGGGCACGTAGAGATAGGGCCTCTCTAAGTTTCTGAGGCTAGCCTTGAACTTGGGATCCTCCTGCCTCAGCCTCCTGAATTAAATGACAGTTTGCGCCACCATGCCTGGCCTCTTCTTTGTATCTCACCCTTTATGTTTCAACTTCTCTTAGCTTAATTGCTGATTATTCTCCAGTACACTATGCCATATGCACAGAGTACTTCTTCAACTCCTTGAAAACTTCCTTTTAAACCACTTTAGCAAAACCCTTCAATGGGCATATTTTGAATCCCCCAACCTCCAGAACCGTTGTATGTTAGAAATCAACAATTGTAATATCCCACCTTTCCAACAGTATCTTACCCTTCCATTTCTCCCTCCTTGTTTATTTGAAGTGCTGTGGATTAATAAATCTCTTTTATTTATTTTTTCATGGAATACTATTTTTATTGGTGCAATATAATTATGCATAATAGTGGGATTCATTATGTCATATTCATCCATAAACATAATTTGGTCATTCTCATTTCCTTGTACCTTCCCTTTCCTTCCCCTCCTCCCTCCCACATCCTCTTGTCTGAGGATCTCCTTTCCATTATTATCAGTATCAATATTTTAACTAGTATCTTACAGATTTCATTTCCCAGTACTTCCCCCATGCCCTCCCCTCCTCCCTCCCTCTCAATCCCCTTCCTTTACTCCATTGGTCTCCCTTCTAGATAAATTTCTTTTAATATCAATTCCTTAAGAGGTTGTGACCACTTTAAATATGTCCACCCTAAAATTATCTACTAGAACACCTTTCTTATTTCTTTGAGGTCACTTGTTTTTATTGATAATTTTTTTGTTTTATTTATAAGCTCATTGTCCATCTCCCCAACTAGACTCCACAAGAAAAAGGCCTCTGTCTTCATGTTTAGTATTGTGCCCTAATGACTAACTCAGTGCTTTGAAGGTTCTGTACATGTCTATTGAATTAATACAGAAAATAATTTCATTTAAGCAGATATTTTTCCTAGGATCTAAATAGCACTGCATATCCTGAGTTCTGACCACAGGCCCATCTTAAGTAAATAATCACTTGAAAAGTACTTTAATGCTTTTAAGACACTTTCAAATCCATTATTTTCACTTAAAAAAAATTTCCAACCTTCTGAAGGGAACATGTGGCAGATGTAGGGGTGGGGAGCAAGTGAATCTGGGAAGAGCTGAGTCCCAGTCAGTCCTTTCTGTGGTTATGTTACTACTGGCTACTCCCAGAGGCAGAGAGACTTTGCCTGGCCCACACTATGGCCAGGGAAAGACTTGAGGGTAAACTACAGTAACAGTAATCTCTCAGCCATCAGCAGTCACCATGTCTCCATGCTGACAGGCTTCACCAGTCTGAGGACTTGCTTTCCTTTAGCCTCTAGGTCACCACTTTCCTGAGTGTCCTGGCCTATAGGAAGCCAGAGTCCTGGGAAGGCACATGGGAACCTTATGTATTTCAGGAGCAGCCAAGAGACGGACTCTTTAGTACTCTTAACTACTAGTGGCTATAGCATTTTTGTGAAAGAGGACAAATGAGCTGTGCTGTTTACAGGACCCCTTCTCTGCTTGAGCACAGGAGACCTTTTCCAGTGCCACAAGCTCAGCTTGTCTGATGTGAAGCCTCTGCTCTTCCCAGATCCTATATTGACCATAGAGGATAAATGAGTGAGGCTTTAAGCCTGCAAGGACTTTTATGGAGGAAGAGGGGGTCCATGGGTTATTAGAGAAGCCTAGAAGCTATTCCTTATTAAGGAATGAGCACAGGGCTGAAGAAGTTAATAAATGTCTGACAATAAATAAAATATATTTGATAATATTCTAGGCTCTTTATATTAACTTATATAATTCTTATGAATTTCAGTGGTAGATAGTTTAATCCCCCTTTTCCAAATGAAGAAAAATTAAGGCTTGCACAAGTTACTTGGAAAGGTCACTCAGCTATGGGGAAGGAGTCCTCTGAGCTCAGTTCAAGCTGAAAGGCAGGAGCTGGGGCACCTGTGCCTAGCCTCAGCAGCATATTGGTGAGCGTGTATGGTGGGAAGGGGAGGAGAGTGATATGTCCTGGCATGAGGGCCATGGACCTCTGAGGATGACAGGATATCTGTCTTGACTAGGTGCCCCCCTGCCTACCCATCCTTCTATCTGGGAAGAAGGCCAGCAGGCTTGCAGCCCAGCTATGGAAGGACTGTGTCTAAGAATAAGGCACGTGAATGTCTTACCCAAAGAAAACATTCATTTAAAATACAGAAGAAACAAACACACACTTTCTTCCTTTTCCTTCTATGCCTCCTTTCATTGAATGCAGAACCCTTAGAGAAATAACAGTGCTGATATATGGTTAGGATCAGGGAAATGCAGCTCTGGGGAAAAAGAAAAAAGAAATTCTCCCATGTTCTCCCTCTGCTTTTACTACCCCTTCCTTTGTAGATGGAACCCAGGGCCGGGAGTCAGAGACCCAAATCCAGAACACTGTATCCCCTAAAAGTCCCTTTGTCAATTCAGTCTTGGTTCTACCATGAAGGGTTTTAGGCTAAATGCTCTCTCATTTTCTTCAGGGATGATCTTCTATAAATATTATAAGTCATTCTTCTTTTAGAATTTAGGGAGAGTACATTTTCAGTGTTTCAGTAAAGGAGTAAGTTAAAATTTCCTGCTGTGCTTATCTTGAGAGGAGACAATTAGCAGAAGGAAAAAGTTGAAGAAGGATTGGAAATAATAAATATAAAACCTTTGAGTCCAGTCAAAATGCAAATTACTTATCAGAGACAATGGCATGCAAGGTTTCACCTGCTAACCAGAGAAATAAAATCTGTTTTCCCCCAGGCAGAATTGCAGACAAGCAATTAGGGTCGAATTTGGCCCAAGGCCTCACAGTGAATTCTTAGGCAAATATATCATTTATTTGAATCTTTTAAAATATTTCCCTTATTTTATATAACAGTCTCCAGGCCTGGTGAGATTTGTCCCTCTCTAAGACAGAGAGACTCACTCTGAGTATTAGAAATAATGGTCTGGCTGACAGTAGATTATAATTTTGGGGGTGGGCTGTAGGAGGGTAGGTAGACACAGGGAAACCAGGTTAGGAATTTGTAAGTTTATTCCAGATGAGAGATAACCAGCTAGTAAGGGGCATGGAAAGATTGGCATGGATTCAAGAAGCAGAAAAAGAGAGGTTAGGTCTTAGTTAACTGATTAGATCAAGAGTCAGATGATAACAGACCAGACTCAAAGATAGGGTGCAGGATGCTGAGACAGCAACAAAGAAGGAAAAACAGGTTTTCATGGGAAGAGTGATAAATTCATAGAAGGAGGAGAAGGAAAAAAAGGAAGAGAAGAAGGAGGAAAGAATTCCTCTAAAATGATGATAATTTGGACTACTTTTTGAAATTGTTATGAAACTTGACTTGTTCGACTATCTAAATTGTATCCATGTACATTTGTCAGTACATCAAGTGATAGGAAGGATATTAGGCATTGGGATGATAAAGATCCTAGTGTCAGACTAGTGGTCAGTATATAAAATTTCATGCTATTACAATAAAATTGTCTGTGTGGACTTAATTATCCTAGAGGTTTGGGCCATTTGCTTTTTTCCCCCACAGAACACATTTCAGATATCTCAGTGTAGCACACAAGGTCCTCAATCTTAACTTTGTCTTATCATTTCCCCACCACACTGGATTGGTCTCTAGACACCAGGGCACTGGCCTTCCACAAGTTTTAGACTTTGCCATACTTTTCCTTAATTTGATTTTGCTAAATTTGGACACATCTACTCGTCTTTCAAAACAAAATTCTCTGACTGTTGGAGAGCAGTTACCTGCTCCTTAAGCGCCCAAAGCTTTCTATGTAGCCCTCTTCCAGGACAACTCCCACTGCTGGATTAGAATTGTGTATTTATTTTGTTTCCTTGCAAGAACTTTAGACAGAAGTTGTCTCTTTTTTGTTTTCTTATCTTTGGTGCCTGGTTTAGGGCACAATATAAATCACCTTCACTATTCAAACTCTTAATGCTTACACTCCATACTCAAGAATCAGGGAGGTTCAAATAAAGTAGTATTTGTCCAAACTTTCAATCTCAACTTGTACTATATGAATTTTGAAATAAAATAGATGAGCAGGTACTATTTCACTGTCTGAATGCTTCAGAGAAACACAAATCTTGTTTGAAATGTACTCAGTGAGCCATAGTATGGTTTGGCATTACTGGAGAGCCATGAATCCAGGATTAGGCTGAAACAGAGTACAATAACTGTGCTCTATGTATTGGTCTTGGTGAGTCACCTTCAGTAAATCCCTACTATATGTTTTCCTAGGTCCCAACTTTTCTAGGTTACTAAATTCCGAGTATTCCAAGGCATCCAATACCAAGTCCTGACAGCCTTATTGGTGATTAGTAAAAGATTATGAGAAAGATAACAGACTTGATCCATGCCCCTTCATTTGCATGGCTTTGTGTTGCCAATGGCATCAATCTGAGTACATCAGGGGAATGTCTGAAAGCTGCAAGGATGTGTAGTCTCTGAGTGTGAGTCTGGCCTTCTTCCACCAGGGTGTCCTGACAGCTGGAGCCCAGCATGAACAACTCCCTTCCAATGCCTCCTTTGGGCCATCTTCCTATAACCTACTTACTGTAATTCTTTTTTTTTTTTTCTATAGTGCCTATTATATTCTTTCTGACACTATACATTTATCTGTTGACATATTGTTTGACTCCCCTCAATAGAATATAAGCTCGATGAGATCCAGGGCTTAGTCTTATCCATTTTATTCACTGCATTTTCTGTCCTGGAATAGTATCTGGTGTGCAGTATAATTTTTTATTTTAATTACAATTGTAGCAAATATTAACATTTATAACAAACCTCTTTTGGGTCCTGAATAATTGTTAAGACTGTAAGGAGTTCCTGAGACTGAAAGATTGAAAACTACCATCCTAGAACATCCGGACTAGTCAATACATGCAAATGGCCAGTCCTCTGGGGGATTTCCAATCAAACAGAGTGGACTTTGCATCAATTATCTGACTGTTGCAACATCTCTTAAGTATTCCAAGGTTATAATTATGAACTTCTTGTTTTCATCTACTTCTCATTTAAAGACTGAACTGCTTTTTTGTTTTATTTTTTTCTTTTGCATAATGTTTTGTTGTTATTGTTTTTAAATAATATTCTTACCAATTAGAAAAATATGAAAATGTTCTGAAAACAGGGTCATTTTCATATTTTCCAGTGGATTCTTTCTATGAAATAAATCTCACTTCATCCTGTGCTTTCCACCCTCTCTCACAATGTGATGGTCTAGGGTCTATTTGCCTGAACCTGAACTTTGCAGTCGCCTTCTCACTGATTCTTATGTTTCTTCTCAAAAACACCAATCACACTCATGTCTGGTTCCCTGTTTTCATATAGATACTTGCATATTAAAAACTCTTCTTGGTTGCTACCTTTTTCCATGAACTTTGAAACCAAAAGCCTGATGTTGATGCAATTAAACATTATAGTGGAACGATGGACTCTGGAGCTGGAATTGGAATCTGCTTTAGCCAAAAGAATGTAGTCAAAATGGCCATGCTAAGGGGCCTTGTGTGCTTCTGTCTTCTCTCTGCCATCTGCTTCCATCATCAGAATGAGCTCAAGTCAGCCTCCTGGAGGATCAAAGACCAAATGGAGGAGATGCAAGTCACCCCAGATGAGTCCCTCCCCAACCAGCCATCCCCAGATAATGTACCATGGGTTGCAGATTCACAAGCAAGTCATGCCTGGCCCAGGTCAACAGAACTACCTGGCCACCCTGTAGACCCATGGGAAATAATAAATGCTGTTTTAAAGTCTTGAAGTGATTTGTTATGTGACATCATTGTAGCAACAGACAACTTATATGGGGCAGGATAGAGGTGAAGAATGGTGAGCAGACAAGGATGCTGAGATGTGGCTAGCTTGTCTGGGGCAGTGTGCACTACTGGATACAGCAGGAATACGGGGTTGGGAGATGGGGCTGTGTGAATCTCTGAGCCACAGCTTCTACATATGAAAGTTGGGGTTGTCTAGTACGACTGTCATGGGCATTAGACAAGATAACAGATAAAAGGGCTTTATTCAATCCCAGGCCAATTGTTACCCTCATTTTCTAACAAATTGCTTTGGTTAGAACACATGGATCTCCTACCCTGATTTAAGCACTGTGATAGTCCTGGGAAACGGCATGAATATTTTAGACATGCATGTAATATATTTTATGTTTTCAGGCTAGCAGGTCAAATGGACAGCATAAGCATCAGAGACAAGAAGGAGTGACACAGATAAAACTGAGAAATTTTAAAGTTGCTGTGTTTGCTTGTTGGCTTCTGATCTACTGTTACAATAAAAATAAGTACAACAAACACAGTGAAAACAGTATTCACAGTTTTTATTTAATTATCAGATACTCCTGTTATACAGAAAAATAAATTACTTAAAGAAGGCTAAGCTGGTCTCAGGTTGTAAAAGGCTTTCTTGATGTTTTATGGAGTTTGCTTGACCTTGTAGGTTAGGAATTATCATTGAAGCAGCTAAGGTCGTGAGATGTTGACTAGCAAGGTAACACTGGTGGCCACAGAGGAGGAAACAGGGACAGAGGGGAGGCAAGAAAGTCAGTGAGGAGCCTCTCACAGTAATCAAGACTGGGTATGATCAGAGATCAGTGCAGGTGGAAAGAACACATTTGCCAGATATTCAGAAGTAAGAATCTATTGGATAGGGTGACTAGTCAGATGTAAACCAGAGGGAGTGAATGAGGTAAGGGGAAGCAGAAGGATTTCATTGTTTAATAAAAATCAATGAAGAAAATGAAGGGAACTAAAAACAAGGGGGTAGGGGAAGAAAATTGATCCTTCTTGGGCAGGACTTTAAAGAATGATTTAAGTCAGTCTCTTTATGAGTAGGAATCATCCTCAAATTGAAACCAAGAGAACATGGTCTTCGTACTGCCACACACAATAAAATTGGAAGCTTCTGGGCCCAGGCATCTACTCTCAGAATAGAGGGCTTCTACTTCCCATGCCTCTGGGGCAGCCCTGGAGATGGCTTTGCTAGCTTCAGTCTCTTCCTCCTGTGTCCCCTCAACCTTCCCTACTGCCAGTCCATTCTGTATGCTGTGGCCAGAATGAACTTTCTAAAACCTTCATCTGAACCCTGGCACTCCCACGCTGATCTCTATTCAGCAGAGCAGCACAATGGATGAGGATGGCACAGGGGTAGGAGCTCATCTTGGTCTGAATCTCAGCTCTGCAGTCTCTTAGCTGTGCATCTTAGACAAATTATTTATCCTCTCAGTGTCTTAGTTTCATTTGCTATAAATTGGGGAATAATGCTGATACCTATCTCCTACAGTTGTCAGCATTACATGATATTAATAAGATGTATAAAATTCTTAAAGATCACCTGGTATGTAATAAGCGCTCAATACATATTGGCTATTGTTAGTCTCATTTCCCAAAGTTTACAAGTATGAACTAGTTTAGCACAAAGAAACAGCTCTTTTCTGGCTCTTTAATCTCCTCTGTACAACATTCTCCTCTACCTGAGCTCTATTGAACACATAAACACACTGAACCCTATATACCTTTGTACTACCATAGGCTGTTCCATTTGCTTAAAATACCCTTAGCTTTTTTCCATGATTGGAATTCAGCCTGAAGATTACTTTCCAGAGTCTACAGTCCCCCTATCTCCATGGCAACCCTGACCCTATCTACTTAATGCCTCTCCCTGAGCTTCTATGACACACTGTATATCCCTCCATCAGAGCAGTTATCATTCTGGGCTGTTATTCTGGTTTGTGTAGGTGCCTTCTCCACTTAGCTGTAAACTTTTTGAGAAAAAAGATATTATCCTATCCAACATTCCATCTCTAATGCCTGGCACAATGTCAACATATATCTGAAATTCAGTTAGACATTTGTTGACTCAATGAACAAATGAGTGAGAGAGAATAAATGGATGTTTATACCATCTGCAGCCAAATGTTACCAGCTGATGTGATATGGCACCTTTCATTAGTGTCCCAACATATCCTCATAGACAACAGGGCTTCCAGATGGATAAACAAAGGAAATGTTAAGTACATAGGCATTTCGGGATCCATGAGCACCAGCTCTCCAGGGGGATGCCCAGGATTAGCTGAACTGTACACACACTTCCAGTGTTGCTGGCCTTGTGAATGTAGCAACTTCTGTGTGCATTGCACACATAAGCACTTTCATGCTCTTCTGTATTTCCCCTGCAGGCATACCTGTAGTCTCCTCCTTTGTGGTAAATACATCTATTGCAAATTACTTAGACTTCTTTTAATGTTGTGTTCCACTCATCACAAACTAACAGACTTTGGGAGTTGGCTCAAAGAAAATGTTTCATTTGACTTCCAGTGGATTATTTGTTTAGTCCTTTTGTTTTTTATTTTCTGGCTTTTTAAAAATGGATTTGAATATGGAGCATGAACAATTTCTCTACCTGCATGGATCCCAGAGGTATTTAAATATGCTGCAGCAGACTTTCTTCTTTGAAACATGATCTAACAAAAGATGTGAGTTATTTAATTCAGTAGGGTCAGGGTTACTTGAGGTAGCTTTTGTGCACCCTTTGCAATAAAAGAAGCTGTTCTAAAATAGGAAGTAAAATAAATTTTTTAAAAAAGCCATTATAGCAGATTTTAACTTTCTTAGTAAGTTTTCTTCAAAAGATATTTACAAGTTAAAAAGAAGTTAATACCTTTATCCAGTCAAGAATGCAGCCTGTGGAATCTTCCAAAGACTTTGGTTGGAGAATTCTTAGTCTATGTGTCTGAGGCCATAGTGCCTTGCCATAAATTGACTCGAGTACAATACAAAATCATATTTTAGCAATAACAATTTTTGTACTCAGGACTTGAAATTATTTAAAAATATAAGTTTGATTACATTCAGTAACACTCATTTTCAGTCTAAATTATGTATGTATGTGAAATAGGTGGGGAGGGAGGGAGAGAGAGGAAGAGAGATGGGGAAATTTAAGATTCTAAGAATTTTATTTAACCCTAAAAATCCCTGGGATTAAGATTTTGTGTGAATATCATTTAGGGATCATCTGAAGATAAAGTCTAAAGTCTAAAGTCTTGATAGCTATAAGGAATGGCCTCATTATAGAGCCATCTTCTTTTATTTATTACCCAAATATCTGGCCCTTAGTAGTTGCCATAGAAATATTCTTAACAGAAATGAGAACCACTTAGACTAATATGTATTAGAATTTCCCGGAAGTCTCCTTGGATAAAAAGGTTGAATTTTCCAAAGAAGTTGCTTCATCTACTCTCTAGAGGTTTTTCTAAGAAATGCTCTAACACAGCAAGTATATCTGAATGAAACCCTGTGATTTGACTTCTGGGAAACTCTCCCTGGCCACAACCCCAAGATGTTTGTCTATGCAAGGAAGCTGATTTGAGTCTTTAGGATTTTAGTAAAATTTCTGTAAATGGGACAGTCCTGGTAAGCCAAGGGTAGAAGATAGAAAGATTGGGAACTTCCAGGAAGAAGGTGGATTCAGGTATTTGAGGCACTGTGGTAGGCAGAATTCCAAATGGCCCTCATGATCCTCACCATAACCAAAGAATGACCTAATTATCCCCTCCCCTGGGGTATGGGCAGGATCTGGGCATATGAGAGGACAGTACTCTGTGACTGTATTATATTGTACGACAAAGGTGACAGGATTTTACAGATAGAAATAAGATTCCAAATCTGTTGATTTTGAGTTAATCAAAAAACGAAGATGATGGTTTAGGGGACTGAGGCAGGAGAATTGCAAGTTCAAAGGCAGCCTCAGCAACTTAGCGAGACCCTGCCCTGACTCAAAATAAATAAATAAATAAATAGAGCTGGGATGTGACTCAGTAGCTAAGCATGCCTGGGTTCAATCCCTGGTACCAAACAACAACAAAACAAAAAGCAAAAAAAAAAAAGACGATTATAGGAGGCCTACCATAATCAGATAAAAACTCTTAAAAGAGGCACTCTGTACTTCTGAAGAGAAGCAGTCTCTTTTTGGCCTTGAAGGAGCAACAGACATGCTATGAACAACCAATAGAGAGGGAAGACTCTGGAAGCCAGAGGTCTCAGTCCTGTAACTACAGGCAGCAGACTCAGCTAAACTGTGCATGGACTCCTGACTCTCAGAAACTGCGATAATACATCTGTATTGCTTTAATCTGCTAAATCTATGGTAATTTGTTGGGCAACATTAGAAGATGGATACCGGCATAGTTCCTAACAAAAATGGCAAAAGGGAAGGAAAAAGCAGAGGCGGCACAGTATGTAAAATACGAAATGACACAGAGTTGGGGAAAAAAGTGGCATTATGAAGTCTAACCTTGGACTGAGAAACTTGGAAAATAGATAGGTCAGAGGAGCACTAATCACAAGGTTGTAGTTGTTAACCTTTCCCTAAACCAATCTCTGCCTGGCCTCTGCCATCAGTATCTCTTCTAGAAACAATTTCTATGGCCTCCTCCATGTGAGGCCCTGTCCTACACTCTGTAAATACTGAAAGAAGATGTCAACATGCTCATGGCCTAATTGAGGAGTCAGATACACACAAATATGGGTGATTAAGCATGCTAAATGCTGTGTGTGTGTGTGTGTGTGTGTGTGTGTGTGTATACATGTGTATTCATGCCTATGTCCCGTGCAGCCCACCCAATAGAGGAGGGCAAGAAGTATTGGCTGAATCATAAACAGACACATCATCAAACCAAGAGTTCCAGAGTCAACAGGCATGTAAGCAACAGTCTCTGGGAGGTTGAGAGAGAATTTTCCATTTACCACAGAGTTGGGAGAGAAGATATCTGAGCTCCAGTGTGTGAGGGATGAGACAGGGGTTTAAAAAGCATCAAATCCAGTGTCAGGATTGCTTATCAGCTCCAGTTGGGAGTGGAAAAGGGATAATCTCAAAGCCTGAGGACCTGAGGTGTCCAGGGAATAGGAGCAGCCTAGGAATCTGATTCAGCAACACCCTTCAGGCTTGGGCCACACTGGCACCTATCTTTCACATCACCTTTGTGTGTGTGTATGTGTGTGTGTGTGGTACTGGGAAGTCAAACCCATGGCCTCTTGCGTGCTAAGTAAGCACTCTACTGCTGAGCCACACACGCACACACATCAGCTTTTTAGGCAGCTTCTGTTCATCCTTGGGTGACTCCCCCTTTGTCCCCTTCCCACTTTCCTTCCTGTGCTTCATCTTTATCCCCTATCTGCTCACTTCTCAGAATGATTCATATCAGGACAACGTCAAGGCCAAAATGGACCACTGACTTGACCAATTTGATCAACTCCTTCATACTATAGATAAAGCACCCTCTTCTTTGTATTCTGACTCAGAGTTAAAATGTTTTTTTTTCCTTCTTTTTATCAAAGTCTAACTGATTCCTCTGGGTTGACCATCCTTCATTCATTTTGTTGTTTTTGTTCACTCAGTTACTCCCTGACAATTATTTATTTGAACACAGATACTACTCTAGGTACTCTCCAGTACCTAGAATATTGGACATGAAATAGCGTGTCCAGGATCTCAGAGAGTTGACATTATAGCTGGAGAATTAGAAAATAAGCAGTGAGCAAATAAATGAACTGTAATATCTCAGAGTTTCAAGTTGCTATGGTTCGAATGTGTCTCCCAAAAGTTCATGTGTTGAAAACTTAATCCTCAGAGTCCTATGTTAATAGTATTTGGAAGCAGGTCCTTTGGGATGTAATTAGGATTGGAGCGATCATGAGAGGCAATCCTCCATGATTGCATTAGTGGCTTTATAAGAGGAAGAGAGCCCCCAAAGCACACTTGTTCTGTCACATCATTTGGTGCCTTTTATCATGTTATAATGTAGCTAGATGGCCCTTGCCAGATGCCATGCAGTTGCCCAACATCATCCTCTTGGACTTTCCAGCCTCTAGAACCATGAAGTAAATAAATCTCTATTCTTGATAAATTACTCAGTCTGTGGCACTCAGTTATAGCAACAGAAAATGGACTAAGACATAAGTGAAAAAACAGTTGAGTAATAAGTGCTCCCAAACTCCTCTTGGGTTTCCTAGTCCAGTGTATTGCATACCATTCAATGACCTAAACCCAAACCCCAGGAGGCATCCTGAACTCATCCCTTTCCGTGTCCTTTACTTTTACTTTCAATTACAAATTACCAAACCACGTGGATTCCAGCTGTCAATGGCTCTCAAATTCACCTGCTCTCCTCTGTGCTATGACACCTAATGCCAACTTGCCCAAATCATTGCAGACTCCCCCTGACAGGTCTCCTCTCTCTCTCTGGTCTTGTCCTCTTCCTTCATAGCATGCCCTCTTAGAATAATTCAATGGTTCTCTGTAGTTACTCCAGTAAAGTTCAACCTCCTTAGCACAGCATGCTAGGTCTTTCATCATCTGGGTCCTACTGAGCTCTTCAACACAGTTTTCCTACACAGGTTTCACTCAGCCCTATTTGCAGATCTGCTTATCAAGGTGCTACATATCCTTGTCCATGCCTTTATGTGTTCTGTCCTCACTTGACGTGCCTTCTGATCAATGTACTCTAACTTCTTTCAAAATTCAGATCAAATGTCACTTCATTTAGGAAGACCCTTCTTCTTCCAACAACCCATGGGGTTCTTATAAAAAAAAAAAAACTACAGTGAGAAGAAATGTGAAAACTTTAGGTCTGTGATGACATTCAGCTTCTGATGTATTTCCCTGATGGAGTTTCTTGAATTTAGGGCAGACATAATTAGCACATGAATAAAGTTTTCTTATTTCCAAAGGTAGACTCTGAGGAGGGAGACTTGTCTCCCTTGTTGTTATAATAAAATGGACTCATGCACAGAAACTTTTCCTTCTACTTTGTGTGTTTGTTACATGATACTTTTGATTATAGTTTGAGCTACTTAATGGCCTGTAAGTGGCTTCTGAAAGATCACAAAATTGAAGACAAATTCCCTGGATATCACATCCCAGGCAGCACACATAGTCATATACATATATTAATAATCCACTGCAAATTCCCAGCCCTGAGGGTTGGCTGTTGCGTTTCCAGTTTCAGAGTGTTGGTTTGGCATGTTGACAGCTGCTCCCTATTTCCAGGATACTAGATATAGAATCCACTAACCTGCTACTCTCCCTGGAAAGATCTGGGACCACATGCCTCCACCAAACCAAGGTCTATCAGGAAGCAAGCTCCTAGGTTAACCTCTGTCACTGTAGCCCTGACCTTCCATGGGAGATTAAGACACTCCCTGTGAAAGGAACAGCTACTTCTCCAGAAGGTATTTTTCCCTTGGACAACTGTTCCCTGCGCAGGTTGTTCTGCTAGCAGGTGCACACAAAAGCCCACAGCCACTTCTTATGCATTACTTGATGACACTCCCTAACTGTACCAGGTCTGCACCTTTCTGAATGTGACAGACCCTAGAAGGGGTAGTAAAAGATGCAGTTCTTACTTGCATTCAGCAGAGTTCGGATCTTTTTCTCTTCCTCAGCTTCTTGAAGTAGCTTTTCTGCCAGTGTCTTGTCCTCTGTTTCTACACATATGTCAGATTCTCGAAGATATTCCAGGTAGTCAATCTCCCGCTGGGCACGTTCCACTCTCAGGGCCAAGTTATTTACTGCACTCTTATACTCACTGGTGTAGGTCTGACATCTTCCCAGCATAACCGATATGTTTTTTGAGAATTCTCGGAAGTCTTGAATATATGCCCTTGTTGCTTGGGTACATTTTTCCAGCCCTTGCTTCAGTCAGAAAATAAATTATTAAAGTACTGTTAGTTATTCAAATTACCCAAGTAATAAAAATAGCTATCATTCATAAAAAATACAAATAATCAAAAAAATGAGAAATAAATGTTACCCATAATCCTACATTCAAAAGTACTATTGATAATTAATATTTTTGAAAGATCTCATGTATTTAGTGATATACATATCTATGTTGTGTGTTTGTATTTATAATGTTGTATGTGTGTGTGTTTGTGTGTGTGAGATACTAGGAATTAAACTCAGGGCCTTGCACATGGTAGGCAAGCTCTCTACCACTGAGCTACATCCCCAGTCCTTTTTAAAACATTTTTATTTTGAGACAGGATCTCACTAAATTTTCCTGGCCAGCCTCAAACTTGTGATCCTCTTGCCTCAGCCTCTTGAATAGCTGGTATTAAAGGTGTGCACCATTGTATTCATAAATATATGTTTTAAAATATGACTTTGTATATGTTTTGTAACATTTTTAACTTGCTGATATATCAACATATTTTAATATCAATTAATATATATCTGTATCAAAAACTTTTGAGCCTTTTTAAATTAACAAGTAAAAGTTCTATGTGTTTATGGCATATACATGATGTTTTAATATATGTATACATTGTGAAAGGGCTAAATCAAACCTATTAATAAATGCATTACTCTCACATTCCTTTTATTTGTAATGAGAACATTCAAAATTTGCTTACTTGTCGATTTTAAGGTATGCAATATAGTTATTAACTCTAGTCATTATAGTGTAGGATAGATTTCTTGAACTTGTTCCTTCTAACTGAAATTTTGCATTTTCAACCAAGATCTCCCCATTGCTCCTACCCCTCAGCCACTTTCAATGACCATTCTACTCTGTTTCTATGAGTTCAGCTTTTTCAGATTCCTCTTATCAGTGAACTCATTCAAGGTTTGATTTTCTGTGGTTGGCTTATGTCACTTGGCATATGTCCTCAAGTTCACTTATGGCAATGCAAATGACCTCCTTTTAAGGCTAAATTGTATTCCATTTGGTGTATATACATTTTCTTTATCCATCTATATCATAATCAATAAGATATACCATTTCATTAATTGTATCCCATTATTTTTCTGTAATATTTATTTATTAATTTATTTATTGGTACCAGGGATTGAACCTAAGGGTGCTTTACCACTAAGCTACATCCTCAATCCTTTTTATTTTTTATTTTGAGACAGGGTCTCACTAAGTGGCCAAGACTAGTCTCTAACTTGCTAGCTTCCTGCCTCTGCATCCCAAGTCACTGGGAAAACAGGCGTGTACCGCCACACCCACCTGTCCTACTCTCTTTTTTTTAAATAGCATGTCTTTACTTTAATAAGTTTTTTTTTCCCCAAATTCTCCAGAAAAAGCAAGACAACAACTTTTCCCCATACACTTTAAGCAACACCAATCTTCAAAACCATATTATACTCAAATAAATCCAGAATACATAAGGAATCATTTGAAAACTAAATCAAGATGATACTTGGAAAATGAAATCGTGCATTCTCATAAATATTATGCTTGATTTTTTGTGTGTACACCTGCCTTCTTTCTCAAAAATACCCAAGAAACTGTAATAATGATTACCTTTGCATAGAGGAAATACAATGAAGAACGATGTAATCTTGTTTTTCATGTAATATCTTTCTACATACTTTAAACTTACTATAATCTTTTTTCTCAAGGGATTTTTTTTCTTTATTGATACATTATAATTATTCCAAATAATGGGATTCTTTGTGACATATCCACATGTGCCCACAATCTGGTCAATTTCGTCGGCCCAGCTTTCCCCCTGTTCCTCCCTCCCTATAATCCCTATCCTCTTAAGCTACTGGTCTCCTTTTTATTTTCATGAAATTCTCACCCCCACCCCGCTTTACCAGTGAACTTCATCTCCAACCCTCTTTATTATTATTGTTTTGAGACAGGGTCTTAGTAAGTTGCTGGGGCTGATCTCAAACCTGTGATCCTCCTGCCTCAGTCACCTGAGTCGCTGGAATTATAGGCGAGAGCCTTTGAACCTTGCTCTAAAAATCCCCCATTAAAAAAAAAGTATTTGTTCCTTCTTAAGTGGTCATTTATGTAGCTTTCAATTTTCTTTTTTCATTCAAACAATGCTGAGAAGAAAAAAAAATTTACATTTTCATGTGCTTAACTGGTTTTCTTAGGATAAAGTTCCAGAAGTAAGCTCCATCCCCAACACCTGGCTCAGTACCAATCATAGAGTAGTCTTCAACAAATATTTGGCCAAAGAGTATATGTACTTAAAGCTCATTTGGCACAGTTTAACGAAAATCTCTGTAGCTCAAACATGAATATTTAAGGCATTTCATTTTGTAGGTAAAGTAATAGAGATATAAAGAGACAGGAAGGAGAAGACAGGAGGGATTAAAAGTAATTCCCTAAATCTATATTCTCTTTCTTCTTATCCCTCTGAGATGTCCCTCTCATGGTGGGAACTGTATTACTTAGTTATTAAGTATATTGACCAACAGTGCCTGCCACCTGGGACTTGGCTTCACCTCCAGGTCAGGACCAGGTGGGAAAATCTATAAAAGTCACATCCTTGTTTTTAAAATCCACATTCAGAATTATGAGAGTATCCCTCTGTGCATTATACCCTTGTCTGCACACAATCTCTTAAAGTATTGAAGGACAGTTTACAGGTTATTAGTAGCTCTAATCCCAGGGCAAGTTGGTGCAAAAGGCTGAGCATAATTATGGCATTTTTAAGTAGTGAGACTGGGAGGTTTGTGGAGAGGGAGCTAGTGAAGCAGCAACAAGAGGCCACTGGGCTGGAACATTTCGCCCACAGCCTTCAGGCCTTAGTCTGGCCACTGGACAATGTTAAGCAATGCATTCTGGCTGCCCTGTTGAATCATTTTTACCGACTGTAGCTAGATGAGCAAATCATTTGGACTTGAACATTTTTTCAGGAAAATACAGAAAATAAATTGGAGATCAAAGTGTATTGGAAGATAAATAATATACCAATTATTTAACTTCTAAAAAGCAAAAGATTAAGTATGAAATAGTGGCTATCAATGCTAGGGTGTGGCAAAGACCAGGGCAGAGGATTACATTTGTTTTGAGAACCTGTCTGACTTACAAAAATGTTGGGTTTTATACATTTTAACAAAGTAGATGCCTAAATGCTTTCTCTCTACTCAACATAGTTGAAATATGCCATTTCTTAGTCCAAGTCCTGTTTGACCAAAAAAACAAAAAAAAAAACACTAAGACTTAGTCTGTCAGTATACTCTTATGACTTTTGACAGGGACATATTGGTTTATCAAAAAAAGACAAAAAACTAAAATATATTAACATCTTGATACAGTAAAACATGAAGAAAAAGTGACCCAAAGCTTTAATTTGTATATTTTAAGACATGAAGTATTAAATTTTAAATGTCCAGTATTTTGGACATTTACCTAACATGCTAGACAATGTTCTAAGTATGGATTAATGACCCAACACAAACCATCCCCAACTTCTCAGAGCTGGAATCTTTTTGTTAAATCTTCAGAATAACCTTAGAAAGTAATTTATATTATTATCTCCTTTTTATAGATGAGAAAAACTGTCAGATCAGAGAACAGAGGGAAGCCAAGGTCTGGGAGAATGGGCTCTAGAATTGGTGCCCTAAACTGATAAGACTACAGACATTTGTAAGTGTCACTTTAGCAATGGATTTATCACTTCCTATCTGTAAAACGTACATTCCAGTAGACAGTACAGCAAGGTGACTTCCAGGAGGCATGTTCCCTAGGCAAGTTTCACAGATGTCACCTACCTCTAAGACTTGAAAGCGCTGGTAGATATAATGCACCATGGCTGGATCCTGGGCATACTGTGGTGGGGGCAGAAAGGCTGCAAGGAACAGAACCAGCAGAGCAGAAGCTCCCCAAAGGGCCACCATGATCCTGCAAACTCTGCCAGGAGTGGAATCTTAAAGTGGTTCTTAGAGAAGACTCAAGGGTCCAGGTGGTGGTCTTCTGTTATCTATTGTCTGCTTTGGGAAATCCTTGAAAAACAATGTCTTGCACAGCCAGAGAGCAAAGTCGGCTTGTTATTCCACCCAATGCATGATCTCAGTTTGTGAGCTGGTGATCAAGTCCAGCTGTTGGCAAAGTCAGTCCCTGGAGTCCTTGCAGGCTCACTTGGTGCAGAGAGCTTCCTGGGTTCAGCCTCTGCTGCCCTCACCCTTGACATGCACAGACCCTCCCCAGGCTAATGGCTGCACACAGCTTTCAGCTTTCAGTGTAGGAGCGGGTGGGGAGGCCTTTCCCCTCCTCCCCTCCCCCAGCTGTTTCCTTTTTACTTTTGCTTTCCTCCTCCCTAATAGACTCTGCGGTCCAATCAGAGGCCTGACCCAACACAAACCACCCCCAATAACTTCTGGAGTTGGAATCTCAGTTGAGTTTCTGGCATAAGTTCCCAGGAGCTTTTTCCCAGAAGTTCTGTTGGGAGACCCACCTCTCCTCCAAACTTACTTTGCATTCCTGCAGCTCTTAAAGGCACAGCAAGGAAAAATGAACCCTGATCTACCCCTGTCTCTGAAAAGCCAGTGCACAGGGCTGCATTGCTCAGTGAGCAGAGAGGCACAATGAGCTACAGGCCTGGCTTCCCTGGGTTGAGCCCAGAAGATTTTTCTTAAGAAGAACAACAATTATTAAGATAGTGATGCTTCTAGAGCCAAGCCAAAGTGCAACTCCTTTGTAAGGAAGTCCTAGAGTTTTCTGTCACAAATGTCAGAATTCCCTTTAGACAGCTACAGGCTAGAAATACATAGGATTCAACTTCGGCAGTTTCCAATAGAGTTGAAGATAAATCATATCCCTAGAGCCAAGTGGTAAAATCTTCTAATTTTACACTTGCTGTTCAGGCTTTTACCTATCTCAACCACTCCTTCATGAGTGTGTTCAGGACTTCTCAAGGTTCTTTATCAATCACTACCAAGGTGGGGAAGATTGGGGTATCTATGAGATATGGAAAGACTTCTGGCCAATAATCAGAAGACCTTTGCATTTGGTCCCTGCAATAGACACTGGAAATCTGAGAAATTTCTATTGGCAGCCCTTGAAAGTTCTTGTCCCCAGTATATGTTCCTCCCCATTCCTCTTTAATATGACCTTAGCTCCCATTTCTCTCCAATCCTTTTGTCAAGTCCCAAACAATAGCTCCTCATTCTTAAAAACAATATCTCCTATTTCTGAGAAACTTCTTTGAACTTGAATTGTCCCTAAAACTAGTTGAACTTTAGTTGATCTCTTTAGCTGAATCTTTATTAAAAAATCCTAACTGACTCAGGCTCCTTCTTCAAGTGAGAATTCTCTCTGCAAAACTTCTCATCCTTGGCATTTTAAATAGTCTCATACAAAAGTGTTTTGGTGATTTCCTACCATAAATGCCTTAAGTCCTAACATTGAGATTGTAAACTAAGATGAAAAAGATTTAGTAGAGCAAAATTCTTGTCTCACAATTAATATTTGGGTGGATGCTGTCATTTGGGCTTTCTGCAGTATGCTTACATTATTTCTACATTGAAATACGCATTCAATAGTAATAAAACCTAAAGAATTACCAGACAGTCCATGAGGAAGGAATGTCCCAAGGATCCTCAGTCGCAGCACAAGTCCTCAGGTTGGTTCCAGGGCTGCTGTTGCCCCTATGACTCTGGCATGGGCTCCAAAGAGCTTGGCCCCATTCTGGGATGGACTCCCTTGTCTCCCTGCTAGTGATGCAGGCCCCTCACCACTCTCTCTATGGTCACCAGCTTCACAGGGACAAATCAGGCCTCTGACTGACCATACCTGGTCTTAGTTGGAAAGCTTTTTTATTTTTGGTACCAGAAATTGAATCCAGGGGCACTGAACCACTGAGCCACCATCCAAGCCCTTTTTTATATTTTATTTAGAATCAAGGTCTCATTGAGTTTCTCAGGATCTCACTAAATTGTTGAGGCTGGCTTTGAAATTGCAATCCTCCTGCCTCAGCCTCCTAAACTGTTGGGATTACACGTGTGCCACCAGGCCCAGCAAGAGCTTTACTCTTTGTAATACCAAAGAAGCACGAATCCCATTACTGGCAGCCGTAGGACTGATGATCCATGGGACAGACACAGAATGGAAACCCTCATTTCTTGTGACCAGAGGTTTCAAAAAGCAAAAAACAAACAAAAAACTAACTTTGGAGATAGTCCCAGCTTTGACTGACACAAACTGGCCAGCCATGACCATCTTTATTTAGAGTATTCCTACTCATTGGGTGCTGTTGTTATGGGCCAGGCTATATGGACAATGACCAAACAGACTCCATTTTACCCTAAGACTCCATATCATGTAAGAAATGCTTCTCCCGTGGGAAAGCCCTGCCTCTGTACTCATAAATATTTACCTAGCATAGCATACTTGGCAACACAATATAGTTCTTTGGTTTCCATTTTTCTTGGACAGTGTACCTTGTAAGAGATTGATTGACTGGACATTAGTAACCATTTTCTAACTTGTACTCAACTACTGTCATTTGAACCACTTCCCTTCTGCTTGCTTGCTGCTATGCCAACCTGTAAAGTCCTGTGGGAAATACCAATGTACCCATTGCATTGTCTCGCTTACTGCCCAACCCAGCTTCTCTACCTGCTTGCTTACAGCTACATCAACCCAGATTTTGCCTTTAAATATCCTAAAATGCTCAGGCTTGGGGCTGTTCCTTGCAGAAACAGTTATGGGTCCTGTGGGGAGCAGTTGCCAGCTGTCCAGCTAAATAAAGACTCTTCAATTTGGACAAAACTGGGACTGGGTATGTTTTCTGAGGGACCTGCCCCACAACACTGTGTTGGTATGCAAGAAAAAGATGGTTTTCTGCCTTTAAGCTGCAGTTGGGGTGAAACCAATCACTTTGCTTTGCTGTCTTCCTTACATTTAACCTCTTTAATCACTGCTCTGAGCTCACTAGTGAGCACAGTGGTCAACGTGTGACGCTTCCCTCCATCTTTTCTCCTCTGAAAGTATCTGATCCTTTTGTTCTCTTATCTCAGTATCCTGAGAGGGGGAACTTTTGTCTGGTGATACCCACCTATTTCCTCAGAGTAGTGATTGAACCCAAGGGCACTTAACCACTGAGCCACATCTCCAGCCCTTATTATTTTTTATTTTGAGATAGGGTCTCGATAAATTGCTGAGGCTGGCTTTGAACTCGAAATTCTCCTGCCTCAGCCTCCTGAGCCTCTGAGATTACAGGCATGCACCACAGCATCCAGCTGGATTCACTAGTTCTTGATCTGCAAGCTCTGCCCTGATCTTCTGTAAGTGACCCTCCCAGTTACAACCTCCCCCCCCCCCACCAACGTTGATCTTATCCAGACCTCAAGTTCATCCTGGGATTCTTTGCCTCTCTCTCCACCCCCCCCACCCCGCCCCCCGCTGGTGGCGGCTCCTTCCTCTACTGCATTCCTGTTTTGGTCAGCTTTTTTTGATGACTAAAAGACCCAACCAGAACAACTTTAGAGGAGGAAAAGTTTATTTGAGGGTCACGGTTCAGAGGTCTCAATCCACAGACATAGACATTCCTCAGGGCTCAAGGTCAGGCTGAACATCATAGCAGAAGAATGTGGCAGAGGGAAGCAGCTCACAGGATGGTCAAAAAGCAGTGAGCACTTCTAATGCCCCACCTCCTCCAGCCACACCCAATCCTCCCTTCAATTACCAATTAATTAATTCCATCAGGCAATTAATTCACTGATTAGTTTAAGGTGCTCAAACCCAATCATTTCCCCTCTGAATCCTCTTGCATTGTCTCACAGGTGAGCATTTGGGGAACATCTCACATCCAAACCATAACAATCCCCATATTAACTGACCACTTGACTTATCCTCCACATAGCAGATGCTGATCAGGCTTGAGGAAGGCAATTCTGCCTTGTCAAGGAGTCAGAGGCCAGCCCGACAGAATCCCCTCTCGAACAACAGCCTTCATCATTGATATATGCACAGCATGTCTCCTCCTTTTCTTCTGTTCTCTTATCCCCTTTCCCCCCAGTTTGTCCCTTATCTTTTATTGCCACTCCTACCCCACTTCATAGCTATTGGCTTTCATGCCATCCTCAAATCTTTCAACCTTTTACAAGTAATGGCATTCTTTCCTGCATGAGTGGTTATAGTAGCTTCTAATTTCCTGTGTTCATCTCTTGATACAGAACTGACTGGTTTTAATGAAAACTCTGTACAGTGTGACCTCTGCTAACCTTCGTACAACTCATACCATTCCTCCTCCACAAAAGCCACATCTAATTGTCCCCAAACTCTCACGAGATTTTTTTTTAATATTTGATATCTTTGCTTATGGAAGTATGATAAGGAGAGGCCAGGTATTGTCAATTTTTTTAGGACCTGCCAAACCTTCCAGGTGTTATGTTAAGAATGAGAAAACAATTAGAATTTCAAGTGGATAATGCAAATAGATTTGTGTTTTAGAGAGCTTTCCAGAGGTCAGCATCATCTTTTACCTGCTTACAAAGACAAAAATGCAGGTATTATTCTAGATTCTTTTTATTCATTTGACAAATAATATTTCTACAACCTAGAACATCTCTCCCTTTGTAATTAGTGAATTCTTACTCATTCTTCAGATCTTCCTCTAACCCCACTCGAGGCAGAATACCTCCTCTCTCCTCTGTTTCCATGCATGTTGAAATTGGAATCTTGGCAATTTGAGGGAAAGACGATCTGGACATTGACACTCTGGTGGAGAGGTGTGGGCTTGTAGCCTTTGGGTGTGAAAAGAGGAAGAGAAGAAACATTACACTGTAAAGGGCTGAGCTGTGTCCCCACCCCAATTCCTATGGTGGAGCCCTAGTCCCCGTAATCCAGAATCTGAATGTATTTTGAGGCAGAGCCTTTAAAGAGGTAATTAAGTAAAAATGAGGTACTTAGTGTGGATCTTAAACCAATGTTACTAATGTCTCTGTAACAAAAGAGGAAATCTGGAGGCACAGGAGAGGTACATGCACATAGAAAAGACCACAAGAGGACACAGTGAGGAAGCAGCCACCTACAAGCTAAGGAAAGAGGCCTCAAAGGAAACCACATCTGCTGACATTTTGATCTGGGGCTTGCAATCTACAATTGTGAGAAAATAAATGTCTCTTGTTTAAGTCACTCAGCCTATGGAACTTTGTTTTGGAAAACGAAGTCAACTGATATAAGCAATGAGTGAGTTGTAAAAGGAGGCAGTGTGGAGACAAAATATAGAAGTTCCACTGGGGTGTGCAGGGTGTTCTTGGCCAGATATAACTTGATAAGGGAATTCCTGGGAGATATACACTGATGATTTCCAATTGCAGGTCTACGCAGGTCTTGAGGTCCAAACCCACTTTCCACCTGCCTGCTGGAATTCGTATTTGGATGTGGAATAGACATCACAGACTTTCCTGTTATCATTTTTCTCTCTACTCAAACTTCCTTCTAAATGATTTTTTTTCAGCATCATCTTTTACCTGCTTACAAAGACAAAAATGCAGGTATTATTCTAGATTCTTCCTGTCTTTTGTTTCTATGTTTGTTCAATTAATCAGTCATCAATGCATTAATTTTGCCACCTAAATACATATAAAATATGCCTCCTTCTCTTTTATTCTACTGCAAATTCATTACTTAGGGCTTCTTTGTTTCCTACTTTTTATTCATTTGACAAATAATATTTTAGGGAACTTATTGTGTTCCAGATACTGGACTCTGCCCTAAGGTTACAATGAAGACACAGTAGATAGATTTCTTGTCCTCACAAAGGATGTAGGCTAGTAGGGAGACAATTATATATATACATAATTATAATCAGCATAATTTAATTAAGAAGTCACAGGGGCTGGGGTTGTAGCTCAGTGGTAGAGCACTTGTCTGGCACATGTGAGGCACTGGGTTCATTCCTCAGCACCACATACAAGTAAATTAATCAAATGAAGGTATAAAAAAAATCAAAAAAAGAAGAAGTCACAGGGGTTGTACTAAGTGCCATGACAGAATGAAGGTGAGTACCTGAGCTCAGGAAATCAGAGATTAATTCTCAAATGAAGTGCATCTTAGCTGAGATTTGAAGGATGAAAAGGAATTAGTACTATAGTATAGATAGTGAGGAGAAGTGGGAAATGCTGTAGGCAGAAGCAGCAGCCCATGCAAAGACCCATAAGCCAGAGAGCTTAGCAGATTGAGGAACTGATAAAAATTGTATATGAAGTTAGTACAGGACTGGGACAGTATAGGAGTTTAGGCTTCCCAGGAAACAAACTCAGATGAATTTATATGTAAGATGTATGTCTGAAACAATACCTATACCTATGAGGAAGTAAAAGAAGCAGAATGGGCAGAAGAAAAGTTGAACTGAAATGCTTGGAACACAGGCCCCAACTGATGGCACTTGGAGTTCTGCAACTAGACGGGCCCAACAGCTATGCCCTTGGCATTCCCACACCAAGCAGTCATTGGATGAGCACTACTCCCAAGGAGGGAAGGCATGTAGTATTGAGAGTTTCCTTTGGCTGGGGGTAATTACTGGAGAGAGGCTCAGTTGTGACCTGTTAGTGTCCATACTTGCACAGTTGCAAGAATGTGTGTCCTTGTCATAAAGGATAAGGTGGGGGCAGTGTACCACAATGTCCCTTTAAGTATGATAAGGAGAGGCCAGGTATTGTCAATTTTTTTAGGACCTGCCAAACCTTCCAGGTGTTATGGTAAGAATGAGAAAACAATTAGAATTTCAAGTGGATAATGCAAATAGATTTGTGTTTTAGAGAGCTTTCCAGAGGTCAGGTGAAGAGGTATTAGAGGGCAGCAAAAATAAGTTCTTGGTGGGAGATGGATTAGGAGGCTGGCACAGTGATTCAGAAGGACCAGGAGAGTGTATTGTCCAAGAAGAGAGGAAGTTAGATGGATGCCTTTGAGAAATATTTAAGATATAGAATTAGTGGAACTTGGTTACTGATTTAATGAGGAACAGAGCAAGGGAGAGTCAGGGTGATGGCCAGTTTCTGCACTGTTTACTGCGCCTCCATTCTGAGCCCTTCTAGTCTATCATTGCACCATAGCCATGGTAATGGAGCCAATATGCAAACCTCATTATGAAATGTCCCTGCTTAGGAGTCTTGATTGGATGCCAGCTCTCTCCCAATGAAGACTAAATTCCTCAGGCTCAGGGAAGTCTTTGCAAGTAAATTGCATCTAAGCTGAGATGGATAACAGGAGTAACTGGTAGGCACAGGAGGAAGGAGAATGTGAGATATATTCCCAATGGCCGGGGATGCGCGCCAGAAAGTCGTCTTCTCAGAATTAAGCACACTTCTGCAGTCTCTGCTATCCTTCTAGTCTTTGCTACATATCCCTCCCTCAGTCTTGGAGCCTTGGTTAGACACCACATTCTTGCCTGATTAACTCCTGAATGAATGGCAACTTTCCTCTTGGTCTGGATTCAGATTTGCTTCTAGAAGTATCCCTTCATCTAAATCATGCCCCCCTTGCAACCTTGCCAACCTCAAGAGCCTCCAGGGCATATCACCTGAGGGCTTCTCTGAAAGGCACTTGGAAATTCACAGAGCTGCACATGAGTGCCTTAGCCCCTTTGTTGATAGATTTTAGCAGAGACGCCAAATCTTATTTTGAGAGAATCAGTTCTTCTATCCCTTAGTAAATGGGTCAGATTTGGGGCAATTTCACTATGGTTCAACATATTCCGCCTACCTGTGAAGATGAAGTTCCTAGACATGTCAGACTCATGGGCAATGCAGTGCTGTGGACTTGATACCTAGTTTCTCTACAGTTGCTGAAGAACAAGACAGCCCTCATAAATAAATTTTCAAAAAAACATAGGCTTCCCCGCCGCCAAACCCCACTCTGGAAAAAGCCAAAAAAATTTTTTTTTAAAGATATAGTATTTTCTTTTTTAAATAAATTTTATTTATTTCATTTTTATGTGGTGCTGAGGATCAAACCCAGGGCCTCACATGTGCTAGACGAGCACTCTACTGCTGAGCCACAACCCCAGCCACCCCCCAAAATATTTTTAAGATTAAATATATTAATGGAAATCTTTCCAAGCATATTTCAAACTTATTTACTTTTTAAGAAAACGTATTTTTAGTTGTAGATGGACACAATACCTTTATTTTATTTATTTATTTTTATGTTGTGCTGAAAATCGCACCCAGTACCTCCCGTGTGCTAGGCAAGTGCTCTACCGCTGAACCACAACCCCAGCCCTCAAACTTATTTGTTTTTTAAAAGCCACTTATTATTTTCTTAATGACATAAGAAGGTCTTTATGATTCATTTACTGTATCAGGTACAGGGATCTTTCAGAGATTATTAAGGTATAAAGAGATCTTTTCCTTAGTACTTACTAGGCAAACACAGCTAGGAACTCCCAACTTATGAATCTGCTCTTTATATTTTCTCTGACTGTCCCTTCCCCTCTCTGTTTCCATCAAACTCTCTTTTAAAAAAGCAAGCTAATTCTCACATTGGTTCCCTCCTAACATGTGAAATAGTCCTGTTTGGAATTAGGTTTAGTCTTAAGCTTCAGAAATTATTTGAGGCTGCCTCCTATTTTACTTACTAGCTTCTCTGTGTCCCCATCACCCGGAATCATGATCTATTTCAATAACTTGTCCTGGCCCTTCCGTGCAACAGGACCTGAGCTGGTTGTTCTGATGTATTCAGCACTCTTGACCATGGCCCTGCCCTCTGTCCTCCAGGTTTGTGGGCCTGTGACCCTAGTGGAGACCTCTGGCACCCACCCAGGGTAAATGCTCAACTCTACTCTCTCAGAAATCTCATCCTGCTCCCTTCAATCTCTTCGTGCTGCCCCAAGGTTTCTTCACCCTTCACCAGGCTCCACCACACAGTCCTCTCAAGGAAAGAAGAGAATTTTGACAGAGAGGGTTGGGGAGGCCTTTTCAGGGTTTGAGGGTAGTCTGGTTCCTTCCTACTCTGTAAAGAATTATTCTTCTCCAAATACTGAGCGTATTTTAACATCCAAGAAATTCCAGAGGGCCTTCCACATTTTCAGTAAGAAACCCCCTTGCTTTCTACCTTTCTGCCACCCCAGAGAGACAGACAAATATCAGCCTGCACCCGCCAGTCTTTTGCAGTAGCTGTGTACGGAGGACTTTGCAAGAACAATCAAAGTTCCCAAATTCAGGCACTTGCAGGAGGGAGGGGGTACTGATTAAAGAAGGACAGCCTGAAGTACCAAACAAATTGTTAAAAATTCTCAGGGTTAGCCCTTTTAATACAAAGGAAAACCAGAACTAGAGACCTTAGAAGACTGGTTGTAGTGGTAGAAAAACAAAACAAACAACAAAAAACAAGAATGCTTACAGTAAGTATGCTAGGTTACCTCTTCATTGAGGTTTTTTTTTGTGTGTGTGTATGTGGGGTGTGCTGGGGATTGAACCTAGGGCTTTAGTGCATGCAAGACAAGCACTCTACCAACTGAGCTATATCCCCAGCCTTTCATTGAGGCTTGAGCCAATGTGCTATGAAAGTAAGAGGACATAGATCTGCCTCCCAAAAACTTGCAATTACTAGAACTGAGGGGTAGGGAAGGGAAGCAAGCAATAGAAGAGAATCCACTTGTGAGGGGTTTTATAATTGTTTTTTTTTTTTTGTACTTGAATGAGAGTACTGAGGAGTTTAAAAGAGCTATCCTTCTTAAGCACAATAACATTTGCCAAAATGTATTGATTTTCCTATTAATTTACTATTCTTTTTCTTTTCAGTTCTTTGGATTATGTGGAAGAAAAGGAGGTGAAAGTGGAGGAAAGTGTGTGGTCTATGGGATTTCACAGGGACTAAATTCAGTTTCAGGATGGACTAAAAAGGAACAAATATATTGTTGAAGGAATTTAAGAGTTTCTGACTGAGAAGTTCTGGTAAGAATTTGTTGGTAACAGGTTATTGAAACAAGTTGGTATTTTTTAAGGAGACATTTCGAGAATCATTTTAAAACTAGTATGGAATCAGGAGAGAACACCTCCATATAGCTAATTGAAACTTTCTTATGTAATTGTTTGTGATATCTCTAGTCATTACAAACTAGGCCTTTAATTACCTTTCTGTCCCCATGTACCCTTTGCTGTAAGTCAGTAACTGTCTTAATTAACTTGAATCACTATAACAAAATACCATAGACTGGGTAACTTAAATAACAGATATTTTTTTTTCATGGTTCTGAAGGCTGTAACATTCACGATCCAGATATTGACAGATTCAGTGTCTAGCAAGGGTTGCCTCTTGGTTCATAGATAGCCATCCTCTTGCTGTGTTCTCACATGGTGGGGAGAGAGAGGGAGCCCTCTGGTCTCTTCCTCTTTTCATAAAGACGCTAATCCCATTATGGCAGCCTCATCCCCATGACCTCGTCTTATGCTCACTACCTCCAGAAGTTCCCACCTCTGAATGCCATCACCTGGGGGGCCAGGGCTTCAACATAAGAATCTGGGGGAACACAAACACTCAGCACTAGTCTTTCCATTGATCAAGAATGTCATGATTTGACATGAGTGAGACGCCTCCAAGAGGCCCCCTTCACCTCCAGTTATCTCATGTTGTCCTTCTTCTTCCCTCACTTGGCTGGAGTCTACTCAGAGCACAATCTCAGTTTTGGACATTCATTTATGATTGCCCCATGTTTTACTGGAAATGTCTTCTCTCCAGAACCTTCTCAAGTGGCTGGCACAGATGCTGTTCCCTACCTGAAGTGAAGAGCCTGGCCTGCTTTCCCACAGCCCTCAGGATGCCCAGCCTTCACTTGGTGGGCATGGCCTCCCTCTGCTCAAACCTCTCATTGTGGTTCCTCTGGTTTTGAAAACCACCTGTGCAATTTCCTATAAATGGATTCTTTCTGGAAGCCAAGCACCTGGTCCTAATAGATCCTAGTCAAATGCTGGACACATCAGTTGTGGGTGGGTAGGCTCAGGTGGCTTATATTGAGTCTCTGTTTTCTTAGCATCTGGCAACCACATCTCTGCCAAGAGCTTTTGAAATTTTGCCTACTATTGGGCAGCTTGGATAGCCTCTAGACTGGGGGTGTACAGACGACAGAGTAAGGGACTGAGTAGTGAAAGCCACTGATGGGAGTGAGATGTGTGTTAGTGACTCCTGGAGGTGTGGAAGGTGTGGCTGCATCTGGAGATGATGTTGGAGATGATGGCTAGGAGATGATGTTGGAGGCCCCAGGCCCAGGGCTGGTCAGTATGTGTGGAAATGCTGGGTCTTATCCAGGCTCTGTGTCTGCCCAGCACAGGACTTATCCTGAGTCTCTCCTGCCCAAGTTCCCAGGTGACATCTCTGGAGTTTTGTGAACATCTAGCCCATTTGGAGAGATTCCCAGGACTTAAAGCTGATGGTTACCGATGATCCCAGAGAGTGGTCTTAGTTCAGTGTCCCAAACCTAAACATTGGGTCGACTTTTGTGCAAACTTTTTGTTTGGAGCCTTTGGCCACTAGATGGCAGAGGCTTTTCAGGCAGGCATCGGACTATGGCCAATTGTGTTCCTTTTCCTTTTTAGATTTGAATGAGAATATATTCCATTTAAAACAGGTACCCACAAACCTTCTCCTTTTTCTTTCCTCCTCCCCTAATCAATCTGACCACCATTCCTGATCAATTGGAAGAATGACTTGTGTGGTTTTATTTTCAAAACAGGCTGAGGAATGAGAATGACTGTCTTTGCAGTCAGGAGAGCAGCAGGTGCAAGAAATCCACAACTTGATCCAGTGCTGCAGGGGCTGCTGGGTGGGTGGGCAGTGCTGGTTTGTGTGAGCTGTGCAGTTTGGAGTAGAAGGTACTTGATTTTGACACCCAAATATCTCTGTCTCGACAGAAGTGAGTACAGAGCTGAGCAGCAAGAGCTGCAAAGACAAGTCCATGGGCTCATAGGACACAGTTTTCTATGACAGCCCTAGGCAAGGGATGACAGGCTGCCCCTTAAAGAAGCAGACTAGGAGCCGGGCGTGGTGGCCCACACCTGTAATCGCAGCAGCTCAGGAGGCTAAGACAGGAGGATAGAGAGTTCAAAGCCAGCTCAGCAAAAGCGGGATGCTAAGCAACTCAGTGAGACTGTGTCTCTAAATAAAATACAAAATAGGACTGGGGATGTGGCTCAGTGGTCGAGTGCCCGAGTGCCTGAGTTCAATCCCTGGTACCAAAAAAAAAAAAAAAAAAGTAGGCCAGGAAAAGAGGTGCTCAGTGTCCTGCCTCCTTCCTGGCCCTGAACTATCCACACAGACTGTCTTTCTTCTTGTTCTCATCTAATCCTTCTTTGTCAGAAGTTCCCCTTCCAGGGAGCTTCCTATGGCTCTACTCTTTCCTCCTTCCAGCTTTCTTGTAGGACTGGGGTTAATCTTTTGTGGGTTCTGAGAGCACCTCTTTCGGTATTTAATTCAAAATGGAATTTCCTCTGCTTAAGGAATTCCAGTCCTGGTTTTATGATCTGCACTAGACATCACTGGTTATTAAAGAGATTTTCTGGACACTCTCAAAGTCAAATTCCTTTCAGATCATTTGTGAAAAAAGAAAATCTATTGAAGAGGAAACTGAAAAACAATGGAGGGCATGGAAAGACAGATGATGTTCTATGGAAATCAAAATCCCTCCTCCCGAGGTATCCTAAACTTGAGTTTCTGGGCAGTAGGTGTCGAGGACTGCACCATCACAGACCAGCAATGTGGCTTTCCCAGTAATGGGCATAAGCAGTTCCCTAGACTCAGAGACACAAAAACACCAGAGACAGAAGGGCACAGGATACACTGAACAAACCCTGCCTCACGTGAGAAGAAAGGGAACCCCACAGGAAGGGCTTGGCATCAGAGGCACGAGCAGAGCTCTGGGCTACCCTCTATCTATGACTCTGCCCACACAAGTGTGGCATCTTGGTCTTTGCTCAGCACTTCTCATGCTAGGAGTCACATGCAAACACTACATGTTAATGACAGCTTATCAACAGAATTGGCAGCTCTGACAAGCCCTATGCATTTACACTAAATCTCTGACATCTTTTTTTAACCCACATATTATGGCTCTGAAAAGGTGGTGTCACCTCTAGGATACTTTTTCTAGACTGGTTTATGGAAATGAGTGTTATATGGAATTTTGCATAAAATGATGGGTGAGAGCTTCTGTGACTGCATGGCACAGGCATCTAAGGAGATAGGAGGCTCCTGAGAAGACCAGTCTATCTGTCCTAGGTGGCCGGGTACATTCATGGAGAACTCACCTTGTTTCTGGCATTCCCAGGCAGCAATTTCCATAAGACCCAGAGAGCTACTTGCTGCAAAGAGATACACAAGGACAAATCTTCCAGTTCTGATGGGGCCATGCTCTCTGCAATAATTTTCCTTGGCCTGAAAATGACATCAAGTTCTGCACCAGCCTTTTCTGAGCTGGTCCTGCCCAGTAATTTCACTGGTGCATGTGTACGTGTAAAGTAGCGTGTGTAGAATGGCATGAAGATGCCAAGCGCCATGATAGGAAACCAGAGAGGGGTTGGGTGAAGGCAGAAAGTTCTCGGTAAGGGTTTCTTATGTCCATGCTTTTGTTGTTTGAGCCATTTGGGGATTGCTAACGTTTTCTAAAGACCAGAAGAGTGGGGGCCAAATACAGTCACAGGTGTGGTGCTGTTTCATTTTCTCAGATGTCCCTGGCCTGGCTACACGAGGGGCTGACAAGGGTCTGGGTGGGACCTGATGGCAAGGAGTACAGGAACGGGAGGCCTGGAGCTTACAGGGTGGTAAATAGATTCTTAGGACTCCACGGGGCAGGGCTGTCTCCCACCTGTGCTCAGTTTGAAGGTAACTGGTTTGAGTTCCTTTTGCCTCTTCTGATTACCAGCTGGTCTCTACCACTACTTCTGTCCATCAGAATAGGGCAAATATTTTAGGGTTAGGACCCCAAACAGTGAGATCATTCACCAGCATAGTTTCAAGGAGGCTGTGGAAGTTTTGTCTCCCTCCCCAGTCCTTAACTGTGTAATTACAGTTTTAAGCTTAAAATCTTCCTCTCCCAGACTAGTGTTTTTACCTTGTCTCCCACAGTCCTAGAAGGTCATGAACTGAAGGTCAGTGGAGGAGAAATCTTTCCTCATTTATGGAAATGCCTTCCTCAACAAGGACCTGCCCCATTCCTGGGAGCATCACAGGACATGAAGGCTGTGGTTTCCTAAGCTGATCTTCTCTTCCTAAGGCGCAGTGATTTTCAACAAAACTTTACACTCGGGATCAAGCAGTCCTTTATGAAGGAAACTCCTGACAGCTGCTTTGGCATGGGCTGGAAAAACTGACATAATGCCACCAATCAGCCAAATATCAATATTTGATCTACCAGATAATCAGAAGCATTTGAATGATTTGCTAAACTTTTCTAGTTTTATGGAACTCTTTAAATTTACAAATATAATCTTTAGATTTCCTTTGAAATCCACTGTTTATATATTTTGAAATCCACACTTATTTTTCCTAAAACTTAAATACTTTAAAACAGAAAAATCAAGGAGTCTATATTTGGGCTTTACATGATGTTTCCCTCCACTGCATTCCCCTCTTCCACATGGTGGTTGTCCTTGTTCTCGCCTGTTTGATGACATGGATACACTTTCTTTTCTTTCTTACTCTCTCTTTCTTTCTGTGGGGAACAAGAACACCTTTTCAAGTCAGGAGACAGCAAAACCCTTAGTAGTTGCTGTCAAATTGTATTATCTTGACCCGAGAGCCCCTGAGTGTTTGTCTAAGCTGCTAATTGGACTGCTACAGCAAGCACTGTCTCAGGTGTCCAGCAGTCACTGTGAAGAGCCCAGCAGGTGTTCACAGCACTAGTGAGGGCCAGGATCTACCACAGCATGTCAGGTAGGCAGCCTCCTCTTGCTAATCCCCCAGGACCAGCTGCATCTCACACATGAATGTCATTGGCTCTTCAACATGGATTTCAAATGTGGAAAACACTGGAAGTCAAAACTTAAATGATTTTTTGTGCCAGGCATAGTGGCACATGCCAATGATCCCAGTGACTCTGGGCGCCAAGGCAGCATCTAATGTCAAAATAAAAAAGGCTAGAGATGTAGCTCAGTGGTAAAGCACCTGAGTTGAATCCCCAAGTTTTTTTTTACCCACCCCACCCCAAAAGCTCTCTTGTTAATTTTAGGGAAGCAAATAGGATTCTTTCAAAACCAGAAGTGCTCTTTAAGGTAACATGACACTGGGCTGGGGTTGTGGCTCAGTGGTGGAGCACTTGCCTAGCATGTGCAAGGCCCTGGGTTCGATCCTCAGCACCACATAAAAATAAACAAAATAAAGGTATTATGTACAACTACAACTAAATATATATATATATTTAAAAAAGATAACATGACACCTAATTTTGTGGAGAACAAGGTAAAGCCAATATGTATTTTAGAAAATATTTAATTTGGTTGGAATACTTTTAACTCCTGGAGTTCTAATTTGGAAGATAGCATTTTCCTGCTCTTCTTACATTTTCCTGTGCTGCCCAGACACCACCTTTTCTCTGGCAGGCTTGGCACAATGATGCCTGGGTCTTATTCTCTATAAAAGATTTTATAGTCACTCTTTCTATCCTGAAAACAAAATTAGAAAACATGGACCATAGTGTCGAGCCATAACGCAGATTTTGTGCTTAGCTAAAACAGCCCAGGAGCCTTGCTAGAGCCAGCAGGTCCAGTGAGCCCTGAGCAGAGGTCCATGCTGAGCTGTGGATGTGACATACAGGGACGGTGTGTTTGTTTCTCTTTTACAAATGTGCAATTTGTGGCAATGCCTTTCTTTTCTGAGCTCTTATCTTGTTTGCAATTTCTTGTGTGCTTTTAAAACAGGATTGTTTGAAAGTTTTATTTCACAAAAAAACAAAAACATAAAATTTTAAACTTAGTTCTAGATTTCCTTGAAGAGAAAATAAGTATTTTCAAAATCATTACTTTTAAAAACAAAAGATAAAAATTTGTTTCTGGAAGGCCTATTTGCAAGCTCATTTCTGAAGTCCCGATAAGTGTCTTCAGGTATTTGAAGAAATGGTTTTAATATTCTTTGAAAGCTTTGAGTCTGGCAAATTGGAGAAATTGTCTTACTTTGACAAATTCAAATCGGATAAATTCAAAATTAAGACTCTGGACATCATAAAAAAGGAATTTTATGTACAATGAAAGCCAGCATCTTGGAGACAATGTTTGCTTGATGGGAAAAACCATAAATATTCCTATGTAAAATGCTGACTTGGAAATAACTTTAATGCAATGAATGGTCATTGAAACAATAACTACAATACATTTAGCATTGAGCCAAAAAGAAATCAATTAACTTTTTAAAAACTATGTTTACTGTTTAGAATCAAAGTTGAATTTTCAAAAAATAAAGTAAATGGATAAAAGCAATATCAAATATTGTAACCTGGAAGATGTAATGTCAATTATGATCAATAAATTTCATATTGATAAATAAATTTTCATATTGATAAATACATTTCTTCATTGTCTGGCAATGCTCATTCATCTTTCGGAGTCTGTTTTATGATGTAGTTTGGGGGTGTGGTATCAATAACAGAGCCTTGAAGACAGCATCCGTGATCCAGGTCCCTTTGACCTATTCTTCCCTTTCCTACTAGGAGGAGGTGACATGAAATTCATTGTCATATTAAAGTTTCGTGCTGGCCTGTGGGTGAGCTTGAGACTCTGATGCCACTAAAGCTTAGTCAAGATGACTGGACTGCAGGGATGGGCCCCAATTTTCTGAGGCTTCAGGGGGTCATCTTTAATCTTGGCTCTTAATCCTTTCCAGGTTCAGAACTCTGTACCCAAGTGGGAAGACACCAGGGAGGGAAGTGCAGAGGTGATCATATAGCTAGTTGAATTTTGTAGCCCATATGCTCAGGGAGCCTGGGCAGCAAATGACAGTAAGCACTTTGAATGGGAGAAGGAAGTGGGCTTCTGCCAGTCCCTGGGAGAGGCCTGATCTGCTTTCATGGGACATTAAGTGAAGGGAGATTTATATCTGCCATCAGGGATGCCTGAGGAGGTCCTGGCACTGCTCAGCACTTCTTTTTGCCTCATATCTGTCCTGGGCTTAGAGATGAGGACCTAGGTTCACCTTTCGCAGCTCCCAGAATGTTGGAAACATTATCTTTTCCGGTTTTCCTTGGAGTTGTCCCACGGGTTTTCCCTAGTGGGACATTTTTTTTTTTCCCCACTGTTGGGACAACATTCCTGATTATTTTCTTCCCTCAGTTTTATCATTTCACTTCTTCCATGAAGGTCAGCTCAGATAACCCACATAATCTTGAGAAAGAATACATTTCTACTTAAATCACTATGTTTTGTAGTGCTTTGTTATGTGATTAGAACATCCCCTATCACAGGACAGGATAATCATGAAAATACCACACCATTTTCCATATCTCTCTTCTGCCGGTCTCCTTAAATTTAGAGAAAGACTTTTCTTCTTTTCAAATGAAATATAGGTTTATTGATGACAATGAGGACTAAATCCCTGGAGTCATAACTGTTAGGGAAGTTTGAAAGCATCTACATTGTAGAAACCACTCTTTTCCCCTCCCTGACACCTGCTCCTGCCATGTACCAGTATACTTTCTGGTACATGCTCAATGTGCACAATTCACCAGCCAGGAAGGGGCTCTGGCAACAAAACACATCCAGGGTAATTCTCCTTGAAAATGATGGCAATGAGGAAGGGGCTGGGACTTAGTGCCAGGAAGGTGAGAGGACAACTGGTTTCTTCCTTTCTCCTGGCACCAATCCTTCCCAAGGTCCCTCCCTGAGACATGATTAGTTGTTTCTCTTTCTACTACTATTTCCACTTTTCCCCAAGGTATTTAGTGTCCTTCTCTACCCTGAAAAAGATACTGAAGAATCCCCTTCCCACAAGTTCAATGAGACAAGGTTTGAGTTTTTCAAAAGGAACATTTACTAGGAAACTAAAGGGTAACCAAACAGAATGCAAGAGAACAGAGGCAGAGTTGCAAATGGGCTGAAGGAGTTCAAATTTATAACCAGACTCTGGCCACAGCTGTACTGGCTGGGCAGAGCTTTCCAGACACAAAATACCTACCATGTGGGTAGTCACATTTGCCTGATTGCCCCTACAAAGCCACCATGTTTCATACCAACAAGCCAGTAGCATACTCATTAGGGCCTCAGGGCTGCTAGCTCTGGGCAGGAAGATGCTGAGGTGGAAACAATAGGCACAACTGGCTCTCCAACCCAGGCTCCCATTGCCAAGGGCATGCCAAAGTGGAATGGGATGACCACTGACAGCTACTGGAGACAGTCTGGTTTCTTTGGGATCATACCTTTGGGCTCTTCTGCCTGGATCTATTGACAATATTTCTGTGCACTCTCTTGCTGGCACTAGCCCTTCGTGCTTTGGTTCTAAACACTGCTATGGTGGAAGATGCTAAGGTGGGAGGGATGAGCTGAGGAGAACCTTGGGCAAAGAGAGATGAATTTTTCTCATGTCTTTAGACATAGGCAGGACCGGGATTCCCTTTGAATCCCAAGGTTGAAAGATAATGATATGGAAATGAATTAGGCAGGTTGGGGAATGCATGAAGCTTGAGTGTATTAATACTGCCGCACACACCAAAGGCCTCCACCATTTTTTGATTTGATATCAGGATACATCTGACATCTTGTACCAGGCAGCCAAGGTAATAAGAATTTCTGAGGATATGCAATGATTCTGCTTCTGTCCAGCTGGTCCCACATCAAAATGTTAATTGAAATGAAGATAATGCATTTTCCAGTAAGATAAACTACAATCCAATTCTGGAATCTGCTGCAAAGAGACTGTATGAAAAGGGAGATGTTATCTTGAAGTCATGGTGCAAATGCATGGATAGGGTGCCTTGTACCCATAATGGGAGAGAGAGGACCACTAGGTAACAGCCCCCTGGTCCTGTCAGGGTATGCTGAGGCCTTTGGTTTCATTTCTGTGGAGGCAGAAGCAATAATGATGGGGCGCATAGCTGGTAGCAGATTGGCAAAAGGGAAGCTGAATAATGGAAGAGTTACCCGGGGAGAGCCCTGACCTTCACTCCCAAGTGCTATGGAAATGATATGTGTCTGAAGTGAGAAGAAAACCTGTGTCTGTGGCTGTCCAAGGCTAGGCTCTGAGCTTCTGCATATGGAGATACCCCAGAAGGCACTCAGGCCAAGGAGGCCCAAAGCTGTGCCTTCCCCCAGGGAACCACTGTGTGATCTCCATGATCTTATTTCACACAATGCTCTACCTACTTCTGAGGCTGTTCCCTCACTGGACAAATGTGCCTGGGAAAAGATATTCCAGAATGCATATGACCTGAGAGGTATACCTCTCTAATAGAGATGACAATTCAATTTGATTCTAATAACACTACCAATTGAAAGGAAGTGACTTGGTTACTTAAAAATAATGTTGTAGAATCTCAAAACTCACAATCCAGTTTTGGCATAAAAGAGGGCCACGATCAACTGGTAGTCTGCCATGTACATGGGAGGAGGCAGTGAATTTTCTGCAAACTAACCCTCTTTACACTAGATTTTTCTCCAGGGGAGTGGCCTGCTTATCCTATTATTCTCTGGGGGCTATTCTTTGCAAAGCTGGAGTACTCCTTAAGGTAAAGTTAGTCTCCAAAGACAGTTGTTAGCTAGGGTAGGTAGTGGAGTTTGAATTGAGATCTGCTGCTAGCACCTGGATATATTTTTAAATATTTTATCCTTCCAGGGCATTCAAGCAAATAATCATGTCGGAGTGACCACTGCCACAGCAGGTGCTATGTTTCCATCACCAAGGGCTTTATATCAATCACTAAGAGTCCTGACACTCTTGGGACTCTCACTATGTCAACTCGCTTTCTTCCATAGTCCAATCTTGGTTCTTGGCAATGAGAGACAAGCTTCCCCTGTAGTTCAACACCATGGGCCACCCGAAGAAAGTGGCTGGACTATTCAGGTTCACCAAATCCAAATAGCAAAGATGGCCAGTTATTGCTGTTTACAGCTGAGCATTTGGTCACTGGAGTCATCCGGGTGTTGCTGGATGGAAAAAGTTACTTAAGATCTTTGTTAGATGTTGTCCTACTGTGCCTTGGGTCAAGCAGTTCTTTAATTCATAGTCATCGTTTCTGTAGGAAGAAGAAACAAAAAGAGTGATTTGGTTTTCAATTTTACATTTTTAGTGTGTACCAAACAAGTGCCAGGCATTGTGAGGGAAGCTGGGAATACAAAGACCATGGGTAAGATAATTGCCCTGATTTCAAAGCACTCAGAGGGAGAAGTGAATAACAGGTGAACATATGCTGCTATAGGAGACTTGAGGGGACTGAGGAGGTCTACTGGGAGGATTCTGAAGAATGAGTCTTGAGCGGTGCCATTTAGGCTGAAAAAAGAGCCCATCAGAAGATGGGGGGCAAGAACTTTAGGCAAAGAAGAGAGCCCAGGCAAAAGCATATAGGGCCTGGTGCATTTTGGAATCGTCAAAATTTAGGTGACTGCACTGTTTGTGAGGAGTGGAATGGCAGCAAGCAAGGCTGAACTGGAGGAAGGGGGTCTGAGTGGTGCAATATTGCAACATCTATTCCTTGTTTTGAGGGGTAGGCTTTCTTAGTAGAGACCCAGATATAGATTAGCAGGATATTTTGTGTTGTACACTAATCTCAGCATTCAACTGAAATACAACTCATCTTCCAGGACAGATTAAGGTTGCTAATTCTGTAGTCATAGAGACAAAGAAAGGTAAATTTCCATGGATATAGTAATAACAAAAATATTACTCACAAACTATGGGAGAGCAGCAAATATTCTCAAACTGAAGTATATGGACTGCATTTCAGAGATCAAAGGTTCACACATAAGGATATAACTTAAGGAAAATAATAAAAGCCAGAGTGTACACTGTACATGCTTTACTATGTCCTTGGCTTTGAAGTGTGTGAATGAGTGTGTATATATACACCCACACATCTCTGAGAAAAGGGGTATTTGATTCCGTATATAGCAGGAAAAGGTGAACGGATATTTGTTTTAATATTATGATTTAAACATAAGTTTCCCAGAGAGGGTGCTACTCTGCAGTGCCCCCCAAAGGGCTGTTTTCCATCCTACCCCTCACATAGTCCCTTGCCCAGGTGTGAGACCCATCCTTGAAGGCCCTGTTTGCTGGTGCCTGAGTCCCATTAGCGAAGGCAAGAGTCAACAGCGTCAGCCCCACCAACGAATGAAGTCTGGAATTAGCTATGTTGTATTAGCCCAATGGGCTCTGTGTACCATTCCTTCATTTTTGAGTGCCTACTGTGTGCCAGGTACTAGGATATGAACTTTACAAATCCTTAAAAGAACCCAGTGAGATTAATTTACATGAAGCCATATCATGAATAAGTGTCAGACTTGGGATATAAACCCAAGTCTTCTAATTTTGAAGTCCAAGTTTTAGCAATTACATCATTCCTAAACATACTTTGTATGCCCAATCTCCACAGCTGATGCATTTAAATGGTTTTATATGCCTTGTCTTTTTAGACACTAAATCTAGATGTGTAATGTGCCTTGAAGATCCAAGCCAGTATCATATAGCAGGTGTCACATCCCTCATATAGCTTCCTAGCCTCTCATTTAGTTCCTCTAGATTTCCCTGGTTGGCGACTTGCAAGTATATCTCATTTTACCCCTTGGTTCTATATAAAATCTCTTTATTCCCTGTTATGACCTTAGCTTCACCAGTTCTTTTAGACTGCTTTGGGTACAACTCTTCCAAAGTACCCAGGCCTGCAGAGCACTGGGTTTGTTAATGGCTTTGCCTTAAGTCTGATTAGTGGGCTGGGCTATGACTGCAACCAATTTTTACCACTCCCCATACCCAGGGATACCACCAGTAGAGGCCATGTAGTTGATGACCAAATCAGAACACAGCTCCAACTGGACCTCTATGGTAGTGTTTTACTTATTTGACAAATTTCCTTGTGCATTCAATTTAGTGAGAATCAAGAACAGCCTCTAGAAATACTGTGAGTGGCCTACTGGTCTTTCCATTCTTCAGATGAAGCCCTTCAGCTGGATGCATTTTCTAGACCCTGATCCTGTCTGGGCCTAGAATCCTTTATTTTCCTCCTCTTGACAGGGCCACTAAGGTCCCAAAATGCTTGTGTTCAGGGACTAAGCCTACAGATGACAGGATAAAGGAGTGTTGATATATCTGGGAGTGGTGGGTCATCTCTACCAGAGGTCTTACAAGGGAAGTTTCTTGGGAACAAACTTTTTCTAGAGAAAATAAGGCATACAAGTCAGGTCTGAAAAAGGAGTCCAGTTGTCTTAGGGGAAAGGGCAACTGAGGAAGACATGAATGAAGCTGTCACCCAATCCTACTTTGTCTGTCTTTTGGGACAAAGAAAGAGTGTTGTTTTTTTTTTTTTTAAATTGCATTCAGTTTTTTTAAGACAATTTTTAAACTTTATTTTATTTATTTATTTTTATTGGTGCTGAGGATCGAACTTAGCACTACTAAGCCAGTGCTCTACCATTGAGCTATAACCCCAGTCGAAGACTAGAAAAATAACCAAACAAAGCAAATATTCCAACATTTTTCCAACTCCTAAACATAATGAGCTCTTTCTCAGATAAGATTTTTGTAAAACAAGATGTGAGGAAAGATTTTCCTATAGTTACCATATTTCACTGCCTAATTATGGAATCCTGCTTTTATAGTCCCAAAATTGGTTTATAACATTCTATCACATAATTTTCACATGGTATAATTCTATTCTTCATGCTGCTTAAAAGGTAAACAGAGTAGCAAAGTGTGGTGAGTGGCATATGGATGCACATTTGTCTCCTTGCACACTGTGAACTGCAAAATTAGAATTTTCAGTTCACACACATTGTCAGTATATTTCCACTGTCTTGTTTGATTTGTTTAGAGTGCTGCAATACTAACAATAAATCCATCTTGTATGAGTGGTGCTGAGGATGGCACATCAGATGAGGAAATCAAGCTGGGCGTGGTGGCACACACCTATAATCCTGACTATTTGGGAGGCTGAGGCAGGAGAATTATAAATTCAAGGCCAGCCTCAACAATTTAGCAAGGCCCTCAGCAACTTAGCCAGACCCTGAATCAACACACAAAATAAAAAGGACTAGGGATGACCTTTTTTTAAAAAAAAAATTATTTTGAGATAGGGTCTTGCTAAGTTGTTTACGGCCTTGCTAAAGTTGCTGAGGCTGGCTTTGAACTTGAAATCCTCTTGCCTCAGTCTCCCGAGATGCTGGGATTACAGGTGTGCATCATCATGCCTAGCTGGATTATTCAATTTTAATGAGTCTTCCATGCGTTGTAATTTTGCATCATATCACTTTAATAATTAATGATTTTTAAGTAATACTGGTACAACTTTATCTTTTAAGAAAGCTTCAATGGTCACACTCCACTTTTTTTGTATGCAAGGATTATTTTTTATTCCCTTGCGTAGTTAGTCTTATAGAAAAGACAATTTTATTAACTTATCTAAAATTATGTATTAAATATTTATAAGGAGCAAAATTTGAGCTACTCACATTGAGAAAATTCAAAGCTAAAACACCATGCACATGCCTTTCCCCCTTCATATCTCTCTGGTTTCAGTCACTTGCACAACATTTTAAAGGTTATATAGCTAGTTACTCATAGATCTGGGATTGACACAGGTAGTCTGACTTCAGAGGATAATACGGATCCTAAACTGACTCTTACATGAATTTTTCAAAATGGTATATTCTTTTTGAATTCTAAAAATAATTTCATATAACAGTAGTGGGAATACACCATGCTTTGTGATTTCCTAGGAGTGGAATGAAGCATATAAATGGTTGTACAATAAGTGTTATGTACTATGAGAATGGATGTTTCAATAAACTGCTGTAGGAGATATATGAAGAAAAAGCACGACCCTCCAAACAAGTGGAATGTTCCACTAGGGCATGGGAGTGGATGTTCAAGCTGGGGAAGGAAGTATAGGAGATGTGTGAGAAAGAGTGAGAAGATAATTTTGCTGGAGCACACATTGTGTGATTACAAATGATAGAAAATAAGATTGGAATATACAATAGTGAAAACACTGAAGGAACTTTTATTTGATAATTATTTACTGTGTTCATGACAGTAAAGAAAGGATCTGGATGGAAGCTTAAAAATCTAGAAATGTATTGCCCCATGTATTTTGAGTTTGGCAGTGTGTTTTAGAATGTAGTTTGAGAACTGTGTTGATTAAGATATTTATTAAATATGCAAGGAAGTGCAACCTTGAAATTTGGGTAAACTGTCATCAGGTAGTGGCGGATATGTCAACTTCTTGGTCTGGATGATTGGACTATGAGAGAGCGCCAGCTCAGAAATGCAGCTTCTGACGTGGATAGGCTTGTGTGTACCGTGTGGAGTTACATCCATGTCCAGGTCTATGTAGGATGATTTACTATGAACAGAGCAGCAGAATCCTTTTTGTGTCTGACCTTTTTTCCCTCAAATTTAAGTATGAGCAATTGATCCAGTATTTATTCATCAGAGGTTGAATTTTCCAAAGCAGATGCTGGGCAGTGATGCACACTTGACAAAACCTCAAGTGAGTACTGCCCTAATTTACTGTCTCCTACTTTGAGTTGAAATGGCTACGCCTTTTTCACTCCTTAGGTGAGAGCTGTTCTGAGAACAGCAGACCCCAGGCAAAGTAACTTGCAACTGCAACTGAGGCAGTCGGCAGAACAAGTGCCTGGTGGAGGCTGTCTATTGACTGCACAGCTTGGGACTAGTCATTCAATCAGTTTCAGAAGTCTCAGCCTATAGACAGCACACTCCATTCTTGTGGGGCTTGAGATGAGGCAGAACATTATGGCAGAAGAGTGTAGTAGAGGGAAGCAGTTCACATGATGATCAGAAAGCAAAGAGAGCCACACTCCACTATTTTGAAAAAACAAAACAAAACAAAACTTGGCATAAAATCTGCAATGATTATGCAGTAAAATACTGTAAGGACAGCATTGACCCATGGGATTTGATGGGAGTTGGGGTGGAGACTGTGGCATCAACACCAGAGTGAGCAATGACGGTTTAAACGTGATGGCCCTAATGTTGGCCTAGCTGGCTCCAGGACTGGCTCCAGGCCCACTGCATTGAGCACAGCGGCACTGTCTTGTTGTCAGACCCAGCACCCTCCTAGTAGTACCACAGGTTTAGAAGGTACCAGGAACTTCAACAGCAGCAACAGGAAGTAGTGGTTACAATCCTATCTGAACAGAGAGGATTTTAAGTGAATTCAATTGTTCTGAGACACAATGATCTGATTGGAATTAAATTGAATTGAAACCAAAGATGAGAACTGTCCAAGTGAAAACTGTAATGTGCAATGACATTTCCATCACAAAAATGACAGCTGATGTGAGACAGGCCATTGAAACTGACCTCAAATTAAGAAAAGAAAAAGACTTGAGTGGAGCATTAGATAATATCTCCCTGTGAATCTGAAAATGGGTTTTGATTGCAGGAAGCATCTAAAGGCTTTGAAATAAGAAGCTTGTCAAAAATTGAAGTGGCTCTTATTACATGATTTAATCTTATATGTACTTAATACTTGTATTTAAAATTTTTATTTGAAAAACACAAAATCTCAGCATTTTGTTGACTATTATTACTTAGCATAGCTTTACAAATTTGTATGTGAGGAAACATTATGTTCTGCCCACTTAGGATCTGATTAGCTCCTTCCTTTCAAAGAGGGCATTCAGGCATTCTTTATTTTTCATTCCCTTTTTCCTCTTTAAGAACTGGTATGTAAAAGAAATAGAGTGTGAATATGACTATACTGCCAGTCAGGAGACTGGGACAATAGCGTAGAGAATTAAAGAGTCCACTTGACTAATAACATTAACTGAGTGCTTAAGCACTTCGCTCTACCCTAAGAGCTCTGCATACCTTATCTCATTTAATTACTTATATCAATGCTACATGATAGATGTTTCAGTCAGCTTTTTGTTGTTGTTGTTGTGACCAAAGGACCCTACAAGAACAATTAGAGGAGAATAAGTTTACTTAGGGGCTTATAGTTTCAGAGGTCTCAGCCCATAGATAGCCAGCTCCATTCCTCAAGGCTGGAAGTTGGGCAGAACATCATGGTGGAAGAGGACAATGGAGGAAAGTAGCTCAGAACATGGCCACCATGAAGCATAAAGAGCACTGGTCAACAAGGACAACCAAATACCCCAGTGGTCTGTTCCCCAGGGACCCACCTTCTCAAGCCACACTCCACCTGCCTAGAGTTATCATCTAGTTAATCCCTATCAGAGGATTAACACAGTGATTAGGTTAAGGCTCTCATAACCCAGTCATTTCACCTCTAAACTTTCTTGCATTGTCTCACACATGAGCTTTTGGGGGACACCTCATATCTAAACATAAAAATATATAATTATAATTATATATTTTCAGATGAGGTAACCAAGTTTGAGAAAGACCAAATAATAAAGGGTGGCAAATGGCAGAGTCAGAATCTGCCACCATGCCTTTATGGATCAAAATGTATACTCTTAAATATTATGCCCAGAATGGTAAATGATGGTGTTTCACATACCAACTCCATCCACTACATGGATGGAGCACCTTTCTACAAGGGAGTCTCAATCTAGACAAGAATTTTGAATAGTCCAGATGATACAAAAATGTGTCAAGATCCATTGTTAAGTTGACCTTGAGGAGAAAGGTAAAAAAGGGTGGCATGTGTGCCATGTACATTGTTATTTACCGAGAAGAATTCATTGGCAACAATCTGAGAAGCAAGGCTCCCGTAGTAAAGACATTATTCAGAAGGTAAGAAGAGTACTGCCATATTGTTTCAGATGAGGGGGATAGTTAAGGAATTGCTACATAAGACAAAAATTATTCTACCCAATGAAGTTAAGTGATGAATATTTGAAATTTCTTACTCCAAATTTATATTCATTACATTTATTTATTAATGCTTTCGACAAACATTTATTTAGCACTGGGGTCATTTAAATTGAGCAGTAGGAAAACAAAGATGATCAATGCATACCTTGCTCTCTCTCTCTTTTTTTTTAATGAAGTCCTGCTATGGTGCTTGGGCTGGGCTTGAACTCTTGATTCTTCTGCCTCTGTCTCTGTATCATGTATTATACATAATTATAGCTGGAATTATAGGTGTGTGACATACCCCCATCCCCAGTTCCACCTTACTCTTGAAGAGCTCACAGGATTTACAGATGACTATAGAATCAGGAATGAGAAAGAAGAGTAAAATGAAGTCTCAGTTGTGGTCTCTGAGCGTAACTGCTGTGTTGGGGTGTGTGGGCATAATTCCATCCACCAAAATGAGCAAGTAAGACAAAAATTATGATAAAAAGAATGGATAAGAGTAAAAGTTGAAAGACCCCGAGTGTGTATGTGATGCATTGAATTCTGAAATGAAACTCCATTTTAAAAGCTTGGGATGGGTCTCCTAATGACAAAACAGGAAGCAGAAGCTTCCTTGTTAATTCATGGCTCTAGTAGGATTCCCCTGAGAGGAAACCTACTTCCTGTCCCCTCTGCAAGTTGGGACTCACATCACTGACTGGCCATCTGCTATCTCAATTGCTACTGAGGACCTGAACTGACAATTCAGTTTTTATTACTTGGAAAAACAACTTTGCTACACCAGAAAGATATTTTAAATAAGATTTATAGTCAACAGTTAAATGCTTAGGAAAATGAATAATACTAAATGAAGTAGATTTTTAAGATGTTGAAATGCCTAAAATAATTGAATGAAAATATATAAGATTTTACTTTTTGACATTCTGAGAGTTGATAAATGCTTGAGAACAACTTAATACCTACTATTTGATGTTGAACTATTTGATATAATCACATCTTAAGTTTGTTATTTTAATTTGAAATGTTGAGGGGAATTGTTCATGAATTGCTTAAACTATGCTTAAATAATTAGGTCAATTTTCTTTGCTAGATTTATAATGTCTTTTTCTTTATTTTAAAATGTTTAAGAGAATCTGATTAAGTATGAAATTCTTATTTTAGAAGTTTAGGAAAAAAATTTAACCTGTTAGGTTAATGAGCTAAATGAGCAGCAATGAACAAGTAAAAATGAATGTTTTAATTTTAAAACAAAATGATTAGGTTTATAATCATTATAACATTCAATATTATATAGCATTGGTTATATATACTGTTCTAAGAATATGACAAACATTAATTAATTTACTCTTCACCACAACTTCCTGAAGTAGTGTTCCTATTATCCCTGTTTTACAGATGGAAAAAATCAAGGTACAGAGATGTTAAGTGACTGCTTTACCAAGTGTATTAGTTTCTTAGTGCTGCCATAACAAAATACCACAAACTAGATGGCTTAAAACAACAGAACCTTAATCTTTCAGTTCTGGAGCCTTGGTTATCTGGTATTCCCTCCTATTTGGATTCAGACTTGCCCAGGGCTACCCTGGAATAGGCCATATTCATACCAGAAAGACAAATGACTAAGCTCTAGTAATTAAGGTGTTGGTGGGGCAATACTTCCTGTGAAGGCTCTAGAGAAGAAAACTTCCTTGCCTTTCCTAGCTTCTAGTAGTTGCCAATAATCCTTAGCTTGCAACTGCATCTTTCCAATTCCTGCCTCTGCTGTCATGAGGTGTTCTCCTTGTGGATCTCTTGTGTCTTCAGATGGCCTTCTTATAAAGACATTAGTTATAGATTTATGATCCACCCACAACCAGTCTGACCTCATCTTAACTAAATATATCTGCAAAGACCTTATTCCCAGATTACGTCCCATTCTGAGGTTCTGGGTAGACATGAATTTTTTGGGAGGACACTATTCAACCCAGAATCCACTGTCACCAATATCTAGAATATCTTTAAACTTGGTATCGGTTCTCAATCCTCATTTTGACACATCTGGCCATTCCTCCTCCTGGAAAAAATTTCTTATTGGTCTTCGGGTATAGAACATCCTCTTGATTTTCTTACTGCATCAGTGACTTTCTTGAAATTTGTTAAATTTCTCTAATGTTGGAATGTACCATTCTTGGTCTTTGGATCTCTTCTATTCTCCATTTATATCTCAACCATTTTTACAACAATAGTTTGACTTTGCTCTGGAAATCCACATCCCTGTATCTATCTGACTGCTTCTTGATGTTTTGTGTGGATAGATGCTTCAAACAGCAGGTCCAACTCCACTGTCTCATACAGGTGCTGTACTTGCAGGTTTCCCCAGCTCATTTCCTATCACCTCCATTTTTCCAGTTGCTCAGGCTCCAAATTTTGAAATAATCCTTCACTTCTCTTTCATACCTGATCCTGTTGGGTCTCCCTTAAAAACACATCCAGACTGAAACCATGGATCACTTGCTTCTACAGTGGTTCAAGTCTCTATTATTTACATCTGGATTACAGCCACAGACTCCTACTAGATATTCCCACTTTCACAGTCTATTCTCAACCTGGCAGTAGGTGAATCAGTTATAAGCTTAGATTTGTACATCAATCTTGAAAATTCCATAATTGTTCCCTGTGCATCTCAGAGAATGAGCCAAAGTACTTACAAAGATCTACCAGGTTCTATGTAACCTGCACTCTACCTACCCATTACTTTTCTGATCTGATTTACTTCTCTCTCACACTTGCTCTGTGTCCTTCACATTGCTGTCCTCACTGTTCCTTATGTAAACTCCCTTAAGGCATCTAAATGGGCTGTTCTTGAGTCTGCAAATCCATACAGCCTTATGGCTTTCTCCCATCTCCTTCAAGTGGTTGCTCAACTGTTTTAATTATCTCATTCCTACCATTACCTCTATTAAAACTAACCCCCCTTAAACGAAAATCTATGCCACACTTCTGCTATCCCTTATTTGCTCAATTTTATTTTTCATTGTTCTTACAATGTAAACAGGCATACTTCAATATCACAAATATACTCATTTGCAATGTTAATTTTCTGCCTCTCCCACTACAATGCAAGTTCACTAGGGCAAGGATTTTTGTCTACCCACTTCCAAATTCATCACACCACAGTAGATATTCAACCAATATCTGTTGAATAGATAAATACTCCAAATCAAGTATTTTCTTCTGTGCAGTTATTGTTTTATTTCTTTCTTTTGGTACTGGGGTTTGAACTCAGGGATGCTTTACCACTGAGATACAATCCCATCCCATTTTATTTTGAGATAGGGACTCACTAAATTACTGAGGCTGGCCTCCAACTTGTGATTTGACTGTCTCGATCTTCCAAGTCACTGGGATTACAAGCAGGTGCCACTGCACCCAGCTATAAAGTGATTGTTTTAAAGGAAGTTTGGATGATTCTTACTTGAACGGATTGCAAAAATGTAATCAATGATGCAATGTAAACAGGCATCTTGAAAGCTTTCTGAGATAATCTGGCACATGGTCACCAGCATGGCAGTTCCCAATCACTCAGGAATTCTGAGCCTTTAAAATAAGAGAAGTCTCTTACAAAGACCTTTATGAGAATTTTTTGAGCCCCTGGGCTGCTGCAAATTCCATCTGAAATGATGCCTGGGACCTTGGCTGCCATTGTCTTACCTCTCCCATGTCTATCGCCTGGTATTTGAAGTAAGTGCCAGAAGGAATGTACCATCATTTAGTCCCCCCACCAAATGGAACTTCTTTGGCTTTCAGAGGTGGTGCTCAGCTACTTTCATGCATTAATAGAACCACTATGTCTTGTCCACAACCCATGCAGATAAGACTAGGTTTAAAAGAGCTAGCTGCAACATTAAGCTAAGAAAGCAGCGAAAAATTATACAACATGGACAGTAGTTTTTAAACTGAGAGCGGAACAGCTCTGCGACCTTAAGGGTCAGCTTCCGCACTGGAAAGAGAGCGTGAGCCCCCATTTTTTTTTTTTTTAATTTTATAGCAGGGGACATCAGAGGCAGGGATAAGGTTTCAAGGGTGGAGTCTTGCTTCAAGATGTCTTGTGGTCAGCAGATTGATTGACATCTTGGCAAGTCACACCCATCTCAGGTGCTCTGTGGGATCTTAGGCAGAGCTAGAGGGGGAGGTGCCCCTGCATCCTGCAATGAATCCCCAACACGGAGTTTGCAGTGCCAGGCCTAGTCCCTCTTTTGGCTACTGTGCGCAATAGTCCACACACACAGCCCTTGGACAGCTGGTGACAACTATGCCTGTAGCTTTGAAATACTGACATGCAGAGTCTAAGGAAATAGGAATCATTTTATAAGTTGTAAGAGAAGAAATTGGGATTCTATCTAACAAGAGTTTATTTAATGCTGACTCTTTGCTATAGGTACTGGTTATGATGAATAACAGTCTCCATTCTTGAGCAGCTGGATGTGCTGGGGATGACACATGCCCATTCATATAAAGTAATACCAGTGCTATGTTAGGGACAGGCACAGGGTGCTAGGAGAAGACAACTCAAGCAAGAAACATTTAACTCTCATCAGAAGATCTTCAGAATGCTTCCTGAAGACAAAAACTGATCAGATGTTTAAAGACGAGTTGGAGGGTAGGGATGTAGCTCAGTGGTAGAATGCTTGCCTAACATGCTTGAGGCCCTGGGTTCAACCCCAGCACATGGGGGATGCGGGGGTGGAGGAGCTGGAGCTGGATCTAGCCAGGCAAAGAGGTCGATAGGACAATGTAAGTTAAAAGCAGGAGTAAGGGTATGATGGGGGAATATAAATCATTATGTGAACCAGTGGCAACTAGGAGTGACCCCAATATACAGTGTAAAAGGGAGATGAAGGCATGGTCACAAAGGAACTTGGTCACCAAAGGAACCTCTTTATTTTATTCAGGATAAAGGGCAACTACTGAAAGATTTTTAAGTAGGGGACCAAAATAGTCAGATTTGAATTTCAGGACTAAGACCCTGGAAGCAAGGTTGGATTGAATTGTGCACAGGAGAGCAAGGAAACCAGAGTCGTGTGACCTCAGTCACCCTGTCCCTGTGGAAGTGCAGGTGAGTGAAGATGAAAAGAGATACTTGGCTTTAGCACTTGAGAGTTCCACAAGGTTAGTTTCAAATCAGTCCCAGAAGGCTTAAATTCTGCATTTTCTGTAAAGGGCCAAAGAAGCTGGGGAAAAAAAAAAGTCAAAAATATAAATGTCAAAGAGATCATGAATATAGAGTCATATAAATTTGCCTTCCAGCCCCCAACCCTAAACTTTAGTGTACAATAAAATGGATTAGATGTGTTCACCTGTGAACTTGATTTCCGGGTAACACATATTTCTGGCTAAACAGCAAGACCCCAAGGTCCTCTCATTTTCATTTCCCTGACTGGAGAGAGGGCATCTACATTATCTCTCTTCGCAGGTTGCTTCTACCCACTGTTAGGAACTGTGGTGCAGACTGCATCTTGTCTTAATCCTCCTTTGGGCACTGATCTTCCTCCTGCCTGATGACTATTATATGCTAAAAACTTCACAGAGTAGAGGCTCGATCACCATCTGTAGTAAAGATCAGCAGTGAGCCTAAAGCAACTCAATCCAATGATTCAGTGCATACTGACAGACCCTGCTTTTCACTTTCACCATGGGCAGAAACACTATTCCAGACCTCAAGGGGTTCATAGTTAAGACTGATGTACCTAATTAACTATAAAAGAGAAACCAGAGGTGGGGATTGGTCAATGTGAATCACAAAGCATTATGGGAGTACTTTGTTCTAAGTGGGGGTGTGGTTCACTGACACCTCATTGGGAAAATGGCACTTAAACTGAACCTTGAGGATAATACAGGATTTATATATAGAGAAAGCATAGAGAAAAGGTATTCAGGACTAACAAAGAACCAGGAGGAAAGGTACCCATACAGCAAACTGATTTAGGAAACAAAGAGGTACAGCCAACAGTGGAAGTTTTAGAAAAGACAAGACATGGTCAAATCTGGTCCTCCTTCCAAAGGAAAGTGGCTTAGGGTAAAAGGGAAATGACTGAAGAGCTGCTAAAATTGCTTCTAAGGACCACCTGAGGAAGGGATGGCAGGCACTGGGTGACTTCCTTCTCGTGCACCTGCTGAGATCACTTTCACCTAACTGGTTGGTGATAATTCAGCAGACATGTCATTCTCACTTGGAGTTCACATGGGAAAAGAAGAGTGGCTTTGGAATTTATAACCTATTGTGAATCTATGAGGGATAAAATACCATCCACTGAAGGGTCTTAAGCAAGGGTCTTCAGCCCCCTTCCCAGGTCCTTCATGCTCCCCTTTGCTTTTCCAGGTATAATTTATAGACACATTTTTCTCAGTTTGGGAGGAGGTCTCAGAATTAGCTTAAACACCAGAAAGTAGCTGAATGGAATAAACACATTTAATAGGCTGAACAATAGTTAAGTAACTATTTCTTACTACTGGGATATTTTTTAAAAATACCAGATATCACTTCATCTATTAATCATCCATATGCATCTCTAACATAAATTTTTAAAAAATATATAACCATAAGCCATTATTGCCTCTAACAAAATTAATAATGATTCCTGAATACCATCTTGTACTTGTTAGAGTTCACATTTCCCTAGCTGTTTCAAAACTATCTTTAAACAGTAAGTTTGTTTGAATGAGAATCAAATACATAGATGAATGGATAAAGAAAATGTAGCATGTATATACAAGGGAATATTACTCAGCCATAAAGAAGAATGAAATTATGGCATTTGACAGTAAATGGATGGAACTGGAGACTATCATGCTAAATAAGCCAATCCCCAAAAACCAAAGGCTGAACGTTATCTCTGATATATGGATGCTAACACACAATGGGGGCGGGGAGGGGGGGAGAATAGAAGCTCATTGGATTAGACAAAGGGGAATGAAAGGAAGGGGCATAGGAATAGGAAAGACAGTAGAATGAATCAGACATAACTTTCTTACATGAATACACAACCAGTATAACTCCACATCATGTAAAACCACAAGAATGGGATCCTAATCAGAATGAGTTATACTACATATATGTATACTATGTCAAAATACACTCTACTGTCAAATATAGTTAAACATTTCATAGGCAGTGCTGTGCTGTGTCAAAGAAAGAGATATACCATGTCCAGTTGTCCTATTCCTTGTGATCTTAAAGTAGACCACTGGGGTCAGATGTTATGTCTCATCTACACATCATCAAGTTCCCATCAACATATCCTTATTTTCATAAATGTTGGTGATAGTTGCTAACATGTTGAAGGCTTTTATACTGAAGAGCACAGAGCCAAGAGAAGGCCAGAGACCTGTGGTACAAGTCCTAAAGACACTGTAAACCTCTGGATTAACATGTACCTCTTACCTTTTGATTTGCACAAGACAATATTTTTATTTTACTCTTTAAAGCAGCTTGAATTGAGTTTTTGGTTCCTGTGGCTACAATGGATGAGCTTTACATTCTGTGCATGGGACCAACTCTCTATTGAAAGTTAATCCCTTAGGTCATATGTTAATGATATTTGAGAGGTGAGGCCTTTGGGACTGGGTCATAAGGGCTCAGCTCACATGAATGATTCAACAGATCAATAGATGAATGGATTAATGGGTTATTGTTAGGAATGGCTCTGTTACAAAAACAATTCTCTCTAGCTCACTCCATCTGTCTTGCCATGTGATGCCTTGTATAACCTTAGGACTCGGAAGAGTCACCACCAGCAAGAGGGCTCTTCCCAGGTGCAGTGCCTCAACTTTTTGCCTTTGAGATGGGCCCAACCTGAGCACCCACAATCCTGCAGGATAGAAGCAGTGGGTGGCCAGAGAGCAGCTCTTCTGTGTGGAAGGAACTTCAGGGAACAGAATTGGAGTGAAAGCCCTTCAGTCCTGGAGTTGGACAGTCCCCAAGGTACCTGGTGATTGCCCTGCTGTTATTAGGGGATGTGGTCCTTACCTGTTTGCTAGGACATTATCACCTGGTATCTTGAGGCCAACATGGCATCAAGCAGCAGTACTTACAGGTAGATTTTCTAGATGTTAATTGCTTACACTTTTTGATTTCTTTTACATTTGACTATGATTTCTTATTACAGTTTGTTTCCTAAAATTGTGTTTTAAATCTGAAATGCTGTTAAGTCAATAAGTTTTCACTTATTGAACCTTCACTTCTCATTCAGTTTCAAATTGAAAACTATGTATTGTGTGTTTGTTTTCTCTGCTTTTTTGATTGTGGAAGAATTTTCTAGCAGGACCATTTTCTAGCTCTCTCTCTCTCTCCTCAGATATAGGACTTTTGACCAGGAGACATGTCAGATTTGTTATTGTCGGTCACGGGGTCCATGCTAGTCAACTGCAAGAGACATCTACAGGCAAAGGTGGATGCAGAGGTTCAGACAATGTCATTAAGACCCATTACCACCATTTCCATTTCTTAAATCTGCTTTCTTTTGTTTTGTCCCACTCTGGGGTTGGGTTCCACTGGGCTGATATCAAGAAAACAGCTAGCAACTACATGCTTACATGCTCTAAGAGGATTTATGGCTTCAAGTTCAGTGGAAACGTGGGACTCTTCCATATAGTCCAACAAGATTCCTGGGCCTACACTGAATCATGTGCCCAGCCTGAACCAATCCCCAGTGTGCTGAAAATAGACTGAAGCCTGAGAGACATTCTGGATCTCTGTGGGGTTACTTCTCCCCAAACCACATGAACAGAGTGGGGAGGTGCACTGAATCCTCAAGGAAAATGGGATTCTTTTATCAGAAGAAGACAGAAGGAATGTTGCATAAGCAAAAATCAAACATTTTCACTCCAGGGCTTTTCAAGCTAAAATAATTAGGCAAAATCATGTTCTGCTTCAGAGAAATCAAATCTTTGCATCTAAAGTTGAGTCTTATCAAAATGTGACATTTTAAAACACATTTGTGAGCTGGGTGTGGTGGTGCACACCTGTAACTGAGTGACTCAGGAGGCTGAGGCAGTAGGATCATCAATTTGAGGCCAGCCTCAGCAACTTAGTGAGATCCTGTCTCAAAATAAAAAATAAAAAGAGCTGGGGATGTACTCAATAGTAAAGCACCCCTAGGTTCAAGCCCCAGACCAAGGATAAACAAATACACAAACAAACAAAAACCATACTAGTGGAAATACAACTCTAGAACATGCTATGAAAATATGAAAAATATGAAAAAAGTATTCTATTAGCTTTTAGTGTTTTAAAAAAACAACAGTTTTCAGTTACTTGCTTTTACTGCATATTGTTCACTGCGTGCCCTATTGGCTTTAGAAATTATGGTTATATTGAAACAGATGATTTGGTGGGGTAGATACAGCAGAAACAAAACAACTGAAAGTAAATTAACAAAAACCTTACATCACAAATCATTCAGGAATGTGAGGCCATATTGGACATTGAATTGGTGCTGGCAAAAGGCATTGTTTTAGTTTCACATTATTAAGTGAGCTGAATGTTAAGAGCACAGAAGGGAAACTCTTTTAAAACCAACATAACCATGTGATCCCTCAAATGACTGTAAAACTGGTCAAACTCTGGCTTAACCAGTCTCCTATAACTGTGTCTCCTTGGAAGCCACTGACCACCAAGATATGGAGTTGAAAGGTTTGCTGACTTTTGTAGGTATGTGCAAGGGTTTTCTCAAGGAGAGGGAAGTGGAATAAAAACCAAATTGTAACTGTAACATCTAGAGATTGTGAGATTCATATTGAAGACAAAGTAATGAAGGAAGAGAGCCTCTCCTAAGGGAGGGAAGTCTGCATCTGGACCCAGCTTTGTAGCTACACTGAAGCGGCACTAGGGTGGAACAGTACATGAGTTTAACAGCACTGCATGGAACCAGAAGGATCTCAGTTTAAATATGTGTCACTCAGCTTTTAGGACAATAGCAAACAACCCTCAAATCTTAGGTGCTTATGCACTAATTTATTGTGGGTTGGCTACAGCTCTGCCAGACAGGGGGAGGTCTGCTTCCCAGTCTTCTCCTTCCAGGATCAAGCTGAAAAAGCTTCCGTTGTTCAAGGTATTTGATTCCCATGACAGATGTCAAAGCTCAAGGAGGTGAGTGGAAACATGGGATGCTTTAAAACTTTCCCTCCACATTCCATTGGCCAAAGCAAGTTTTATGGTTTAGATGTGAAGCGTCCCCCCAAATCAGGAATTTGGGGAAGTGAAATGATTAGATTATGAGAGCTGTGACCTGATCAGTCCATCCTAGTTTGAATGGATTGACTGGGTAGTAGCTGTGGATGGGGCCTGGCTGGAGGAGGTGGGCCACTGAGAGCAGGCCCTGGAAGGGCCCATCTTCCCTGTAACACCTTCCCTTCTCTCTCTCTGTGCTTCCTGGTTGCATGAATGGATCAGTGTTCCTCCTCCACACCATTCCACTCTGATGTTCTGTCTTGCTGTGGGCCCAGAGCATTGGAGTCAGCCAATCATGGTCTGAACCTCTGAAACTATGAGCCAAAATAAACTTTTCCTCTGCTAAGTTGTCCTGGTGGGGTATTTTTATCACAGCAATGAAAAGCTGACTAACACCCAGGGCCAAGTCCAAAGTTACCCTGTGTAAGGCCTTGACAAAAGTGTGGGAGAGGCTTATGACAATGAACAAATATTAAAACAGACCTCAATCTGCTAGCTCTATTGTTTATTTACCTAATGATGTTGGACTAGTTAAGCCCCCTTTGTTCTGGGGAGACAACATCATTTACCTATTTATAGATGAGGCTTGTGCAGCATGTGGCACAGTGCTAACATTATTTTATTATTAATCTGAGGTGTCATAGACAGGCTTGGTGGCTTGTGTGGTAAGCAAGGGTCAACACTGGGGAGACAGCAGGACAGGGATGGGCAAGTTAGACAGGCATGGGGGAGGAGGTGGTGGTCAGGGAGGCAGGTAAGGGTTTATGGTGGTGGGAAGACAAGGGCACCTTAGACCCAATTCTCATAAACACTGGACAATGGCTGAATGAAGGGGTGAATAGTGACAGACAGCTCAGGCCTTCTCTCAAATAACCCTAGGAAAGCAGCTGGTCTGAGATAGTGGTGACTTTATCTTCTCAACCCCAGTACAGCCCCCAGGTGAGGCAGACTTTGTTCCTGGAGACAACACCTGCCAGACCTACCCTTTTGCACCTCTTTTCCCTGTCTTCAGCCCTCTCTCCATCCACCATCATCTAACTCTCCTATATCCTTAACCCTTTATTAAAATCTTCTATCCACTGGACTGAATCTTGGTTCTCCCTCCAAGTCACAACTCTTTGTAGCCCTTCTAGAAGGAGGCAGTTTAAACCCTCACATTCTATGACCTCCAGTGGGGTTATAGGGCTGTGTCTTTTGCTCTTCAAATCCTTTGTTTCTTCATCGCCTTGCAAAAATCCCCAGTCAACTCTACCCCTCCTGCCTGCTACCATTAGTAACACCTTGGCTATTCCTCTCCAGCCCATAAGGACCTTGCTGCTCCCAGTTCTCCTTTCCACCAAGTCCTGCCACTATTCTCTATCAGTAAACCAGGAATGGTAGGTGTCTCATCCATGGTCTGAATCCTGGGGCATTATGGCTGGGAGAGTCAGCTCTGGGGAAGTTGCAGAGACCCTGCTCTAATTCATCTTGTCTGCTGAAGAATGAGTTATTTGAGAGAATTCTTTGTGCTTTGTAGTAGGGATTTTGCCACGTTATCCAACTATTTCAGTAAATTTAAAAAACAGAAACATGCATGATACGAGGTTGGAGACTCAGTGGGCACAGCTGCCATTTTCAGTATAGTTGAAGTAGAATCACTGTAGCATGAAATTATAAGTAAAGCACAGTCATCTTATTGAAGCCAGCACCCTCACGGAAGATGCTTTCTTCTTTCGAGCAGGAGGTGTGGGCTAGTTCTTTCCACCAGAAGGAAATGTGGAGCCCAGAGGGGAAGACAAGGTCTGCTTGCGGTAGCTATGTACACACTGCGCAGTTAGCAGGAGCCATCAAAGGCAATGAAGATTTCCTGATGTCTCAGGCCAGGTCCCTGCACCTTAGTCCAGTCCCCTCACAGGGTAAAGGCTGCCTTCTGAACAGACCTGTGATGGAAATGGATGGTCCTGAAGCCTTCTGAAAGGCCAGGGCTTCTACATTCTGTCCTCCTTCCCTGCTGCCTCTGTACCTCTCATCTCCTCAGCTCCACAAAGTCATCAAATTGCCTGAAAATGTGAAGTACATGGGATTCTGAAGCCCAGGAGAACCCTGAGGTCCATCAATATTTCTCTGTGAACCATCAAGATTCTTTATAAAGCTCCTCCAGAGAGGGAGATCTTATGCTGTGAGGCAAAGAATGGGATGCCACCAATAAGGGCTCTTTCCATTCAGCTTTTCAGTGTGTAGAAGGTTTTTGTTTGTTTGTTTGTTTGGTTTGGTTTGATTGGTACTGGGGATTGAATCTAGGGGTACTTTACCACTGAGCCACATCCCAGCCCTTCTTATTTTTTATTTTGAGATGGGGACCACTAAGTTGCTTATGTCCTTGCTAGGTTGCTGAGGCTGGCTTTGAACTCATTATCCTTTTGCCTCGGCTTCTGGAGTTGCTGGGATTATAGGCATGTGCCACTGCACCTGACTAAGAACTGGATGTCCTCAGTAAATAAGCCAATGGCTGTGAGCATGAGGGCAAGTTGCACGGAACCCACACATTGGCTGAGGACTGATATAGCTGTCTGGAAGAGTCACTTCACAAATAGGGGACCTTCCTAGGGCCCACCATGTAGACAGTGCCTCTGAGATCCCAGCATTATGTAGAGTATGAGGAGATGATTCAGTTCAAGCATCCAGACAATTAGAATTGTCTCTCTGGAATAACTGCTAATGTTCTATTTTTTTTTTTTTTTTTGAGAGAGAGAGAGAGAGAGAAAGAGAGATTTTTTTTAATATTTGTTTTTTTTTTTTAGTTTTTTTTCAGCGGACACAACATCTTTGTTTGTATGTGGTGCTGAGGATCGAACCCGGGCCACACGCATGCCAGGCGAGCGCGCTACCGCTTGAGCCACATCCCCAGCCCACTGCTAATGTTCTATAGCACAGTAGGATAACTATAGTTGGCAACAATTAACTGAATATTTCAAAATAAGTAGTAAAGAGGATTTTGAATATTCCTAACACAAAGCAATGATAAATGTATTAGGTTATATATATGCCAATTAACCTGATAAAATAATTACACATTGTATATAGGTATTGAAATGTCACAGTGTAACCCATAAGTAAGTAATTACTATGTGATTAATTATATATATACATAGTGTCTCTGGCATCAGGAGGCAGCAACCAGTTGCATTCCTGTGGACCATGGGCCCTCTCTTCCCAAAAGGTGTTTTGTATGTTGTAGAAAGTGGCATAGGACAGAAAAATGGGGTGTGACTATGTCTATCAGACCACTGACATCTGGGGGAGAGAGACTGTGAAGGGCATCAGAGATATGAGAGAGGAGGCTTGTGCAGGAACCAGCAGAGCATGAGGCTCCTGGAGAGGCATGCGGACAGGAGGAGAGGGAGGGTAGATCAGAGAAGAAAGGGTGACAAGTGACGCTTCAATCAGGGGCTCTAGGGTGGCAGGAAGGGAGGTCAAGGACAGTAGTGGCATCAGCCCACAGCTTCCCATGATTTCAGAGAATCCTGGTACTACTTGAAACACATGTTTGGACACTCTAGTCCTCCTTCTCCTTCTTTTCCTCCTCTGAACATACTTTTATGTTAAATAAAATTGATTATTAAAATTTACCTAGAATCCATTAAGTGTTAGGCACTGTGCTAAACATGTAACATTCATTTCTTCATTTAAGTCTCACAATAGCTCTATTAGGTAAGATCTATTATTGTGTGGTAAAAATGTTGAATAATCCAATTAAAGAAATATAGAAACTTGCTCAAGGACACACAACTCAGAAGTGATAGAGCTAAGATATTGACCCACTGATCTGACTCTAGAGCCTGTGCTTTTAAATGCCACATTCTTCTCTAGGGTCCCAAAGGGAAAAGACCCCATCTTTGGCTTTGAGTTAGCAGATGGTGGCTCAGGGACTCTGCAGAATCCCAACAGGAGAGGACTCCCATGGAAGTTTCCTTGCTAAACAGGCCACTCTTCTGTCCCCAGCGCTGGCCTCTAATTCCTGGCACTAATCTGCTTTAGAAAATCATGAATTCCATGAGGGATCAAAGGCAAAGTTGGGGCTCCTGCCTGCCAATCCATTCCTACTTGCTCCTTTATGTGGTCCAGGCCTCCAGGGAAGCAGTGACCACAAGACAGGAGACACTCTGGGCTCTGCCTTCAGAGAAAGCATACACGTGGGCATCTGTTGGCTATGGAAATTGGGCAATTTTTCACTTAAAATCATCTGAAAACAAACTTCAGTGCCTTCAAAATTATATATTCACAGAACATTTCTAGACTCTAGAATAGGATTAGATGGTAATGATTTAATTGATGGTTAAGTGTGTAGATAAAATGAATCCTTTCCGTAATTATCTCTCCAAGGAGCCCTGGCAGCTGTAATTACTGTCTGAGGCCAAAATTACAAACCAGCTGTAGTTTTAAGCAAAATGTGTTGCAGCCCCTGCTGGATCTATAAGGAAAAGTTGGCCACTAGCAGGACAGGGACCCTGGAGGACCTCTCAGAGCAGAGACCTTGAAGAGGTTCATTTCCCAGACATTGGGGAGTAAGTTCTTGCAGAGTTTTCTGCGTCCCCACTCCTCAAGGTCCCTGTACACTGCTCTTCTCTCTTTCCCTTGCCTCTGAAATTTTTCTTCCTCCCCTTTGTTTACCAGAAAGATTTCTCAGACCAGTGAGCTCACACTGATCTCTTACGTTGGGGGCCAGGCAGTAGGCTGAATAAGGAGGAGGACTCTTAAACCTCAACTCAGGGATGATGGTGGAGCCAATCATGGCCCCGGAGGAAGTCTGTTGATATCACTATAATTCAGTCTACACCATCTTGGTAGCCAATAGATGAAATTAGATTATGTATTTACTTCTGGTTACAATGAACAGGAGTGCTGCCTCCATTGATCCTATGAGTTCATTCATGACTAAATTATTTGAAGATATCCAGCTCCTCCTGGACAGTTTTGAAAAATGCATGTGTTAATTCAGTGCACATCTCAGAATTATGGAGTTCCTCTTTTGTGCCAACTGAAGGATTAGATATGTGAAAGATTAGATATACATTGATGAGTACAGCAGATATGGCTCTTGTAACCTTGGACTGTGGTTCTTGGATTATCCTTGATTTGGAACCTGCCAACTGCCCTGTCTGTCAGGATCTGCATCTAGAAATAAGATAGTTGGGTAGAAGAGGGTTTCTGATAAAGTGAGCATGCTACAGGAGAAGAGAGCACTTGAGTTGCTGATTTCAGCTGAGCTGGCTGCAGACACCGACCTCAGCTCTAGGGAAGAAGGTCCCTCTCTACTCTGCAGCCTCTTTCATGCATTTAGAGGTCTTGAGATGCCTACTATACTCATAGGCTATGTTCCTCTGTGGTTCATTTCTTCTATCCCCTGAAATATGGAATGTCATGCCCTATCTTTGCTGTGCAGAACTTTTACTAGGTATGAATAGGATAGAACACAATTCAGGTACTACTTACCATAACTATTATTAAGCAATCTATGTTTACTTAGCAATGGGGATGAAAAAATCAGCATTTCCCCATTGTATATCTAGAAATATTTATTTTATAAATGAAAACAAGTCCTATAATACTAGAAAGGAAGAAGGCAGATGTGACTAGCATAAGCATTGACTGGAGGGAGGTCAAAGACCTCTAACTCCACTCTAAAAGAGGAAAAGGTTCTCATTTCCAAATTTTTTTCAAGTGAAAGCGTTAGGCAGTGGAATTATGAGGATCTGCAAATGAGCAAATCTCAGTTTCCACAGGGAATACACTAGAATTCATCCATTCCCATTCACGTTCTCTCTCCCTCTAACCCTTTTATTACTCAACTGTGTTCTCTTGGAAGGAAGACAATATATATTTTATTGCACCATTTATTTATTCCTCAGCATCTGAACATTGCACAGTACTCAGAGGCCCTAAAAGTTTATTGAATGAACACATCCAAGAACCCATCAGAGCCCAGAGCATCACCTGTAGTGATGTCAATGGCCAGGGGAGGGCAGCAAAGGGTAGCAGAGCTGACAGCTGAAGCCCAGGAAAGGACCATTTGCTCTTTGGGAGAAAGATGCTTGGTGTTGAGGTAAGGGTCCTATTACCTATAAGAAGAAACTGCTGACAGTAATCCAATGAAGCCCAGTGTCATAAAGGAAGGAGGCCAATTTGAGTGGAAGCTTGAGAAGCCCGTGGATAGTGCTGGGGTAGAGATGTGGGGAGAGAAGCTGAGACCCAAGTTTCCATGTCTGGTGGGCTAGAGTAGTGTCGGCATCAAAGCCCTGTGTTAAGTACCTCTGGGAGCTCCAAATGTGCCCCTGGGACTCTCTGATCCTGAAAGTTGGGGCTGCTACCACCTTCATTCTGGTTTGGGCTTAGGAACAGCTGGAGGAAAGGGCCAAGACCAGCTCAGTGATGTGTGTAGGATATTCTTAGGTTACCAGCTTAAGTCCCACCACAGGTATGGGTGCTGGCAGAATTTTGGGAGAGCTTTAGAAGCCATATTCACTGGAGAGTAGAGTGTTGACGGCATGTGCAGAGGTGTGACAGGCAGCAGTGGGGACCTGCCAGAATCAGGTCGTATCTGGAAAATTTCTCAATGAGAGCTCCTGGTCTGGCAAGCATAAGGAACCAGACTTGATCTGGTATTCTGTGGTGCCTATGCTGGCTTGAACCTTTTGAGACGGGCTTGAAGATGGGTTGATTGTAGGAAGGCAGATGATGAAGTCCTGGGTTGTAAGGGAAAAAATTGGCTGGTAGGGGGAAGAGTCAAAGCTGGAAGGCTGGGCAAGTATTTCTAGGGAAGAGGGCGGGGAATGGTGTTTTTCATGGTGTCTCAGGAAAAGGTCCAGAAATGGACCTGTTTGGCCTACATTACTTCAAAAATTGGCAACTTCTTGTAATGACAGATAAATGGAAAGTCTGACGGGGACTCAAGGAAGTTTTTCTTTGCTCCTAATTGAGAGGTACAAGAAGGACATTTTCCTCTGAATGTTTTCATGTCTGAACTAAATGCCTAGGACTGCATCCATGTAGCAGTTGACATGATTATGAATAAAAAGGAAGGATAGCTAACAGCCTGGGAAGAGCTGATGCTCCAACACTGTTGTTAACCACCAAATCTGCAATCTCTCAACTTTCACCCTACCACTAGACAATCTATATGGCAAATGATATAATTTCTCATTGTTGACTTTGTATCTCTATATCAGAACTATTCCAACAAATATATTTTATAGCAAGCAATTCAAGAACTTTTCAGATATTCTATCTTTTACAAAAGGAAGACTTTCAGGAAACATCTCTTCAATGGGCTTCTACTGACAATCACGAGTTCTGTCTCTGTATTAATGTTATGATTTGCTTTAGGAACATCACCTGTCTACCTGGATATTCCCTTAGGTAGGTCATTTCTGCTAAATCCCATCATATGCTTCTTATTAAGAGCTTCTGCATGCACAGCTTCCAGGAAGATACAGCACATTAATTTGTGTGCTTCTAAGCGGTCTCCTGTAGTGCTTGGGTATCAGTGATGCCAACACAGCTGCAGACATTGCCCTAGACGTTTTGTTTGTTCTCTTTGCAGGATGTATCAGGATACCTGTGGCCATGTACACCTCATACACCTGGGCTTTCCATCTTATCATCTTTGAATAATTAGGCACCCCCTATCCTGAAACTCTATTTTCCACATCCCTCTTAATGTCATTCACAGCAAGTAGCAGCATAGGCTAGCTGTTTTGTTGTGTTGTCTCCCTCTATCTCCTGGTATCAGTTCATAAATCTTGATGAGTTGGCTAATCAATCTCTGAACAACACAATCCTTCATGTCTTTGTAAGATTCTCTGCATTTTTGGCTAGAAATTATTTCTTCTGGTATCTTAAGCCATGGTTCAGAACCTCTTTTTAAACGTCAACCTGATCTTTTAAGGCAATTACTGATTATCTTTGAGGTACTCCTCAGTTTTCCAGAGTTCCAAAGGGCAGTGGGAAGAACTAATGAAAATTCTACCTGTATTCTCAAGTCCTTCAATTTCCTGTCCCAAAAAACACTGCCTCTAAAGACACATCCATGTTCACTCTGAGTGGATTGTCTGTCCATGAGAAGTAATGACTTGACCAATTTCAGCACACTCGGTCACACCTTCTACAACACCAGGAAGGCATCTATCTACCCATTAAACCTTTTTGGTCCATACACAGTCCACATAAAGACATGCCTCACAATGAAGCATCACCAATAATGATCTTTTTTTAGCTTCCCACTCAAGTGATTGGGGGCCTCTCCTTCATCTGTGCTTCTTTTCTAGAAATACTGGCTTCCTTCCAATGGTATGAATCTCATTTCAATTTGTATTATTTTATTTTGCTCTGTCTAGTTTCTTTTCTACTCAGGGGATTGATACCATTTTAAGGTTTCATTTTCAGCACAGTTAAGACTGTGGAAAATGGTAGAACAAATGGCGAGGCCAAATACATCCTTTATCAGTTTGCTTTCGGACATGCCCACAGCTACACCTGTTCTGGAGAATCTTCAGGTTGCCAGGAACACAGGCCCAGTTGAGGGTGTTCAACACAAGTTTGGATTGTTTGTGGTGATTTATAATGAAAAAAATTCATGGAACAATTATAGGAATGAATTCTCACAGAAGTTCCAAAGAAGAAACCATTATAGGTGTGGGTGCAGGAATTCTGTTTGGGATCCAGAATCTCAGCTTCAGAACCTCTCTAGATTTTTTGATCTGGTGTCCACAATTAATAAGACTTACTTCTTTGTTCATCTGTTTTTCTCTCATCTTTTTATTAGCTGATTTCTTTATCCTCTTTTTGGCAAATATTTCTTATCACTAAAACATAGGATACTTATAACGTGACTTTCTCATCTCCTATCAAGACTTGCCACATTCCATCTTGAAAGTCTATTGATATTTTAGTTTCTGGTTGTGTTGATTCCTCATGTTCTTGACATTTCCAAGTTTGGTGAAAGACTCTAATTCACTCAACTCACCTTAGGGTATCAGACCATGTCACTGGCAGCCCACAGATTGGCTGCTGGGAGCATGTGCCCCTCTTAATCCAATCACCTTTGACCAGAGATACACATTTTACAAACTATGATGTTTATGAGGTAAGTTGTGTATGCATGCAAAGGAGGTTAGCTGGGGCAAGCTCATATACTAGATGGTTTTATCCCATCAGGAAATTAAGTAAATTGATTGACATTTCTTCTCTCCTATGCTATGTGCATGCCTCCATGTTCTTATTGACTTGTATAAGTCCAGTTTGTATAGTTTCTTTTATTCTCTCCTAGAACTTTGTCCTCTCTAGTAAGTTGTGTTTTTTTAAGGAACATTTTCCAGATGGCTTCATCCTCTGAATGTCTTGGGGTTTGTCTGATTGAAGCCAAAAGTAAAGGTGATTGTTTGCTTTCTGGGTGGTGAGAGTGTTCACTTGCATCAGAGTTGGGCCTTTTAGAACTTTAGAATAAATGCTCAAAGACTGCTCACAGCTGGACTTACTGGAAGTGAATGGAGGAGGGGCTGTGAATTGGACCTGGGAGGAATGGACTTAGCAGGAATATGATTCTGTATTAAGAGCTGATACTGAAATCAGAGATGGCTGGAATAGAAGTGTGACATTCAAGCATCAGGGGCGGGATGTGGGAGGTGCTTGGTATGACTGGAAGTGGGGCTCTGATCTAACGGGTGCAGTTTCAAAGTGCAGAAGAGAACACAGGGAAGAGGCTGGGTCATTCCAGATGAAAGCTAAAGGAAGAATCATAAGAGGGGGGCTTGGATGTTTCCAAAAGTCCCAGTAGGACAAAGGTGAGAAAAGAGGACCCTTTTAAGGCTGAACTGGAATGGGAGAGTGTAGAGCCATTTCCAAGACACCATAGTGTGCAGTAAGTTTTCAGAGAAAGTCTGCGTATCAGAAACCCTGGGGAGAGGAGGAAGGTGACTGGCTGGGCCCTAGGTCTGGTAGTTTCCCAACTACCAGGTGGTATAGGGGCATTGCATAAATGTTGGGTCCTCCTCTTGTACTGAGAGCAGTGCAAGGTACTTCCTAACTCTGCCCATAGAGTCTCATTCACTTGTGCATGTTATGGAGCAAGATGGCACCACAAGGCTTGTTATGGGAGGGCAGAGCATCTTGTATGCCCTGTAAGAAGGACTGCCCTGTGTCTTTATATCAAAACCTACATAACAGTTATCACTCTTCTGTATTTTCAATCTTTCCTTCTCTGTTGTCCTGTTCTCAATCTATAAAAATGGTCACATATTTTGCTCTGAAAAGGAAAATCCCTCTCCTATGACCCTTCATTTTTTCCAGCTATAAGTAAGTATTCCCCTTTGTGCCAAAAAACCCCACCCAAAACCAGACAAAAACACTTGAAGGAGTATTCTACTAACATTAACTCCAATTCCTCACTTCCTAATTCCTCCTTCCTTGTCTCTCTCTAATCCAAATGCCACCAGATACCATTGCCCCACTGAAACTGCTCTTCTTCATGGGAGGCAGACATAAACACTCAGAGCAATCAGCCCAACCAACTTGTGCACATGAAACAAGTAGCGCTGGGATGGGGAGAGTGCTGAGAGATGATTTAAAAATACCACTAAGTTTAGTTTGAAATTGAACAGATTTTACTGTACTTCCAATTTGCTGTAGCCTGCTCCATTGACCACTGTTGATATCCTGGTTATGTCTCCTTGTGCCTCTCCCCAAAATTTGCTTTCTCTCCCACTCATTCTTAGGAGGTCAGCCTCATATGATAAGGTTCTTTACTAATGGTGTTCCTTTTTTTTTTCTCCCTCTCTCGGCCTTGGAAAAGAGAAGCTGTAAGGTGCAGAACCCACCTGTCTGAACTGAGGTCCCTTCTCTTTGGGGAGGGGCGGTGGGTCACTGCTAAGCTGCCCTTTAACACTGACTGATACACAGGCCATGGAGGAAAAAATCCAACCTCCCTTAATCCAGAAAAAGCTTCTGTGAGTAAAGTTCTGAGTTTTCTGACATACTTTTCCTTAAAGGCTTAAAATCCAGGCTAATTAGCCTTTCATCAGCAGATTAGAGGCATAGCATTTTCATTGTAAAAGTCAGCGAATCAACCTGCAATCACTCATGTGGTCTTAGTCCCAGAAAAGAACCTGGCTGTCAGCTAAGAAAAGGGTAGTACATAGGAGCACTGTGTGAGTGCTTGTGTGTGCGTGCATGTGTGTATGCAGGGGTGTGTGTGTGTGTGTATAGGAACAATCATTAAAATCTAAGCAACACTGTTGTGGACTCAGTATGTCTTAAAAAAATCTTTTAGAAGGTATGTGTGAACATTGCATTTTGTCAAATTCCATTGCTCTTGGATCCAACACACTGAAACTGCTAAATCTCTCCTCTCAGCTTGTCAGCCTCCCCTCCCCAACCCTCAACCCTTACCCCCTGCCCCCTGTCCCTTCTCTACCTTTCAGTAGCTCAGTAAACAGCAGGACCATCCATCTGGTCAACATAGAGGTCTGGCTCTCATCCCAAACTCCTCCCTCTTCCTGCCCTCTCATTCAATTTTAGCTCATAAAGCTTCACAAGTGCATTCTTCCCCGTCCATCCCCTCTACTTCTGCCCTCCTCAGGCTCCAGCATAGCTCATCTCTACCACTGCAGCTGTCTCTGCCTCCAGCCTCAACCCCTCCTGCCCTCCTCCAGATGGTCAGCATGATCCTTTTAAAATACCAAATTGAGCATGCTGCAGCTCCTCTCAAAATCATTCCAAAGCTCCCTCGCAGCCCCAGCAGAAAGGCCAAACCCCTTCTCCCTCCCTATTTGGCCTCATTTCTCTTCCCCAGGTTCCCTGTGTTTCAATCATCTGAACTCTTTGGTGTCCCAGGCACCGGCCCTCCTCTTTCACAACTTTGTGCCTTTGAACACACTATCTTTATTCTTTTCTTTTTCTTCTTTGCTCAGCAGGAGGACTCTTACACCTTTCCAAGAGCCTGATCAAGTGGGACCAGCTGTGTCTCTGGTTACCACTCTCTGCCCATGGAGGGTTGGGAACTCTCATCTGTGGTCCCACACAAATTTCAAAAACACCAATTACATAATTTATGACATCACACTGGAACAATTCTCTGTCAGTGTCCCCCAGAAGCCTCCTTGAGGGCAAGTACTTAGTCTCCATCCCTGTGTGCAGAGCATTCAGTGTAGTACCTTGCCCCCAGGGAGAGCCAAGGAGTCCTGTGCAGTGGTCACTTCAGGGTTTTTGTTTGTTTGTTTTTTAATAGCCTGACACACAACTTCAGTGAGAAATGCCTCTTTCCTTTGTCTCTATTCAAAATTTCCCCTTAATTATAAACACACAGCTCAAAATCTAAAGTTAAATATTCATGGTAAAAATCATTTTGTCATGTTCACGCAAATGTGGCAACACAAACTCAAGCACGTAGCATCCAGTGCAGAGAAACTAAAACCAAGGGATAATGTTGACTTCCAGCAAATATACTGATGAAAAGCCTAGAATTCTAGTCTTTCAGAGAAAAGACTAGAATGGATGGTTCTAAACATGTGGGCAGTTGATCGTGATTCCACATCTACCTCTTAATACTCCCATATTAATCAAAATTACAATGTCCTCTGTGAAACTGAGTATCCTTTACTTCAGTGTTTTTCATACTAAGAATAATGACCCACTGTTAGATTCATGACATTAATGATTGTGACCAGTTTTTTTTTAAAAAAGAGATGATTTAAAAAACAAACTATATTACACATATGTGCACTGCTTCACAAAACTTTGGTTTCAGTTTTATATGTGTGTGTATTGATATTAAATGTATTTCCTGCTGTGAATCACAGGCATGAATATCTGAGGCACCCTACTCCATGTATAACTGTGAACTTGTTGAAATTCTGGGCTGAGCTTACATTCTTGACACCAAAGTTTCTGTGAAGCACTGGTAATTCCAAAAACCAGTGCTAGATGCTTTCATAAATGTCACTTAACCATAATAACAGGTATTTAATACCAGGTACTAATATCCCCATTTATGGAGGAGGAAACTGATCTTCAGAGACATTGGGCAATTCTTTTTTAAAATATTTTTTTAGCTGTAGATGGACAGAATGCCTTTATATATTTATTTTTATGTGGTGCTGAGGATCAAACCCAGTGACTCACATATCCCAGGCAAGCACCCTGCCACTGAGCCACAACCCCAGCCCCCCCGACACTAGGTAATTTGTTCAAGTCAGCAGCTTTACGTGACACCTTTTTGTTAGACACTAGTGACAACAGCACAATTGGGGTAGCCCACTAGAAAGTTTAACTGGGCCATGCCTTTCTCTCTGATTAAACAATTTTGCTGTCCTCAATTTCTGGCTGCTTTGATAACAAGTAGCTCTTGCATTTATTTGTTTTACATATTCAGTTTCCAAATTACACTTGGCCTCAGGAATGAGTTCAGGGAAAAAACCCAATAAACTGGCCACCACTGTATTAAACAGTTAATTTAAGTCTTTATGTGTTTGCTTTAGTTTGCTAAGTATTAACTTAAATTTATACATAGATGTATATATAAACAGATTTTAAATAATCTAGAATCACATAGGAGTTCTATGGACCATACCTAGTTTGTGGCCAGACTCAGCAAATTCTCATTATAAAATCCAAATGTAAATCCAGGTCAGTTCTACTAAAGGTATCGTCCCCAGTTTCTGCTTCCTTCAGGGCCACCAAATTCTGCTCTCTGAGGCTGGCTGCTGCTCCTACACTTCACTTCCAAACTTATTCTGTCTTCAGCTTCTTCAACCACATGGGAGAAATCTTACATAACAATCTCCTTCCCCACCTCGCTGCTCAATAGCTATTAAGTTAGGATGTCCTACTCAGCAGCACAGAACCTTAAAAACAGAGGGCACCTGTTATATGGGTATGGAGGTGGTGGTAACAATGGAGGGGGTGGTGATAATGGAGGGTGCTCAGTCCTTAACTTCCAAGCCTCCCTTTTTTTCTAGGATGGGAACAAGTGAAGCCCAAATCTGGTCCAGATCTATTTCTTTAATATTCCAGCTTCTCATTATTCTGTCTCATGGAGTCTTCAGGTCTCTGCAGCTGATTTTCTAAATCAAGTTATATCAGTCTCTGTCTGCAACTGCTCAAGGACGTTCCTCTAATGTTTAGAGACCATCCACCTCTACAACACAGGGATAAACTCTGTATTTCCACTGTTATTGCTATTATTAATTCTGTCCCTACTTTCTGCCATTGAGGAAGCCCATACACAGCAGGACAGTCTCCTGGGCTCCTATGAATTCAAACACAATCTGTAAAGACAGCAAAGGAAGTTATATCTGTGCTTGGGGGCTTTAGAGAATTATTGCTTGAAACAGTAAGAGGAACATCTTCTGGGCTGAGTAGTCCTCGAAGACTCCCATGTGATTCAAAAGTCCTTTTCTTTCATATTATTCCCTCTCATGCTTTCAAGCATCTCCTCTGGCAACAGCAACTGGAGCTAAAAGTGATTTCCCTGTAACAAAAAGCAGCTTTCTCAAGGTCTTTGTTATTAACTCTTTCAGCTCCAGACTTCTGCTCCTCCAACATGTCCACTGACATACACTGGGCACACTGTAGTTCCAACATGCTCTCTGATAGATTGGAGGAGCAGAAAGGCTGGTGGTACCCTAACTCAGTGAGATCAAAGATGGTATCCCTGATTTCCCCTCATTATCCTGAGTGTAGGGTTTCTCTCAGTTATGATTTCTTTCTCTGAAAGGATCTCTGGATTCCTGATTTAATATTTATTACTAGATAAGTCCATATTAGCAATATGTTGGTTTCAGACTTGAAAAGCAACTGAAATGCCAGATTATTTGTAAGTAGCAGCCTAAGAACCATTATCCCTACTTCTGGAAGTAAGCATTCTGTAACTTTTAAGAACAAAAAGCTTGAAATGCAATGGAAAGATCAGATTTTGTCACCCTATCTACTTACTTAAGAATACAAAGTTCATGCTGCAGGCTGGAGGTAGAGAGGCAGACCTACCTTCCTGTGGCTATCCTCCATGCTTTGGGGCCCTGTGACATAATCTTCCAGTCACAGTCTTGGTCGTCAACTCATTCTTGAATCTCATGTGCCAAAGTGAGCAGAACTCCCACTCCATTCACTTCCACCACCAGATTGGCCCAGCCTTCCTGGCTAGGGTCCTCCAAGCTGGATCCCACTTCAATCCTTAAATTAAGGGCTCTACTGTTACCTTCTCTAAAACCAGAAGCTTATGCTAATCACTGCCAGGCTTTTGGTTCCTTCATTAAGGCATATGGCTACCACTGGAGGGCCCCACTCACTATTGCAGAACTAAGATGGAAACATCAGATGCTCTGGCTTGAGATCTTGTTTATGGATTCTATGGGCCCCTCGGCAGCCAGGTCAACTCCTGTCTTCCCCTAATGGAGTAGATGTTGCCTGTTCCAACTCAGTCTTATTTCTTGATGTGACCCTGACTCCAGGCAACAAGATTTCTTAGTCTTTTTGGGTTGCTGTAACAAAATACCCAAAAGTAAATAAATAAATTAATACACAGTTTATAAACTGGGTAGCTCCAATGCCTCAAAGACAGCGCCTTCCTGCATCCATCATGGGCCTCTTGTATAATCCAATGCATGAGGACAGGGGCCTCATGGCCTATTCACCTCCCACCTCTTAATACTACCACATTAGGGATTAGTTTCATATATAAATTTTAGGGGGACAGAAACATTTAGACAACAACAATGATAGAATGAAGATCAGGCCCAGTGAAAAGAACAAACAGATGTAGGTTTAAAATCTCCATGCCCCCTTTAGAGACTTCATTCAGCATTAATATCAGGAAGGAAAATTCAGAATGCTTATATTTTTAAATTTGTAGTCAGTCTTATTCCCTTTGGATGACATTTACTTTCTTGATTGGTTTTATGACCTTTCGCTGGCAAACTGTCAATCTGAGCACTTACTATCAATATGTAAAGTATCTAAGCGTATACAATTCAGATCCTTAGTTATGCAGGGAAAATCACCCTGATGTGTTCCATTTCATTCACAATTGCTTCTGTTTCTGATGCTCTGAGCACAACTCACTATAGCATATCATATACCTAAAAGTTGAGATTGCATTATGTAATTGTTGATGATTTGTAAAGTCCCCCTGGCTATTTTAGGAAAAAATAACATGGGAATAAAAGAAAGTTGCTAAAATATTGTTTAAAAAGTATAGATTTTCATTTTAAACAAGTGAATTTAAGTCCCTCATGAGAGACACTGATGGGAAAGAGACAGGGAGATGACCAATGTTCACTGCTGAGGATCTATACCTTTCAATCCAAGGGAGCCATCACACATGGAGAGCTTCCCACAGACCCTTCAACCCACCTAGGACTCAAATTCCTCTTGTAAAGTAACATATAAATACAAAAGAAAAAAGTTCCTCCTTAGCTACAAACAGTATTTATATATCACGGAGAGTAGAGTGTCTCTCTTTTGGTCATGAAGGTTTCAACACATGAGCTAATTAACCAAATCAATCATTGGTTTCATTAGGAAAACTTCACTGAAGGTCTACTACATGCCACACATTTTGTTAGGTACTGGATGTATCACAGAGAAGAATGCAGAATAGTCAATCTTAAGGCAGCTGTGGGATAGGTTCCCTTCACTCTAAGGGTAGGAGTTCATCTATGTCTCAGATAAGAGGTTTTCTGTTCTAAGCAAGAAATACCACCTAATGTTGCTCACACAACAAAGGGAATTGAGTGATATATTCATAAGGGCCAGAGATTATACTACATTCAGGATAGGCTTGATCCAGCAGCTCAGAGTGTATGACTGAAATTGTGGATTGTTATTCTCTCTCTATTCAGCCACACATGGCGTTGACTTCTAAGTCTGGCTCCTCTAGAGAAGTCTAGAGAAGCCACAGCTGCTCCTTGGGCATACAATTCTTTGTTTATGTCCAACAAGAAAGAGACAGCATCTTTGTCCTAGCATTCACACCATCTGTTTTATAATACCCTCTGGTAGAATTCACTTTAACATTGTTAATTCCTAAAGTCACTTGTGCCACTCCTGGAGCTGAGATTGGAACCAGGCTCTAGGGAGTCATCAGTGAGAAATCAGGGCCATCAGAAAGGAGGCTTAATGCTGGAGAGGCAACCAATAAATGTTCATGCTGCCAGGGTGCAAATACCCACAGAACTGGGCAGAATCCTTTGCCAGCTCTCCAGTGTTTTTTGATCTTGGAGTGTGAGAACTAAAATCGTACAGCAACACAGTTCACCATCCACAAAGTAAAGTCTGTACATTAACTTGACTTTACCATTCTATTGTTATCGTCTTCATTAACATAACTTTACTGTTCCCACAGAGTATTGCTGAGAAAAATGAAAGTTGCAAGTAACATTTTCATTCCTGGGCTTCCCAAAAGGCCACCACTGTTTCTAAGAAAGCATTCAGAGACAGTATGTACCCCAAGGCTTTGAACCCCGGGGCTTGAAATCCTCACCTTGTTATGTCCATCGAAACTGTCACAATCCTTCCCCCAATCCTAAACTAGCTTCCCTCACCCCATGCTGCACTAAAAGACTCACTCTAAACCAGACTTCAAAAGAGCAGTAATCAAACCCTGCATTTTCCCTTCTACTACCAGGGAAAGCAACATACACAGCTTTGTTGGATTTGCAGGTTGGATGGTGATGTGTGAGAGGCAGCATTTGACAGGACCATCTCCTGAAAGACTTGTTTCCAGGAGCAGCGGTCTTCCTTGATGTCCTCCGGCCAGGATGCTCCACCTTTGCCTCAGGGTCCCTCCTCAGACAGGACACAGTCCTCCTCTCCCCAAACTACCGGGAGCTAGTATGGTTCTCTGAGTGGCATAAATTATTCTGATTCATTTAATCTGTGGGAGAAGAAATGGCCCATCCCATCATGTCACACTCACCTATGAACGCTGTTCTTGGAGATGGGGAAAGCTGAAGCTCAAGCCCATTGTCATCCACCTTTCTATTTAATAACTATTCAAGTGTGACCTTCCAGGGAAGAGACTTCTGCAGCAAGGCCATTTGTGAATGAGAGGAGAGTCAAGATGCACTTGACTTTCTGTTCAAGCAGAAATGTTATTTTCCACCACATTGTCATTATCTTTTATACCTCTAGTGTTTACCTTGAGCACTCCCATATTTTGTATGATTACTCTCTTCTCTACAGACCTTTGGGAAAGTCACTGGTTTTGTATCATACCTAAAGATGAGACAATACTTAGCATCCTTCTGTTTTTTTATTTCCCCTACAGATAATTCAATACAGGAAAGAAGATTTGCTTGGGAAAGTCTGTGGTCTTGGATTTGCTTGCCAACCTCCATCAGCTAGAAACAAAGACCCATTAACACTAATCGGGCCTGCTTGTCCAAATGGTGTCCTGGTCACTTATGTCAGCAGGCATGGATTCTATCAGGCTTGTTAATGTTTTCAGATCCAGAATATGTAGCACATTTTTATGTTCTTTTCAATCAATTATGATTCAGTGACTCTACGAGTGTTTTTGGACACTGACTTGCTAAATTCCACCATCAAAAATAGTTCATCTTTTGGTAAAGAACAAAAACCCAAGAATAAGTCCTTTATGTTACATCACACTTCCCAATTTCCCTTCATTTTCCTCTTTATTTTCACAGATGGGTAAAGCAAGGCATTAAAAGACGAGTGCTTCCCTGGTGAGAGCAGCTCACTTGAGGGATGCTTGCACCCTTGTCATCCTCGACCAGTTCTCACTTGGGTACAGCAGTCTGCTATTCAACACGGGGACACTGTGTGCTTCTCTGAGTGCTTCTTCTCTTTCCAGAAAGGAGATACTGAAGTACTCCAGAACCTGACCACCCATATCAGCTTAAGGGGGGTTGTGTTTTACTATTTCTCAAATTATACTCAAAATGCAATGCCACTGTCATCAGATGGGAGTTCACGGAAAGCCAAGGGAGTAAATACCCTCTGCTCATGTACTTCTAAATGAAGAAAGGTGATCAAGACTTGGAGCTTAACTCCGGCCATCTCCATTTGAGCAGCCTATTGCAAATTTATTCTTTTATAACTTGCCTAGAACTTACTTTGAATTCCACTGAATGGGGGAGTCTGTAACTTCAGGACCAAAGAAACCCAATTTGTTCCATTATGTATCTCATTTGTTTATTTTTTCATTTATTCATCAAATACTAATTCAATATCTTTGTAATAGGGATGGCATTTTTATTGTCTATAAATCATGTTGTCCAATGCATTGCCTCAGTACCTTGTATTTTTACAAGCTGAAGGTAGATAACAGAAGGTGGACAACCAGCTAGCGTCAGTTAGTTTTCATGAAACAACAGTCTTAAAGCCACGGCTTCTTAGGAGAAAAGGCACTTCTAAGTTCTGAACATTTCCTTTACATGTTGAAAGGAAACCTTGCAGTCCTGAACATAAATCATAGGTAGTAAGAAATCATGCTATGGTAGAAAGGATAGAAACAGGAAGTAGAAAGCCTTTGAAGAAGAGACAGAGATGGGGAGGAGAGATTCTGGCTTCAGCTCAGGCTTGAAACCCCAAAGTCAGATAGACTGAAGGGGAAGCTGAAGGCAAATGTGGCCCTGGGCCAACATGGGCTAGAGGAACGGGTAGAAAATACCATGTATCTGTACAGGCTAAGGTTCCCACAGCTCTTGTATCCTTTCTACCCACATCCTTCCTGAAGAAGTGATCTTATTTCCTAAATCTGTTGTGAATTAATAACTTGCCCAAAGGCTTAAGTCTTTCAGTATCTCACTTCAAACTTGTTTGGGAGCAGTCGTGTTTACTGTAGTCAACTTCCCTTGTTCTTCCTGGACTCTTCTCAAGAAGTCTACTTTCCAAACTTCTGTTGGAATGGGTACCAGGTCATATCTCCATGATCCAACCTAGGCAATCAGATGCTTTCTCCTGGGAACCTTGAAGACTTCAGGTAGGCTCTGCTGAGCACTCAATAGATAATATCTAGAGATGGTTGAAAGGGGCTGCTAGTATAACTTCAAGACAAGTCTGGGTAATTGACATCTGCTTTAAGCCTAAAGCTCTATTTTCACATATTAACCTATTTTGTCTCATTGTCCCAGACGTAGAACACCTATGAAAACTTAAATTGAGCAACAAATATGCCATATATAGGAACTTTGAAATAATTACTAGCCAGGCATGGTGGAGAACACTCAGGAGGCTGAGGCAGGAGGATTACAAGTTCAAGACCATCCTCAGCAGAGAGGCTCTCAGCAACTTACAGAGACCCTGTCTCAGAATAAAAAATAGAAAGGGCTGGCAATGTGGCTCAATGGTAGAACATCCCTGGGTTCAATCTCTGGTACAAGAAAAAGAAGAAAAAAATAATTACTATGTTCACAGAATTGAAAACTTGGAAATTAATGGGTTAATGATGCTGAGGGTAATAAATGAGGACTCTATTCATTTCAGAGTATATGGTACCATAATTGCAGATAGTTGTGCTAGAAATCAAATAACCCTGAGTAGAGATGGGCAGCAGACTCAGTCAGGAGGTCAGACAGCCAGACTAGTCCAGAATCATTTTAGCCTGATATACATGTATGTACAAAGGCTGGACTTAAAGAGAGGAAGACTGATCTACACTTAAGCACCCCTTAAATAGGACTTTCAGAGTTAGAATCTTGCAACTCTGTCAATTAGAATAATGGGGCTGATCTTTACTATATATGATTTGACACCCTTTTCTTCATTCTCTCAGAAAACTAAAATTTGCTTTACCAAATGGTGTCTGTGTCTGGTATTCCCATCAAACCAAGCCTACTCCTCAAGAGTACAGAAATTACCCAGAACTACACAGGAAGCAAGGAAACCTGCAACCATTTCCTATTGTTCTTCCCAAAGTTCATGACGTAATTCAGCTTGACATTCAGGAGTATAGGAAAGGTGCTATCACATGACCAGGCCAATACCATCTTATTACGGCTATATAGAGGCAGGAGATGTGGTAATGGCCCCTAGTGCTCTGTCATCTCCTTTGACCCTCAATGGAGGGGACTTTCCTATCCCTGAGTGCCCAGTGGCCTGCTCGGGAGGAATTTACACAGCTCCCCAGCCTTTTGACATCATGGAGAGTAAAGGCAGCAGTGTTGGCTGACCTTTGAGTACTCAGTGGAGCCATCCAGAATCCCTGAGACAGAAAAGGATTTTTGAACTCACTGGCTTTGAAGACTCCATCTGCCACCTGCCCTGGCAAGGTCAGGGTATGTTGGATGCAGCCCAAGCAGGCTGCCAGATCTCTGCAGGGTTCAGGGTTCAGTGCTAACTTGCTCCCCCACCTTTCACATATGTACACTTATGTGTACACACAAACGCACACACTTGTCAAGAAGACTGGGATTTAGCACTGTTTCTTTTTTAAAGCAGAAATTTAAGAGAGTAAAATAACAACTTATCTTTATAGCCAAGGAAAATAGGAAAAGGGATAGAACTTAAATCTGGGCATCTATGTCCAGCCAAGTCCTGAGTCAGCTCCCCTCCCACCCCAATCTGAGATGACAGCTCAATGGAGTGCAGGCCTTTCTCCTGTTCTCCATGGCAAATGCTATGGTTGACTTTCCCTTGTGTGACACAGTCCCATGAGGACACACAGCACCCAGTCAGAATGTGGGGCATGTATAATGATTATAAGTGAGCACCCTACTGAGCATTTGCCATAAGCCAGCCACAGTGCTGCCTCTCACATAGATTAGATTGTCTAATTCTCACAACCACCCTTAGGAGACAGGTACTGTTATAGCCACTGAGATGAGAAAACATACAACACCCAGGTGGCAGCACAGCAATGTGAATCTAGGTCCATCTGACTCCAGTGTGTGTGTTTCCAAGCCTCTGTCTACAGCCCTGTAAGAGTGAAGGCCTACAGAGCATGGACCACTTCCCAGGACTGCTTTTCATCTCATCTGGTACCATTGCCCTAATTCTGCCAGTGACATGTTTATTTTTAAAAGGGAAAGCATCACTTCCCCTCTCGGGATGGATCTGGAGTCCAAGGCATACTTCAAAGAGACAGGAAGCAACAGGGAAGAAGCAGCCTCCCTTGGTTTGCCCTTCATATCAGGGGTGTGGGCATTCCATTTCCTTAGTTCTGTTGCAACAGTTGAGAAATGGCCATTGTATTAGCTGAAGGAATTCCAGCTGTTCTACAGACAACTCCCAAGTTTCAGTGGTTTAACCCTAAAGACATTCCTTTCTCACTTACATAACACTTGCAAAAAAGCTAAGCATTCAGAGTTTAAGGGATATCTCCCAGGTGACCAAGTCTTACAGCACTTCTTCCTCAACAGGGAGACCTCCAAGGTCTGCTTTCCACCACCCTCTTTGCATAACACCTGCTGCTGTTCAGGGCTGGGTGTGTAAACCACTCCCCATACACACCAGGGTTACTCCCCTATCAAGGTCACTGAGAGAGAGAGAGAACTGCCTGTGTAAGAATCAGAGCTCATTTCCCTCAGCCCTTCATCACCCTCATCCTTACTCTTTTCCATTACCTGTCACAGAGCTTTGGCATTCCTGATTACAAACCAGAATTAAAGTCAACAATGCCGTCTAAGGATGCAGGAAGTCTATGACAACTGGTCTGCCACTGCTAGTGACAGGCCCAGACAATTTAATAAGCCACAGATAGACTCCTTTGAGAATTCTACCAGGAGAGGAAGAAGTGATATATGGTTCAGTCAGGGTCAGCCCCCCAGCTACTTTTCAAGAGATTCATAGGTCCTTTGGGTCTCCCTGAGGGATTAATTTTGAGTCCAGGAAAGAGAGAATCTTGGCTTCTATGGCCCAAGGGCAGTGATGTCTTAAGGGACCTGCAAATTAGGGGGACCTAGGCTCTCCTTGAATTCACCCAGAGGCCCTGATGCTTGGAGTTTCCGTCCTGCACCATTTCAACTAAGGAAGTGTCCTTTTGTCCGAAGACCTGAGTTGGGAGCCTCTTACCTCTCCACCACTACCCTGCATGATTACTCCAGCTAGATTCACATGACTGTCAAAGGAAATGGAGCCCACACAGTGTGAGGCTCTGGTCTTGGTCTCTCAGGATGATTATGTAGAGAACAGCTGCCTGCACTGGGAGAGCACAGTTCTCTGCCTGGAACCCCTGCACCCACATAAATAGCTCCTGCCCACTTCCTGGTGATCCCATTCCCAGGGGTTCTGTCCTCTTCACTTACTGAGAGCAGAAAGTAGAAAGGCTTTAAGAACAATCTTCTCTAAGTACAACAAACAACTCTCTCCTTTGTGCTCTTGTAGCACTTTATATGGATGATAATTCTTATGATGTACATGTTAATAATCATGCACCATCTTCTTCTGTCTCTTATTATCTATAAGTTCTATAATAGATGACTTCTTATTTACATCTGTATTTTCTGTACCTACATTCATGGCATTTGACCTTTAGAATTGTTACTTGGTGAATGTGAATTATTTTTGAGGGAACCAATTAGCAAATAGATGCATCAATAGGCAAAGATGAATAGGATAAGAATGAATGAGAAATGGGGGAGGGAGTAGTGAATGAGGTGAGAGTGGCAGAATGATGGCCAGTCGCCTTCAGTATCCTACCCTCCTTTTCTCTGCAAACAAACATAGCCCTGTTTGTAGTTAAGCATGTTGCCACAGTTGAGCAAAAAGAATATATTTCTAACTTCCCTGCAACTAGAAACATCCAAAGTTCTGTGACTAATTTAAGCATAAGTAGCAGTGATGCATGAGATCTCAAAGAGAACCCTTAAAAAAGGAATGTGTGTTCTCTTGACTCTTGCACCTTTTTATAGCCTAGAAGATGTGTGATAGATGGTTGGAGCTTAGCAGCCATATTACACAACAGGGTGAATTCTAGGTACAAAACTACAATGGGACCATAAAGCAGAATGACAAAGTCCAGGTGTCTGTTGATCATGGAGCCACTATAATACCCTACCTTGCCTTCCTCTACATCTTTTATATACAAGAAAGAAAGACATTTCCATTTCACCTGTTGTTGACTTGTGGTTTGTTGTTTTTATTACATGCTATTGAATCTGATTCTAACTGATTTACCCAGAACAACAGTTCTAAAATCCAGGCCTCCTCTCTCCCATTCAAGTTCTTCAAGAAGTCAGGTTCAAGACAACCTATGATGGACTAAGACTATGCACTCATCCAGATCCTGCACAGGCCCTCCAAAAGATCAAGGTGGCACCCAAAACCATAATGTGAATCAGAGAATCTTGATCTTTTACAAAGATAATCAAAGTAAGGAATGACTCCTGATCAATGTTCAAAACCTACTAGATTGGTGGGGGCACAGACTGAAACTTGCATTGAATGCAAGTCCCAATGACCCCAGGAATTGCAACCAGGGAAACCCATCTATGACTAGATCCTGGTGCTCTCAGGACTGGTCAGTTCTTGCATTTTTGACAGCAAAGTACTTACTCTTTTGCAAAGTGGAGCATGCAGGGTTAGATCTTACCTCCACCAGGGAATGCCAATGTGCAATGGGCTTCCGAGGATATGACAGCATTTCACTCCAGTGGTCTCTGCCCAGCCTCTCGGCCTCGTTGCCAACTTGACACACGCCAATGATCTCATTGTGACCTACACTGTGAAAATGGCCCACAATAGTTTTTTCTTAATATTTTGGTATATAAGAGCATCAGTTACTCAAATAAATTGATGGCAAGAATGGGGAAATGGTATTTTTATATTATTCCCTAACCTAAAACATTAGGCCAAGCTTAACAGCCAACAGGACTTGAGATTCAATGTTGTACCCCCAGCTTTCCTGACACTGAATGGCTTAGCTTATTCCCGAGAACTCTGTGTTCAAAGAACTTCTGATGCATGCTAAGAATGCCATCTCTGGTTCTGGAACTACATTGGTCCCCAAATCCATAAAATGAAAAGGGAACCCTTTGAAGGAAGTTTATTTATTTTTTTATAATAATGGCCATTCAAATCACCACAAGAAGCTACTCAGGATGGGTGAGCGAGCAGCTCTGGGTCACAGTCACTGGTCTGGAGCCCACAAATGGAGCAGAGTGGAGGAGGAACCTGGGTCTTCTTGCTCCCCATTTTGTTAAGAGAACATGGATATCATCTTATGCTGTTCTCTCTTTCCCTCTAAATCCAATTTTTGGTTCTTTGACCCAACTTGATTTCTCAACTGTACAAATAACTCCTTTAACCTCAGGGATGATATTTCTGAAACTCCCTGGGTGGGTCTCTGTCTTGAGCCAATTTGTTTTTTCCTTAGTAATTTTTTTTTTAATAAAAAATCCTTTGTGTCGGGTGCAGTGGCTCATACTTGTAATCCCAGTGGCTTGGGAAGCTGAAGCAGGAGGATGGCGAGTTCAAAGCCAGCCTCAGCAAATGTGAGGCATTATACAACTCAGTGGGATCCTGTCTCTAAATAAAATACAAAATAGGGCTGGGGATGTGGCTCAGTATTCGAGTACCCCTTAGTTCAGTCCCCAGTACTCCCTTCCTTTTTCCTTCCTGCAAAGAGGAGTAATTTTCTCCTATTTGTGTGTGGGTCATAAAGAGAATAGAAGGGAAGGGAGATAGTAAAAAGGATACTCAAGTCTATAATCATTAAAATCAGATGCATGTAGAAACTCCATGGATTCTGTCATGGATTTTTCCAGTCCAGATTAATGAGTTTACTGATAATTAAATTGAGGCAGAGATCACATAATCAAATTTGTCGATGCAGGAAATTTGACAATAGCTTAAAAAGTGTTGGCCTAGGCTTCCACAGTTGGTAGTCAACACCCTCTCCTGGGGTCTGACACTAATGGTATTGTGTGTTGCCCATAGGAGATGCGATAAGGTCTGTCACAGCCACAGGCAGGTGGATTGGAAGACGGTCATGCGTCATACAAGCATCTGCTGAAGACCGCGTTCAGGTCACTGGTGCTGCCTTGCTGACATTTCAGAGGTAGGTGGGAAAATTTTTGGCTACAAATAATATTTGTAAGATTATATTAGAAGTCAGAATGATTTTTTTCTTTTATAATTGTTCCCAGACCACGTGGGAGGTTTCTAATTAAAAAGAGACTTTGCATTTCAGTCTAATGACTGGTTTAACATGTATAATTCCCTGTTGGTACTTCCTTTGCATATTAAAATGACTGTTTTTCAAATCTGTCCTTTAAATACACAATTGGCTACAATGCAGGCTATAAATATCTCTTCTGTGCTGTATTAATTAAAAAGTCTAGCATCTTATGCATTTTAATGTACCCTGTCATCCATACTGATTCTAGCATTTTCAAGAGAACATTTCTGTGTTTGCTTTCAGACTTAAGTGGATGGAAATGATCTTTATTAAACATGCAGCAAGAACAAAAAAAAAAGATTGAAGTTATGTATTTAGAAATGTTGATGGTCTGGCTACAGTAATCATTCTGCTGTTTTGAGTTAATCTTTTCCCTAAAGGTAATCAGGATTGCCCAACAGAAGATATGACTCGTGGGGCACTTCTTTAAGCCCAGATTCCGGGAGGTATGCAAACATGAAAAAGGGAAGAGATGGAGGTGTGGGGAGAATGGAGGAGGAGAAAGATGTAAGAAAGTGGGAGGAAAGAATGGAAGAATTGAGGCACAGTGGTAATCTGACTCTACAGAATAGTTTGGAAACTGGTGATTCCTTGTCAGTCTTCCTTCTACATGTTACTCGTTCAGGCATTTCCTGCAGCCTGGGATACTAGCTAAGAATCCATGGCCATTCCCTTCTGTTCTCACTGCCCAGGGCACGACAGACTTGCACTGAGACAGGGCTCTCACCGGTCATAATCCATGACTGCTATGGACAAATGGATTTGGTCAATGTTCTCAGGAGGGACATCAAAGACTATGGCTTCGTTGTAAACAGGATTCAGCGTGTTCCTCTTGGTGGATGTTTTCCTCTTCTTCAGTCTCCTGCCATCACACATCAGTGACACTTTCACATAGGGATCTGTATAGACCGTGAGAAGCAAGGGAAATGTGAGGGTTAACGTAGATGGTGGGTTTGCGTGGACAATGGTACACAGAACTCCTTTACCTGCCTCTGGACTGGAGTTTTGAGGATTTTAATTAATGTGCTATCTGGGAGGTGACTAGTTAGGATAATTAAGTCATTCATTCAAGAAAAAAGCACAGGACACTGTCTCCTCAAAATGTGTGAAATTTAAAAATAGTGTGAAACATCTGTTACCAAATTAGAAAACATTCCAGCTAGAATTTAAGACCAGCCTGTCTGTGCTAGAAAGAGAAATACAGACACTTCCAAGGAGTGGGAAACAGGCCTCAGACCTCCAACTTTGAGCCACCTCAGGGAATCTTTTCCTAAAGATCAGCGCTTTAAGAAAGGGAATTCCTGGATTCCTAAAATTTTTGAATCCCTAGACATGGAGAAAGAGCACCTGGGGGTGGATCTCCTGGGGTACAGGGCGCCTCCTGTCATCAGATTTTAAGGGGAGAAGCAGTCCATCCTCCAGGGAGAAAGGAACATGGGCTTCCTGTGGTGCACCACTGATGGGGGCCGGTGATGAGCTGACCCCTGCATCACACAGCTGGTCTCACCCATACCTTACACTATACTCCTGCTCAATGGCAGGTTCTCCATCTTTCTTTACCTGCATAGCCATGTGCTTTCCTGACTCCTGACCCATCCCAGGAGGGACTTAAAGGGCAGAGAGGCCAAGGCTTTTCCCCTTCTTAGAAAAACACTGACGTATAGGACATAAAATATATTGTATCTTGTGTTCTTTGATTTCAGTGATCGTAAGCCATTGTGCCCTTTATTCATTGGAAAACCCAAACTGTTATGTTCACTTTTATAAGAAAATGGAATTATCTGCAATCTTCAATAAGCCTGGGATGGTGATATCTGAGGAAAAAGACCAATTAGATAAGCTCTACCAGGACGGACAAACCACAGATCCAGTTTACATGGTGACAGAGAAGACTTGAGAGAAAAATAATATTACTGACAACTAAAATTATGTAACATTTAATATAAACCAAATACTGTTTTATGAATTTTTATGTAGTAACTCATTTAATCTCACAACTCAATGAGCCAGATACTATTATTACTCTATTTTATAGATGGGAATCTGAACCCCAGAGAGGTTACATGACTTGCCCAAAGTCACACAGCTCTTAAGGTGGTGGCTCTCTGATTCAATCTATGCAGTTTGGTTCCAGGGTCAATGTGCTTTATTACTATATTAGAAACTATGAAAGACACTACATTAGAACTAGACAGACTGAATTGATGATGTCCCACCTGATGCTCCTGTTATGTCCATTGCCTTTAAATTTCTTGCTTTTATAATGGTAATGGTCAGCCTGCCAGCCGTGGGAAGATAACAGAGGGAAAACATCAGCTCTCCAAGATCCACATTGTCCTGTTGAGAAAGCAGAGTGAAGCATTAGAAAATGTCTTTGTCCAGGTGTGCATGAGGCTCAGTGGCAGGGCACTGGAAGGGACCATGCTGCTCCTTTTGCTCAGTCATGAAGAGTCACTGGTGTCTCTTCCTCTCCTGTCAGTCACATAGAGAAGAATATACCCTTGCACTCTAGGAGCTTCTCTTCCTAAGGAAGCACAGCACATCTTTAGATGGCAAAGCTGCAGAGGCTGTCCAGGACTTCTACCACCATTTATCTAGCCACACACAGCCCTGCACAGCCTCCATGGATCCCTGTAGCCCAGAACACAACCTCCAGTGCAGAACTCCACAGCCTTAACAATCTTCCATGGTGCTCCCCCATGTGACTCTACTCACATCCCTACCACAGTCCACATAGAGCTCCCCACACAAAGCTACACAGAGATGCCCCACAGTGGTGCACAGCCACCCCAGTCCAGGCTCTGTGTGCACAGTCCCACAATGCACTGCAAAGGGTTTCAAAGAGGTCTGCACACAGCCCACAAGGGTTACACAGTGCTCTCAAGTTAGCCGCAGTATCCCCATATACTCTGTCCAACCACAACCCTCCTGCAAGTCCCCACTCTCAGAACTCTGCACACAACCTAGTCACATGTGACCTGTGCAGGACTCCATACCCAGAAATATTCTAGCTCCTCACGTAGCTCTGGACAAGAGCACTGCATAAGTGTGAGAGTAGCGGCCCATGACCCCACACGTCATGGCCCTGGACACTTGCTTCATCCTGTAGTTTCCATGAAGAAAGAGAAGGGCAGAGCCCCAGACCCCTGGGTGCCCTGCTGCCTGTCCCCAAGGTCCCCCTTTGCCACAGCTGTTCCCTTCTCTGGTGCTTCTATAAGGAGCCCCCATTTCCTCTGCTAGGGAAGACATCTTTTTGTGTGATGTGCAGCCATTCAAATAGGTCAGAAGACATGAGCCTCTTTCTCCTTTTTGAGGAGAGAGAGAGAGAGAGAGAGAGAGAGAGAGAGAGAGAGAGAGAATGAATAGAAAAAAAAGTCAGTTCATTTAGTTTCAATTTCTGAGAGATACCTGAGGTTTTGAAGCTGGGTGTCTGTGTCTAATTAATACAATTTCATACTGACAATGCTCTGGGGAGTCAGGTTCTTGCCCTCAACATCCACAGTCTCCCTTCCCCTTCGAGATTCTTCAAGGAGGCTTCTATTTTTAGAAGCACAGATTCAGCTCTGGAAGGTCACCTCACCCAACCACCCGCCTTGACTGCTTCCACAGGAGGATGAGGCAAGCAAAGGGATCTATTTAGTCGCTAAGGCAGATGGATTGCTCTGCATCTCCCTGCATCACTTGCCCCATGTAAAGCAAGCACCTTACCTTGCAAGCCAGTTTCCCCTGGCTCCTGGAGCTGTGACCTCAAGAGACCATGCAGCAGGGCACTTCCCTTTGGGGAGAGGTTGTGGGGGATGGGTTCTCTAAGAATGATGGTTCACACACAACAGGCTATGGCTGCTTGTGATGCTGGGTTCCCTGCAGCCTGGGAGCAGGATCTGAAGAGGATAAGTCTGACCCAGCTTTCTGCTGGTAGCAGATGGGAAAGAGAAGCAACAGCTGTCCCCACCAATCATCCTTTTTTGTCCTTATTCCCTGCCCCATTCCTTTGCCCTTTGACTTTCAGTCTTCCCTTGGAAGGCTTTCCACTGCACGTCGCTCTCTCCTCTCACCTCATCCTGCCCAGAAAATCTTGGTTTGACAAAGTAATTACAAGAGCAACCAAAATCATGCCTGTAAAATTTCATAATCAATTCTTTTGACATATTTCCTGTACATACACACACACTGTAAGGTTTAGAGAAATTTTGATTGGGCAATGGGTAGGGAGAGTAGGAAGGTGCATGGGGGTAGGGAAGATGGTGAATAAGATGGACACCATTACCCTAGGCACATGTATGACTGCACATATGGTGTGATGCTACTTCATGTACAATCAGAGAAATGTAAAGTTGTGCTGCAACTGTGTACAATGAATCAAAATGCATTCTGCTGTTATATATATAATTAAAATAAATACATTAATAAAAATAAAGGTTTGGGATATGAAAATATTCTCAGTCCAGTCCCTGCCCTCAAGGCTGATGCACATAATAAAATGTTATGTCAGATCTCTTCTGTACCAGGTACATTGGATCCCTTTCCAGAATAGACCCCATTCACAAAGATTGATATTATATGGCTATTTGCTTATGAGTTAAAAATAATCAAACTTCATACTTGGTACTATATTCAGAATGTGAACTGGGGCTACAGCACACATTTCTACTTTTTTACTTTTAAATATAAGTTAAAGAAACTGTTATCAAAGAGGAAATGCTTGGTTTGATCTCTAAGTGCTTTAAAAAGAACTCTTCTAAGATTTTCTAAATTATAAAAATAAAATTCAAATATAGAAAAAATTCAAGTTAAGCAGTAAAATATTTCTTTTCTCATGCATATGCCCACAATGTCATTCCTTTCCCCAAAGTAATACAGTGAAGAGTCATCCAAGTCTTGTTCTTTTCATGTGTGCATCCACCCACCCATCCATCTGTCTGTCTATCCATCCATCCATCCATCCATCCCTTCACTTATTCTTTTAACATGTGCCATGGTTATAAGCATGGGTTGAGCATGCTCTTTTCAGAGGCCTGGAGCCGAATCTGCAGTAGTGTAAAACAGTCACTATCCCTTGAACAGACATGGGTTTGTGGGGCAATGGAACAGGAGTTAACTGGCACCTAATGGTAACTGTTTTTCCCAAATAGTTTTTCTGATTGGGGTTAAGAAACCTGTAGATTTCAATGTTTTATAAACATTCCAAATCAAGTGGTTCTCAGTTAATAGCAATTTTGCTCTCTAGAGGACATTTGACATTACTAAAGAAATTTTTAATCATCACAACTGTGTAGGGTGATGACATCTAGCAGGTAGAGCCCAGGGATACTTTAAACATCCTACAAGGCAGAGGGAAGCCCATTATCTAGTCCATAATGTCAATGGTGCCAAATTCCGATGTATATGGATGTGCTTAGATTCTTAGTAAAAGTTTTTCTGAAATGCTCATAAAAGTCAAATGTAAAGGGGGTGGTGGAGTGTGTGGCTTCTTTTTCAGCTTGACAGGAATCAGATATGCAGAAGTTTCAGTGGCAGCTGAGTACCGTGGAGAACACAAGGGGGAAGGAAAATGCCACACAAAGAAATGCTTCATTTGCTCCAGCTTTGTATGGTCAAGTTCAGAATTGTTAGCAAGATGCATTGGGAATTTATGGCAAGCATATGTGAATTCACTACCTACCAACCTGTAAATGTTTTCTTGATCTGTTTGCCTGGAGTTGCCAAGATAGCTATAGTTTTTAGCTAACTAGTACACTTTTGTATTCCTCTTCTTGGACTCTTCTGGTGAATTCATTCCCAACTCCATGAAGATATGAAGGGCTGTTACAAGAATCCAGGCTAAACAAAATACTTACGCCCCTGTGCTTTGCTGGGATGAAGGATGAGTGTATACCCCAAGAAGGATCATTTAGAGTCATTCCTGGGATTGAAAAATCAATATTGAGAAAGAGAAATTTTCATTTTATTGGGATTATTTATTGGAAGACAGAAGACCAGAATTGTTGCAAGGTTCTTGTATTATATATAGTACAAATGGCATAATACCACTTTAAGTTAATCTATGTCAGTTAAAGACATATACTCAAAGGAAATAACTAAAATAACACAACAAGGAGTTATAGCTAATAAGATGAACAAAGGAGATAAAGTGGTGCCTTCTTGTCTGATAGGAGGCCATAAGACCCTCAGTGCAGAAGTGGTCCTGCCCTATTTCCAGGAGGAAGAAACACCAGACAGAGAAACCAAGAAGATCTGAATAAACCGGTCTTGTTGAGATTCCCCCTTCAGTGTGTCACCACTAGGTCAGACCCTTTTGTTCAATCACATTTCTACGTGTTGTCCATTCTTCATTGAACATAAGCTTACAAATAAAGTTTTCCCTGAGTCTTTGGATCTTCATTTCTGAAGGCTCATGTGTCATATAAAACTTCAATTAAATAAATTTATCTTTTCTCCTGTTAATATGTATCTGTCAGTTTTTATTTCAGACCTATACAGGAATCATAGGAGGATTGAGGAAATCTGTCTTCCCCTACATCAGTCTGTGAACTTCTTAAGGGGAAGGCCCATTTATCCACCTCTCTCAGCGGTGGCCATGTAGGGATGGCTCAGTCAATGTTTCTTGCACTAATTAAGTGATGCACAAATGAAGGAGAGGTGGTCCTTGGATATGTATTATACTCTCAGTAGCTCTGTGGAGCCTTTGTATCAAATGTCCAGTGAGCTCCAGGATATGGGACATCTGATCTCCATTCCTTCCTCCCCAGTCCCCACCTACTCCCTGCCACCATTATCACCATTGTCAGCATTATCAACTCACCGAGAAATCCTATTTTTACAGAGACTCTTTCAAAAACAAAACCTTGTAAAAAACAGTAGCAAGAAATCATTTGTTTAGCAAATACAATCCTAGTTGCAACGTTTCTTTCAAATGTCCTTTACCCTCACCTGTAATAATCACATTGATGGTTCAAACCTGGTCCATCTGTAATGTGGAAGCTGTTAATGATCTGATCTTCCTATTTTCTCAAAAAAAGAAAATGTATTCCCCATACTTTCCCCAAACATGACAAAATTGGCAAAAACGTCCTTTTCCAGCGACGGATTCTACCAATAATTAGCATGCACTGTTAAAGTAACTGTTGACTGCACTTTATTTATAGATATTAACATGATTAATTGCATTGGAAGTGTGCCTGGAGGATGACACTTTCTGAGCTGGTGGTGGGGCACAAGCAAACCAGCAGCCCTCATGGGTTGTGGGGGAGAGCTGGGACCAGCCTTGCCTTTCCTATTGGAATTGTTCTGTCAGGAGATTCTAAGTTTAATTCCATAAGACTAGCCTCCCTTAAGAAAGGATTTTCTTTGGCCCACTATATGTTTAGCTAGGAATGGACAAGATAACAACATCATATAGGTAAACACATGGGTAAAGTTCTTAGGGTCGACAAAAAAAAAAAAAAAAGGCCCATTACTACTATATCTGGTCTTATCCAGTTCCCTGGTTTAATATGAAAAACATACGGCTGACCCCACCATTCATATCTCTACCCCAGCCTCCTTCTCACACTAGAGCCTCTTATATCCAAATGCCTTCTTTAGATCTCTACTTACAGTTGTTTAAGAGCCATCTCAATCTTAAAAACACTTCAATAATGAAGTTCATTTTCCTATCCTTTCCCCAGCTTTCCTACCAAATCTTTCCTCATCTCAGTGTGGTAAAACTTCTAAGAGGCTGATGCTAAAAACGTGGTAGACATCATATCTATATTCCTCCTGTTCTCTCACCCTCCCACATCTGCAAGTCATATCATTTCTCTCTTCAAAAATATCTAGAGTCTATCCAATTTTCTCCTGCTCTGTGGTGCTACCCCATCTCAAGACACTACCATCTCTGTCATACGCACCAAGAAGTGAGTGCAAGGGCAGGCCACCTGCTGTGATGTGTGCTTATCACAGAATTTTGTCCAACCATAGACCTATACAGGAATCATAGGCTCCCAGCTTGGGATTCCCTCTCTGACCTGATGCACTGGTAAATACTCAGGATAGGGTAAAGACTTCAGGGATAGGGTAAAGACTCCACTGGTGTCACCTGTGGAGGTGAGGAGACACTGTAGTTCCTTACCTTCCCACATGATTGGGGTTTTCCCCTTAAAGCCTTCCTGGGTGCCCCCTATAAAACAAAAGTGGCTCTGACTCATCTGGAAATACATGATGTCTGGCTTTGTTCCACTGGGACTTGAGTCTTTCATGTTTCTAAACACAGCCAAAATCAGGGAGGTTGTGGTAAATTTGGCAGGCACATTCTTCTGTGACATACTTAAATTATAATATCTCACTGAAGGCTTACTAGGTACCCTACTTTTCTCAACACTTGAGGCAACTGGTTTCTTCCCCCATGGGAACCAACTATCTAGGGTGACAGGGCAGAGCTTGAGCATGGGGCAATGATCAGGTACCACTTGGCAAATGAAAACCATATACCAAGTGTAAAGAGCTGAGTTTTTCTTGGTAAAGTAATCTTGGTACTCATCTCAGGTCCATTATTAGTATTGATTATGAAAAGGTATGGTTTCTGAACCCCTCAAAAATCATTGAGTCTGAATGGGTTCATTACAACTAATATCACTTTTTTTTTTTTTTTGATTTGGGTTATTGGACCTACATATCAAGGAACCTCTATAGGCACAGTGAATGTGACCTCAGCACAACCTCAGGTAAGCTCTTTCCTGATATCCTTGTAGATGATCTGGATCAAAGTAGCCCAGATGATAGTAAATGTGCATTCATATCTAGTTTGTACCTAAAGAATGCTAATTAATTATTCAAAGAGCTAGGTATTATTCAGTTCTGTAATTTATCAATAGTTTAGAAGAAGAAATAGAATTTGGATATGAAACAACAAGCAAAATAAATACATTGTAGTCTAGAATCAAGATCCATAAAAATCCTGATAGGTGACATGGATAAAGCCTACCAATATAAATTTGTCAAGATAAATTAATTGACAGTCTAAAAAGTCAATGATGTAATCTCTGAAGTAGATGCAACCTAATGCATGTTAAAAATTATTTTGAATCAAAATGTGATATAGCTACCAGAAACTAATTTTGCTTCATGCTGCATCAATAGAGGTACAGTTTCAAAAAGAAGGGTGTACACCAGTCATAAGACATTTGAAATGTTCATTCTGTTCTGGGAATCTCAATTTTAGAGATACATAAGTGGCTGGAAGATGATGATAAAAGCTGGAACCACTATAGAAGAGGATCAGGATTACGCAAGGAGCAATGATGAGCTATTAAGCTTTATAAGAAACGTTCAAAAAACACAAGATTCTTCTCAGCACTAATTCTATTGGTGTCAGACAGAAGAGGGACTAAACTTGTTTCACCACCACCCCCAGGAATGGGGATTAAATCCGGAGCCTTACACATGCTAGGCAAATGCTCTATCACTGAGTTACAACCCCAGCCCTAAAAGTGTTTTTAATGGTTCCAAGGATAAGCAAAATTAGTTTCTGGTAGCTATATCATATTTTGATTCAAAGGATAAGAACTAGGGCTAATAAATGGGAGCCAGAGGAAGATTTAGAATATTCTTCTCTCTCACAATCTAAAACCAAAGGCTGTCTTTCTCTGAATGTAGTCATTTCTCCATCTGTTTAGAAAGTTTTTCTAGGTTAAGGAAGAATTAAGTTTCAAGTAGGTAGATGGAAAAAATGTAAAGCCTTCTCCAGTCTTGATCTCCTATAATTCCCTCTCTCAGACATTAACTGGAAGGTGAGAGGAGACCATACGTTTCTGGAGCAGGACAACTGTATTATAAAACTATGATTATGAAGATAGAGTTTGGTAGAGTGTGCAATTGTATTGGAAAGGAAGATTTTGAGCTTAAGGGGCTAGAAACAGTGAAGGTTTGTTGACTAAAAATGCTTAATTCAGCATCCTAGGGACGTGTATACTTTCAAAGGGGACAAGATGAAGTGAATTCCCAGCACTGGTGTGCCTGGCATAGGAATTTGGAGTACTGGAAACTTCTGTTTTTCTCAGCATGCTTCCTCAAATGATACTTGGAGATTCGTGTGTGATATTTTTTAATACTTTTATTTTCCTAGGTAGTATATCTAGTTAAGGAGAGTTCTTGGCTAAACAAAGATAGCAGTTTTTTTTTAATTAAAGGGCTATAGAAAAGGCTTTAGAATTTAATTTGAAGTTCAATAACTCATTCTGAAAAGATCCATCAATTCTCAATAGAAAAAAAACAAAGAAATTGGAGATGAAAACTTATTCTTAGTTAAAGGCTAAGAATATCAGAGCATCCTTAGATTTGAGCATGTATGCTGGCTTTGATGGATACAATGTGTTTCTCTGGTTTTTGAAGAAAAGAAAACACTAAGAAGAGTCGGAAATAATTTTGAATTCATCCTGCATTCTCAGCATTCTTGTCATCCTGAAAATTTCCATCAAAACTAAGAATTCATGCAGTTTTGTGGGAGACAGGAAGGGATTTTCAAGTAAATATGCCCTCCAAAGAGAAGCACAGCAGCAAGTGAGTTAAATCAACATGTTTATGAACAAGCATAAATAAATACACACTATTTTTATTCTACCACAAATGGAGACTTAACCCAAAGATAATTACAGGGCATAAATTTTTGTTTTGTTTTGTTTTTTAAAATCATCTACTGGAGATTTACTCGAGAATACTTTGCATTCCTGCATACCTTTTCTGTCTCCCTCAGCTCTTCCTTCATTCCTATTATGCTTAGTACCAGGGTCACCAAGTCATGTTGACTCTGCCTCTAAAACATCTCTTGATTACCACTCTTCCTACCCATTCCCTTTGCAGCAGTATTACACTTCTGATCCATCTTACATGTAAACATAGGTCTGATCACGTCACTCCTTAAATCCTTCAACAAACCCTGGGTGCTCTTAGGTTAAAATCCAAATCTCACAGTATATCCTATAAAGGACAGCACCTCCAGCTGTTCCGCTATTTCTCCTAACACACTGAATTCTCCAATCAGTCTGAACTGTTCTTCACTCCCCCATCCCACAACACATTTCCTTCTCATTCCATTGTGTGCTGTTTCTTCTTCCCAAATTACCACTGTTCACTTCTATGCAGGCAAAATTTTCTTTTGTATCTCTGAAGACCTAACTTTCCACGTTATCTCCTGCATGCTATTTTCAGCATCTCTCCAAGCCTGTGTTCTTTCTCTGTTCTGGCTACTCTTTGTCCATATTTCCATATTTCTTTATTTTATATTTTATCCATATTTCTATCTCCATACAAAATTAGAGATCTGTGACTCTGAGATGCTGAAGGTAGGAACTATGTCATTCTTGTGGCTCATTTATCCAGGGCTGCAGCCATTCTTCAGAGGAGAACAGGGTCAGAGAAGTTATTTCACTTACCCAAGGTCCCATGGCTAGTTAGTGCCCAGGCCATGTTACCAATTAGTCTGACTAGGGCCTACAGTGCCCCCAACTAGGGACCCTTTCTTATCCCTAGAGGCTCTTAAGGATGGGTAAATGGGAAGGTGGCCAAATTCCTTCTTGTGTAGTGGAGACTTAAGGGAACTCAGAGGAGTTGGACTGGGAGCTAGAAGGGCCCGGGTTCCTTCCTTTGACCCATGATATTTTTGCCTCAGGATTGGCCTCCTCTCTTATCATTTATCATGAGGAATTACTTTTGCCTTGGCAGCTAATGGGGAAAAGAGAAAACAAGAGAGAAGTACCCTCACTGAATCCAATTTGAAAACTGGGGCAAATGGCACTTTAACAAAAAAAGAATCTGCCTTTCCTTCAAGCACCAGCATCACATCACTTTCCTCTGTATCCACTGCAATTTTATAACACAATTGAACGAAATGAGAGGTTTTACTACACTAAAGGGCAGTATAGGTGTAATCAGGAGTCATCTTAGATGTATTTCAAATAAGAACAAAAAGAATAGTGTCTCTCTCTCTCTCAAAATAAATTAACTAATATTTGTAAAGCCATTAACACAATGCCTGAAATATATGTGTTAACTCATTATATGTGTCATCCTGTACCTCCTAGAATAGGGCCTGGCACAGTGGGTCCATGATAAGCATGCAGCACACCAGTAAGTGAATAGCAGTGGTCTCTACAGAAAGGGTAAGGCAGATTGATCAGGGACAGCGCAGAGTAGGATTCTTCTCCACCATTCTTACATCCAGATCTACAAGCTGGATAAAGGTGACACAAAGCATGCTAGAAGAATTCCTAGGCAGTGGACAGAATTAGCAAGAAAGAAAACAAATAAGAGCCATTTTAAATGGTATGCCTGAGAGCTTCAGGAGGTTATCAGATATCATCAGAGAGGCTGAACTATTTCCCTGTGTCAAGAATAGGTCTGAAAGATACTTTCCATCCCTATGTACTCTCTGATCCTAAGTCTTCATTAAAAGACAGTGATTTTTTTTCCTGCACAGAAGTCAATACAAAGTAGATCAATCACCAGAAATCTTGAAACTGCTAGAAGAAAACATAAGGCCAACACTCCAACACACAGGCACAGGCATAGACTTCCTTATTAAGGATGTCTAAAGCTCAGGAAATAAAACCAAGAATTCAAATGGGATACTATCAAATTAAAAAGCTTCTACACAGCAAAGAAAACAGTTAAGAGTGTGAAGACAGAGCCTACAGAATAGGAGAAAATCTTTGCCAGCTACTCTTCTGGCAGAGGATTAAAATCCAGAATAATATAAAAAACTCAAAAAATAAATCCCTCCCCCCCAAAAAACAACCCAAAATAACCTAATTAATAAGTGAGCAAATGAATTAAACAGACACTTCTCAAAAAGAAGATATACAAATGACCAACAAATATATGAAAAAAATGTTCAGCATCATTACCAATTAGGGATATGCAAATCAAAACTACACTGAGATTTCATTTCTGGTTAGAATGGCAGCCATCAAGACTATGAACATTCTGGTGAGGATAAGGGGGAGAAGGAAATAACTCTTAGTGGTATTGTAAATAGTGTAACCATAATGGAAATCAGTATGGAGGCTCCTCTAAAGACCAGAAGTGGAACTACTATTTGACCCAGCTGTGCCACTCCTCATTTACCCAAAAGAATTAAAGTCAGCATACTATAGCAATAGGAACATACACGTTTACAGCAGCACAATTCACAGTAGCCAAGTTATAGAATCAGTCTAGGTGTCCGTCAGTGGATGAATGGACAAAGAAAATGTGGCATATATATGTAAATGAAGTTTTATTCAACAATAAAGAAGAATAAAATTATATCATTTGCAGGAAAATGGATGGAACTGGATGTTAAGTGAAATAAGTCAGACTCAGAAAATCAAGAGTTGTATGCTTTCTCTCATGTGGAAGATAGAAAAAAAAAACGGGGGGAGAAGTGGGGGAAAGGCAGGGAAGGAATTTTCAGGAAAAAAGAAGGAAGAAAGACCAGTAGAGTATGGGGATTAGGGGGAGGGAGGAGAGGAGGGAATAAGGAGGTACTAGGCAATGAAACTTACCAAATTAAATGCATATGAACATATCATAATGAATCTCACTAGTTTATATAATTATAATGCACCAATAAAAAATAAAAATAAATACAAGGTTAAAAAAAGAGAGATTTTTAGAATGTGTCAGATATTACTACAATAATTTTGGAACAAACCTCCCAATCCAACTCCTAGGACATAACAGAGGGTCTGTAGTTTTTAATCTTCCAGTGTTCCATTAGGCATTCACAGGCTTTCTAGGAAAAATGAGTCAACTGATACAAGGAATCTACTTGTCAGTAATAGCCCAAGGTCACTTCATGTGTTAGGATGGTTTGAGAGACAAACCTGGACAACGGCAGTTGCCATGATGACCCAGGGAGTTCCCTGATTCCCTAGGGTAATGACTTAAGTTTCTGGTGTGTAGGAATCTGTTCTCTCCACAAAGGCATGGCTCTCCTCTCATTCACTTGGGAAGAGCAGCTATGGGAGAAGCAGGGGAGAATCTGGACATATGGAGGGGAGGAATGGAGGGAGGGAGGCAACAAAGGAAGGAAAGGAGAAAATGAGTAAGGAAGGGGAAAGTGTAGGGGCAGGGAAGAAGGCCAGTCTTCACTTTAATTTTTTTTTTTTTTTCATTTTTCAGTGGTACTGGGGATGAAACGCAGGGCTAGGCTAGCAATCTACCAATGAGCAACACCTGTCAAGTCAATCACTTTAAATTTATTCATTCACATATTCAACAAATATTCTAGGCATTACACTAGAATCTAGAAATAAAAGGGGGATGAGGGAAGGGTAAAATCCTTTCCGTAATGGGACAACCATTTAAACTGCATTTCTAGAGTTCAGATAATAAGTTAAATGAGTAAGCTATAGAAGCTGGTGGAAGGAGATTCAATTTTAAATAGGATATTCAGTGAAGACCTCAGAGATGATGCCATCTGGGAGAAAACCTGAAGGAAGTGGGTACAAGGTATAGGGCTATCTAGGGAAGTGGTTAGGCAGAGAAAAGAGCACAGGGCAGGAGTGTGAATGAGCAACAGGAAGGAGGTTAGTGTAGCTAAAACATATAGGTGAGAGGCTGGGGAGGAAGTCAGAAATGATATAAGGTTGTGGGGTCTGAATCCGATAGGTCACTGTAAGGACTCTGGATTTTACTGAGATGAAATGAGGAATCATTGAAGATTTGGGGCAAATAAGTGATAAGAACCAACAAATAATTTAAAAACATCACTCCAGCTTCTATACAGAGAACAGAATTGCAGGGGGTGGGAGATGGAACAAATTAGGAACAGGAAAACGAAGAAGGAGGCTATTGCAATTAACCTTCAACTATACAATGCTATTCAAGCTTCTGTTGTTTTTAAGATTACTTAGAACTGTCTTGGGTTTTATAAGGTCTCCTTTATCATTAAGAAATACTTGGGCTGGGGATGTGGCTCAAGCGGTAGCACTCTCACCTGGCATGCGCGGGGCGCTGGGTTCGATCCTCAACACCACATAAAAATAAAATAAAGATATTGTGTCCACCTAAACTAAAAATAAATATTAAAAAAAGAAAAAGAAATACTGATAGTTGGGTGCAGCGGCACACGCCTATAATCCCAGCGGCTCAGGAAGCTGAAACAGGAGGATTGCCAGTTCGAAGCCAGTCTCAGCAAAAGCAAGGTGCTAAGCATCTCAGTGAGACCCTGTCTCTAAATAAAATACAAAATAGGGCTGGGGATGTGGCTCAGTGGTTAAATGCTTCTGAATTCAATCCCTGGTACCCACCACCCTTCAAAAAAAAAAAAAAAGAAAAGAAATACTGATGTTTTTGCTACTCAGAGAGTCAGATTCTGTAATGATGGCAGGAAGTTACTTTTGTTTAGAAAGAGTTGCAGTAGGGGCTCAGCTGAATAGTCTCCCCAGGAATTCAGGGACAGCAAAGCAAGAAACTCTCTAGAGCAATTTATATAAATGTAAAAAGCATGTTGAAATGTTCACAGGAAGTCCTTCCTCCATACCTGGGGCCTCAATCACTCTTTTGATGGCATCACCCTCCAGAGTTTCCAACAGAAAGGAAGAACAGGTTTTCCCAGGTGCCAGGTGCTTCCAGACTCCGGGAGGAGTCTAAGCACTAGGCTGAGTTATGTGAAGTTGCCATTTTTGTAGGTCAAAAACTGGAATATGAGCAATTTTATATAGTTCAACCAATTACATGGCTCAAGGTCGTGACAACTATGCTGACTGCTGTCCTAGATGTGGTCATTAAATGCCCTCCAGCTTAGTTCATGAGAAGTCATTCAAGATAAAATACAAACCTGAACAACATAGGGCAGCCAAGGATGATGACAGAACCTATACTTGCAGCAATAGGACTGTATAAACAGGTAAGGCAGGGGCCTGGGAACTCTGGGGCTCAGCATCATCAGTAAAACAATATAGGAAAAGGGGGTACAAGGCTGGGAAAATCACTCAAGGGAATAATGGCTGGGGGAATGGGGATAACAAGGTAACACACATAGTCAAATTATTTAAAAATACATCCCAGAAGAGGAAATAATAACAATGCTTCAGCATCTCCATTGATTTTAGTATGATTCTGAAACCAATATTAAAAATGCTCAAACAAGCAAGCATCTCCACCATAACGGTAACCAACAAGCAAACAAAACTATAAGCTACATCTTATATGAGTTTGGTTGAAAAATCCTGTGTAATATATTAACAAGTAAAATCTACAGGCAGTATTAATAATATCTTGACCAAGTAGTGTTTATTTCTATATGCATTTATATTTCAAAATTAATCAACTAGGAATATAACAAGTCACATCAATGGGATGCAGGAGAAAAAACATGTAAACATCTCAATAGAAAATATAACAGATAAAATTCAATATCCACTTATACTAAAACACACAAAGCTTAACACTGTATATCTAATGGCATTATGATTAAGTTCCATATATAGACCAGAATTCCTATTACCATTCTTTTATTCAATAGTTTGGGCTGTTTAGCCAATGTCATAAAACAAGAAAAATACATGAAATAATAAATTATTATAAAAATAAGTTGTCATATAATTATTCAAAGAGGATATGATTGCTTTGTTAGAAAACCAAGGTAACCAAGTGAAAAATTACTGAAACTACTAATGAGACGGGTGACCAACTGTAAGTATACAAAAACATAAATTAGAAGATAAATAATCCAATTAAAAATGGACAAAAAACTAAAACATCAATTTAATGAAAGAAGATATATATATAAAAATGCCCCAAATCATGAGTCACAAAGAAAAGCCACAATCAAACACCAGCAGTAGAATGTCTGAAATTTAAAAAAAAAATGTGACTACTGGATGTGGTGGTGCATGACTGTAATCCTAGTAGCTTGGGAGGCTGAGGCAGGAGGATCAAAAGTTCAAACCCAGCCTCAGCAACTTAGTGAGGTCCTAAGCCCTGTATCAAAATAAAAAATAAAAAGATCTGGGGATGTGACTCAGTGGTTAAATTTCCTTCTGTAAGAAAGTGAAGGAACTGAAAATCACATGCATAGTTGGTGGGAATGGAAAATAGTAATTTGAAAAACTATTTTCATTTCTTACACATGTCTCCTACAGAAGAAGTCAAATCATCGCTGTTTGCAGATGATATGATCCTATATATAGAAGATCCAAAAAACTCCATCATAAGACTGCTAAAGCTAATAAACATATTTGGCAAAGTAGCAGGTTATAAAATCAATAGCTTTCCTATATACCAACAACAAATCTTCTGAGAAAGAAATCAGAAAAACAATTCCATTCACAATAGCCTCAAAACAAAACAAACAAACAAAAAGCCCCAGGAATAAAACTAACTAAGGAGGTTAAAGACCTCTACAATGAAAACTGCAGAACATTGAAGAAAGAAATTGAAGAAGACCTCAGAAGATGGAAAGACTTCCCATGTTCACAGATAGGCAGAATTAATATTGTCAAATGTCCATAACACCAAAAACAATATACAGATTGAATGCAATCCTCATCAAAATACCAATAATATTCTTCACATAACTAGAACAGTCCTAAAATTCATTTGGAAGAATGTCAGACCCAAAATAGCCAAAGCAATTTTAAGCCTAAACAGCAATGCTGGAGGCATCAAAATACCTGACTTCAAATTATACTACAGAGTTATAGTAACACAAACTTCATGGCACTGGCATTAAAAACAGACACATAGACCAATGGTAGAGAATAGAAGACACAGAGACAAACCCACACAAATAAAGTCATCTGATCCTTGACAAAGGTGCTAAAAACATACAGTGGAGGAAAAAAAATAGGGTTTTCAACAAATGGTGCTGGGACAACTGGTTGTCCATATGCAGAAGAATAAAATTAGACCCTTATCTCTTACCTTGCATGAAAATCAACTCAAAATGGATTAAAGACCTTGGAATTAGACCAGAAACTATGTAACTCCTAGAAGAAAATGTAAGGTCAACACTCCAGCATATAGGCACAGGCAATGACTTTCTCAATAGGACCCTTAAAGCTCAGGAAATAAGGCCAAGAAGTAATAAATGAAACAACATCAAATTAAAAAGCTTCTGTACAGCAAAGAAAACAATTAGAAATGTGAAGAGAGAGAATGGGAGAAAAACTTTGCTACCTACTCTTATGAGAGAGAATTAATATCTAGAATATATAAAAAGCTCAAAAAACTTTACAACAAAAGATTAAATAACCCAATTAATAAATGAGCAAATGATTTAAACAGACACTTCTCAAAAGAAGAAATACAAATGGCCAACAAATACATGGAAAAATGATTAACATTGTTAGCAATTAGGGAAATGCAAATCAAAACTACACTGAGATTTTATCTCATACCAGTCAGAATGGCAATCATCAAAAATACAAAATAATAATAAAAGCTGGAGAAGATGTGGAGAAGAGGAACACTTTTACACTGTTGGTGGAACTGTAAATTAGTATAACCACTATGGAAATCAGTATGGAGGCTCCTCAAAAGACTAGGCTTGGAATCATAACATGATCCAACTATACCACTGATTGGTAACTATCCTACAAGAATTAAAATTAATTCTTTAATTTAATTTAATTTCTTTAATTCTTTAGGATAGTTACCAATTGCAATATTACAATTTTATTTTTTGATTGATTTTTTAAAAAAATAAATGACAGCAGAATGCATTACAATTCTTATTACACATATACAGCACAATTTTTCATATCTCAGGTTGATATATAAAGTATGTTGACACCAATTTGTGTCTTCATACACGAATACTTTGGATAATGATGTCTATTCACATTCCACCATCCTTGCTAATCCCGTCTCTTCCTCTCCCTCCCTCCCCTCTGCCCTATCTAGAATTCAACTATTCCTCCCATGATCCCCCTCCCTACCCTACTATGAGTCAGCCTCCTTATATCAGAGAAAACATTCGGCATTTGTTTTTTGGGGATTGGCTAACTTCATTTAGGATTATCTTCTCTTAAAAAAAAATCCATCCATTTATTTGCAAATGCCATGATTTTATTTTCTTTTATTGCTGAGTAAAATTCCATTGTGTATATATACCACATTTTTTTTTATCCATTCATCCACTGAGGGGCATCTAGGTTGGCTCCACAATTTAGCTATTGCAAATTGAGCTGCTATAAACATTGATGTGGCTGTGTCCTTGTAGTATGCTGTTTTTAAATCTTTTGGGTATAGATCAAGGAGAGGGATAGCTGGGTTAAATGGTGGTTCCATCCCCAGATTTCCAAGGAATCTCTGTATTGCTTTCCATATTGGCTACATCAATTTGCAGTCCCACCAGCAGTGTATGAGTGTACCTTTTCCCCACATCCTCGCCAACACTTATTGTTGTCTATCTTCATAATAGCTGCCATTCTGATTGGAGTGAGATGGTATCTTAGAGTATTTTTGATTTGCATTTCTCTAATTGCTAGAGATGATGAACATTTTTTCATATATTTGTTGAGTGATTGTATCATATCCATGTTTATAACAGCACAATTATAATAGCCAAACTATGCAACCAGCCTAGGTGCCCATCAACAGATGAATGGATAATGTATATACATAATGGAGTTTCATCCAGCCATAAATAAATGAAATCATGACATCTGCAGAAAAATGGATGAAATTAGAGACCATCGTGTTAAGCAAAATAAGTTGAACTCAGAAGATGAAGGGTCACATATTTTCTCTCATATGCAGAAACTAGAGAGGAAAAAGGAAAATAAAAGTAGGGGTGGATCTCCTAAAAAATCAAAGGGAGATCAGTAGAGGTAAGGGAATAAGGGGTGGGAGGAAAGGAGGGAAGGGAGAGTGCTGGGGAATGATAATGGCCAAATTATATTGTTATCTTGTGTGCACCTATGACTATGTAACAACAAATCCCATCAATATGTACAACTAGAATGCACCAGTAAAAAATTTGGAAAAAATGTCTCCTATGATTAAGGAATTCTACTCCTAGGTATTTACTCAAAAAAAAAAACAACCAAATAATCTATTAATAAATGGGTCAAGGGGGCTGGGGCTGTAGCTCAGCGGTATAGCGCTTGACTCACACATGTGAGGTACTGGGTTTGATCCTCAGCACCACATAAAAATAAGTAAATAAAGATATTGTATTCATCTACAACTAAAAACATTTTTAAAAATGGGTCAAGGAACTGAACAGACACTTCTCAGAAGATAACATACAATCAATCAACAAATACATGAAAAAATGTTCATCATTGCTAGCAATTAGAGAAATGCAATTCAAAACTACTGCTCTCACTCCAGTCAAAATGGCAGCTATTATAAATACAAACAACAATAAGTGTTGGCAAGGATGTGTGGAAAAAGGTACACTCAGACACTGCTGGTAGGACTGCAAATTGGTGCAGCCAATATGGAAAGCAGTATGGAGATTTTTTAGAAAGTTAGGAATGGAACCACCATTTGACCCAGCTATCCCTGTCCTCAAAGGACTTAAAAACAGCATACTACAGGGACACAGCCATACCAATGTTTATAGCAGCACAATTCACAATAGCTAAACTGTGGAATCAACCTAGATGCCCTTCAATAGATGAATGGATAAAAAAATGTGGCATGTATACACAATGGAATTTTACTCCGCAATAAAATCGTGTCATTTGCAGGTAAATGGACGGAGTTAGAAAAGACAATGCTATGAGAAGTTAGCCAGTTCCCAAAAACCAAATGCCGAATGTTTTCTCTGATATAAGGAGGCTGATTCATAGTGGGGCAGGGAGGGGGAGCATGGGAGGAATAGATGAACTCTAGATAGGGCAGAGGAGTGGGAGCAAAAGAGAGGGGGCATGGAGTTAGAAATGATGGTGGAATGTGATGGACATTATAATCCAAAGTACATATATGAAGACATGAATTGGTGTGGATATACTTTGTATAGAAACAGAGATATGAAAAAATGTACTCTATAAATGTAATATGAATTGTAATGCATTCCACTGCCATATATAAATTAAAAAGATTAATAAAAAATCAGCAAAATAGAACCAAAAAAAAAAACCCCAATCATACGTAAGTAGCACATTTTTTCACAATAGATTCCCAGTATTTTCTTTTATTCATAACAGACCCCACAATCAATAGGCTTATTGTAAGAGTGTCCATTTGAGGACAACAATAATTAGCTTTCAAATTCTAATTATTTCACATTTACCCCAATTTCATTACATTTTTGAGGTTTATACTTTATAGCTGCAACAAAAGTTTAAAATGTGAGTATTCATTATATGATAATATTGGTAGTATAGGAAATATTGGTTTATTCAGATGAGATAGAGGTAGCTAATTATTTGAGGGATATTAGTTAAGATTGTTACCTTATAAATACACCAAATTAATTCTGAACAGATTCGTGTTTTAAATAGAGATTACAGCTTAGAGTGTGGCATCTGGAGTCAGACTATCTTGATTTTATTCCAGGACATTTCACTCGCCATATGACCTTGAGTAAGTCACTTAACTATTTATGTCTCAGGTTTTGTTTTGTTTTGTTTTGTTGGTAAAATGAGTTAATAATAAATATTTTATGCCTCATAGAGTTCTTGATGAAGAAAGGAAATGGTATATACAAATTTATTAGAATAGGGCTTAGTAAATGTTTAATAACAGATATTAGTTCTTATGTTGTTATTGTTAATATAAAAAGTTTTTATAATCTCAGGAGTAAAAGTGCTTAGGAGGGACTTACTAAGCATTAATCTAAAGGCTGGGTTTCTCCTGGAAGAACATTATATATGGGAATATATAAACATTTAACCAGGCCAAAAAACAAAGCTGACACCTTTAATTTTAAAGAGATCTGAAGAATTACTAAGGAAACAAAGTAATTCCTATTCCAAAAATGGGTAAAAAAAAATAGGCAAGTCACTAAAGAAAAACAAATGGTCAATAAACTTACCAAAAGGTGTTATGAACCTCATTAATATTAAAACATACAAATCATTTCAAAATGGCCATGTCATATTTTGCTTATTAGACTGGTGAACAATAAAATTACAGTAACAGAAAAACCCTAGAAAGTCTAAACAAAACAAACAATAACTACAATTAGAAAAAGGATCAACAAAAACAGCTACAAATCATTATCTCTCATGGAAAGAAAAGTGATGATAGGAGGGTATTGACTGCCTTCCTTACGGCTTTGTATATACAGAGTTTAAATTTTCTATAAGGATCAGGTATAATTTCTCTAACTCATAAAGTTATTTTGTGTACATTTACGATATAAATACATACCTACACTAAAGATAATTAAATAATATGTTTAAGAGAGAGCAATGAAATTGACACTTGTACATGATTTGCAGAACTATAAAACAGTAAAACCACATAAGAAGACAAATTAACAATATATATCAAAAGCCATAAAATATGTATATCCTTTGATTTTAAATATCTACACCTAGGACTATATCCTGAGGAAACAATTGGATAGTGTAAAAAACATACATATGAAGATTTACATCATGGTATAAAGCTGAAAGTTAGCAGTAACTCAAATACTAGTCAATAGAAAATTGGCTAAAAGACATTATAGTACATCCACACATGCAAGAAAATAACAATAGCCATAGACATAAAATGAAGATGTGTATGTCTATTAATTGATGTGGAAAGTGTTTTTATTTAGAGAGAAGCATCAGATTGCAAAGGAGTACGCATGGTGTAAGCTCAGGTTTGTTGAAAAAAAAAGTATTTGTGTGTTTATGCTTAGGCATTAAACAAAAATCCCAGTACAAATATAACAAAATATTAAGGGATTCTTAGAATAAGAATTTACATTATCATTGCATAGGTGAGGAGAGCCCAGGATTTGGCAATTCAGTGGGAAAAAGAGAATACCTAGGAGAGTAATACACTTGTAGATGGAGACCCAAGACCCAGGAATGTCAGAGCTCAGAGAAGCTACTAACTACAGGGTGACCAATGTGAGGAAGCAGCACGTCCTCATAGCTGGTAAGAACATGGAATCATTGGAGCTGGCTTGGAGAGTCCTGTTGTCAGGCAACACCAGGAAGGTGGCCTGGCCATTGACACCTTTAATCCCTTGAAGGGTAATTTACCAAAGCAGCTAGGGCTTCCTTCAAGTGAGATTACAAGGCTATAGAATACATCAGCAGAAGAGGAGTTGGTAATTAGTAGTTGCATCCCTAGAGGCACAATGACTGCCATTATGCTGTAGTGGCCCCAAATTCTACTGACTTCAAATCCTACAGGCTATGAAGTAGAGCTGGATGGGAAAAGAGTGGAAGTCTGATGTTTATCAATAGTACATGTGATTATTGATGGCTTCTAACCCTGCTCACATATTTCAAAAATTTAAGTTGTTTTGGCAACTAAAGCAACAACTATAGCAACTAGAAAAAGTAAAAATTAAAAGAGGTATAACACACTTTCTGAAAATGTCAGTAAAGAGAAAGCAATGAGAACCAGAGGCCAGTGAAAACTGTTGGTGAGAATACTCTGAAAGTTTAATTAGCTTATTCATTCATTTATGAGATTTGTGGTGAGCAAAAGTGAACAAGGTTTGTGGTGAGCAAAAGTGAACAAAACTATTTCTTCACACGCAGAGTTCCAATTCATTTTGCTCAAAAGTGCAGATAAAATACAAAATAGTTAAACATAACACACACATGATCAAAATGTGATGTACTACAGTTTCCAAAATATTTTTTAGGCTGGCAAAGACAGAATATGAGAAATTTAAGTTTTTCAGTTCAACAAAGTATTCTATTCTATAAATCGGGAGATTAAAGGTAGATTTTTTTTTTTTAAACTACAGTGGTTCCCTCACCAACAAATCATCTGTTCCCATTTCCCCACCCAATCTTGAGACTTTCTTTTTTTTTTTTCAATCTTGAGACTTTCAATGCAATTTCATCAGATTTTTTTTCCTTTCACAGACATGAATACAAAAATGCTTACAACTCCATTATCATTGCTCTTTGTAAACCTTCTGATTACTGGAGGGCATCAGTGCACCAGAGAGTGAAGGCAGGATAAAAGTAGGGTGGGTCTGGGAAAACAGGTGCCTGGATGCCCAAGGAGCATGCTCACTCAGACATACCAGGACAAAAACAAGGGACCCCTAGCAATGCATACAACCTGTCTGGGAGGCAAGTCTTACCGTCTGGACAGAAGGTTCAGTTTAGGACAGATTTTATTTTCCCCTTTCTCCCTCTAGCATTTGCTCTCTCATCCATCTGTCACAGCTGCAGAGTTCCCCAGCCATGAAGAAATCTGACCCCAAATTCTATTTTAGTCCTAGTGATGCGTGGCATTTATCAGAAACAAATGAAACTACTGAAGAAACTCTGTTCAAGCAGGTTAGACTTTTCAAGTAGATCACAAAAAGATCTTAAATATCCACATGAACTATAGAAAGGCCAATGAAGGGACAGCAGAGAATTTTCAGCAAATCAGCGAAAACCTGGAGATTATTTCTGTTTTTATCACACTCTTTTAATTTTCTGAATTAGTGTCAGCTTCAAAGTTAAACAGATCTGAGGTTCAAGCCTAGCTCTGCCATCTGTGTGGCATACATTCCAGCTTTATAAGTTTGGGTAAATTAAATTCTTTAACATTTGTTTTCATATCTATAGGTGAAACTAATAGCATTTATTTATTTATTTTGTCTGTGTGTGGGAGTTAGAAGTGATATATCCCTGACACTAGAACTTCAATGAAATGTTGGTATTACTTACTGATTGATCAGATCTCCTATTTCTTCTCAAATCTTTTGACTCTTACTATTTACCTAACTATCAAAGAATGACTTTGCTTCCTATTTCATGGAAAAACCAGAAATCATTAGACAGGAACTTCCATAACTTGCTGCCAATATCCTTATGAAGAAGTTTGCATCTTTATTCTCCTTCCAGTATTGAAAGATGTACTCCTCATCTTACCAAGTAGGCTGAAAACCCCAACCCACCAAGCTTTCTCAGAAACCCAATGGATTATCTTTGCACTCATTGTTCTTCAGCATTTCACTCTCCATTGGATCCTATGTTTTAGTGTTTAAACATGCATTGTTAAATTAACTTCCTCCTTAAAAGCATAGGCCTTTCCCAGCTACTATCCATCACTTTCTTATCTTGCCAAACTTCTCTAAAGGGTTGTTTGAACAAAATAACTCAACTTCCTTATCTCCCACTTGCTCCTCAGCCTAATTCTGTCTGGCTTATGCATCTAGGGCTCTATCTAAACTGCTCTCACCCAGGTGTCCTCCATATTACTAAATAGAAACCCTCTATTCTCATCTGTACTTCTCAAAGGTATCTGTCATAAATATTCACTTCCTTCTTACAAAAATATTCACATCTCCTGGACTCCACAATGCTAGATTCTCTTGCTTCTCCTCCTTTTAACTCAATCTATTCGGTTTCCTTTGGGGAAGCTTCTACTCCATTGGCACTTTAGATGTAAGAAGTTTTTGTAGTTTGGTTCTAGGCATGGCTTCCCTTTCACTCTTTACCATCTAAGATGGTCCTTTCCCATGCCTTCAGTATGCTCAGACTAGTTCTACTTTTAAGCTTCAAACTCATTTATGTAACACAAAGGGAAATGAAGGGAAGGGTAAGAGGATGGGAATAGGAAATAGAGTAGAATGAACTGGACATAACTTTCCTATATTCATTATGAATGCATGACCAGTGTAACTTCATATCATGCAAAACCACAAGAATGGGAAGTTATGCTCCATGTATATATATCAAAATACACTCTACTGTCATGTATATCTAAAAAGAACAACAACAAAAAGCCCATATATGTACTAGTCTATCCAGCACACCACTTAGATGGCCAACAGATGCCTCACATTCACCATGTGTAAAACTCAATTCACGATCTTTCATTCTTAAAGAGTTTCATTTCTAGTATTCTGCATTTCAGTAATGATCACCATTCACCTAGATGCTAATGTGAACAAGCTAGGCATTATCATCTTCCTTTTATGAGTCCTTACTGTTAAGAATACTCAATTTGATTGGACCATGTAGGCAAGTCCAGGAAAATAAAGGTTAGTTGTTTTCCTAATTATTTAAACAGCTAGTCCAGCGAAGTCATTCAGACAGCAGAAAAAGAGGATTCTGGGAAGCCATCTAGATGGTTATACAAAAAATTCAGCAGAGAAATGATCAAAGTAGTAGCAGTGGGGATTCAAGTTAAAGGTACAAAGTGAGATTTACAAATACTGGTGTCTGATGTAATGTTTGGTGAAAGGGTATGAGAGAGATATTTCAAATTCCTAATATAAGAAATTAGTAAAAGAATGGTGTAGTGGACAACCAATAAAATGATCAATTCAACAAATGACAAAAAATAATAGAGATGAAAAACAATCAACATATAAACTAGAAAGTAAAAACTATAAGATGATAGAAATAGATCCAAATATACATACATATATGTAATACATGTATATGTAGACACACAATACATATATACATGTTTATATTCATATTATATATAAATGGATTACACTTTCAATTAATGAAAACTGATTACTGATTAGATTTAAAATCCAGATCTATGCTATTTATAATAATTTAAAGTATACAACATATTAATGTTAAAAATAATGAAAAATATATGAGATAAATATTAACTGAAGTTCATATAATATTAGACATGGTCTTTAAGGAGAAAAGCATTATGGATAAATTAATTATGGCATAACACTTCTGGTTTTATACATAGTATTAGTCTCCTTTTTCCTGAATAACTGAACCCCAATTCAATTGGAGCATTAATGAGCCCAGTTAAAAATATTCAATTTGCTAGATTCTTTTGCAGCAAAGGATCATCAGTAACCATAACTTGCCACAAGAATATGGGTGGAAATCTACTGGATGATACTTTTAGGAAGTCTATTATTTTCCTGACACAAAGAAATAATTTTGATTGGCATATGATTCCCTTCAACCTCTACCATTTTCTTGTATATAGTGCCAAGTTGCTGCAGGAGGTAGACAAGTCATTTAGTGACTATGACTTCAAAGTAATTCTAGTGTAAGAATGAAGGAGCAGAAAATTAGGATATTTGTCCTTGAAAACTTTCTTGAAGAACATGACCATCTCAGAGCTATTTACTAGATTTCTTTATTCTTGAGAAATGAAATTCTCTTACAATAAGCCATGCTAGTTGGTTTTTCCATTACGTGCAACTGACCTCATTTCCAACAAACATAATAAGGAGCACTTTTCCAGAAAGAAATCAACAAAATTCACAATCATATTTAAAAAGTATCACATCTCTTTTAGTAAATGATAATCCTAGCAGATGACACATGTGAGAATATAGATTATTTGAACAACACAATTAATAAGCTTGATCTAAGTGACACACATGGAATCCTGAATTCAACACTTTAAGGAACATGGAATAGTTATAAAAGGTAACCACATATAAGACTACAAAGCAAATTTTTGTTAAAAAAAATGATGTTATTCAGACAATATTCTGTGACTAAAATGCAATGTGTATTAATCAAAGATTAAAAAGTCAAAATGTCTATAAATTTGGAAACTTAAAAACACACATCTTAAATAATAGTCAAAATGATTATTATGGGAATTAGAAGCTGCTTAGAAGCTTCCAATTTGACTCACAGGGTGTAATGACAGACCACATCAAAAGTTAGATGAAAGATTAAGCTACACATGCATACACAAATGTGCGTACACACACATAAAACAAGAGAATGAATAATCTCGAAAGCTGAGTTTTTAAAAAGCTTTAACAAATTAGTTAAATCCTTGACAAAAAGTGAGCAAGAAAAAAAGATAAAGGAAAAACAAACTGTTACAAATGGAAAAACCGTAACTGTGCAAATATTAGGAACTTTTGGCAATGTTAGCAAATACTGTGATCAATTTTATGCCAAGAAATTTGAAAATTTAATGAAATAGAAAATTGTCTAGAAAAAAATTAATAGTCATAATCAAGAAAAATAACTTGAAAAAATTCAATTAAATTAGTTATTTAACACCCACCACAAAAAAACTCTTTAAAATACATAACTTTACAGATAAGTTCCACCAAATCTTTACAGAACTAATATTCTCTAGTTATATAATTTTTCTAGATAATTTATTCTAATACAGAAATTTCTCCAATAACCTCAATATCATAACCAGATAAGAACAGTACAAGAGCAAAAAAAGTAGAGGTCAATTGTTTTTATAAAAATAGCTGCAAAATGTTAAAAATCACAAACAAGCAAAATAAAGCAATATATAAAAAAAAACACATCATAAACAAAGGAGGGTTTATCACTAGCATTCAAGGAGATTTAACATTGTATAATCAATATTGTATAACATGGTGGAAATGGAAATAAGTATTCTTTTCTCAATAGGTTAAAAAAACACTTAGTAAAACTTAACACTCATTAATGCAAAATATATTTAACAAGCTATAATTCTTTAACCTGATAAAAGGTGTCAATGAAAAAGTCACTGAAAAAGTGGTGAAATATTAAAAAGCATCACTTTAAAAATAAGAATACTTGCTTGCACAATTTCTGCTCAAAATTGTATTAGAGGAACTAATAGTGCACCAGATAAGAAAAATAGCAATTGGCAGGAGAATTGAAGAAAAATAAAACTGTATTTTATTAAAAATGACAATCTAAGGAGAATCTGTAAACTGAGTAACTAAATATAAAAGTTTGCTGGATATAAGATCGACATTTTAAAAATCAATGGCATTTTTATTCACCAGCCAAAAAATGTAATTTTAAAAGGCAACAACTTTTATACTAGCGTCAAAAACTATATTGGACTGAGAGATGAATCTATTAAAATTATAAAATATTTTAAGGAGACCATTATTATTGAATGACATAAAGGAACACCCTTTATAAAACAGTATGTGACTAGTTGTAATTCTTTTTTTTTAAATATTTTTTTAATTTTTTATTTTTTAGTTGGACACAATACCTTTATTTCACTAATTTATTTTTATATGTGGTGCTGAGGATCGAACCCAGGGTCTTGTACGTGCGAGGCGAGCGCTCTACCGCTGAGCCAAAACCCTAGCCCCTAGTTGTAATTCTTTAGTCCTTTCCACACTGTTTTTTCTTCTTCGTTCTACTTGACACCTCCTAACATATATATTTTTTATTTATTGCCTATTTTCCCTCAGTAGCCAGTACCTTTTCTGCTTTGCTGTTTAATAGCATGTGGAATATTATGCCTTAATAAAGAAATAAATTATGCTTATTGATATAAGAAAATTCAATATTATAAAGATGTTGATTCTAGTCAAATTAATATATAAATTCAATACAATTTAAGTAAAATAACTCCCTACAGTGGAATTGATTTTTTATAACATTTCTCACTATTTTAATCTAATAACAATTTGTGTAATTACTTAATATCTGCTTCCCTCCTGATTGAAACACAATGGAGGCAAAGAACCTAGGACACTGTAGCACAGTGTCTGCCACATAGCAACCATTCAACATAGAACTGTGGAATGCATGGAAGAACATATTTAATATTACAACTAGAATAGAATGAAGAAAAAATAATTATTCTCCAAGTAACAGAACTTGTAAGTGGAGCTTTAATCATTGATGATCATAATTCTTTTGAACTTCATCTATTGTAAAATGTGACAGTTGTCTCTAAAGGACTGATGAGGTTTGAAAAGTGGTTTTTATTGTTATCTCAAATGTTCCCAAGTCAGAGTTTAAGTGATTAAATTACAAGGGGAAAAGAAGCATTAGTGGAATGCAAAGGCATAATGTGCAGCAGAGTATCCTCTACTTTTTCCTCTCTGGGGGGCTTGGACTATAAGGAGTCAAAAGGAAGCTGCAAGAAAGGAGAGAGAAAGAGACCCCAAACCAAGCAGAGGTTGCCAAGGCTACAGCCTTGATGCAACTGCTTGTGTTTTAGAATACTGAAACACAGAGTAGCCATCTCACTCAAGGGACAATCTGGATAATGAATGTCACAGTATCAAACTTCAAGAACTAGAAAAACAACCCAAATTTGAATGTGCAACTGGTAGATTCTTCAGTGTTTCTTTCTGTGTTAGAGTTACAATTGAGATCCAGACTGTCAGCCTCTTGGATCTGCTTCCTTCATCTTTTGTTGGGCTCATTTCCATCTATCAACTTTAACTATAGTGATCAATCTTAGCTCCTGGACAGGCTCAAACATGTTGTCAGTTATCTCAGGTTAGGCTTGAGACAACTGATAAGCAGAGAAGAAACTCTCATTTTTCTGGAATGAATTAGGTGTAATTCCCAAATGAAAGTCCACAGAAAAGATTTGAGTGTGACTAATCAGGTTCAAATAAGAAAGATTTCATGAGCTTCTATTCTGTGTTGTGGGACTGTGCCTGCAGAACTTACCAGAAATCTGAATTCTCATACTTGCCAGAAATTTGCCTTGTAGATGCCAAGAAATGTTGTTCACATGGGATGATGTCCTGCCAGTGGCACTCTGCTACACAACCACCCAAGATGTGCCTGGGGAAGCTTCTGACTGCTAAGCTGAGCATTGGGGAGGCCACGTGTGTTGGGGAGCCTGGCATGGACACAGCTGCTTACACTGCAGGAGCCATGTACTAGATGTTGGAGAATCTGTGCCTCCCTGCAGAGGCCTGAGGCAGGGAGGCACCAAAAACAGGAAGGAAAAAAAAGCCTTTCTCTTGCAATGCCTCTCTGTTGACCCAATATTCCAGGTGCTAGAAGGGAAACTATTTAAAAGTTCCAACTTGGCTTTTCCAGTGTAGGCAGTGAAGGGTGAATTTGGAACTGAGAGGAAAGAAATTTAAAATTGACACATGTATTTCAAAAATTTTTGGAGCATGCACCTCTATATTTACTTTCTTATAAAATATATGCATATATAACTCTAACAAATTATGTAATAAACATATAAATGAAAGAAAAATAACAAAGATGAGAAAATATAAATAGAAGCCCTAATATTTTATTCTTCTACCCCAATATATGTCAACCCCTTCCCCAATATTGAACTCATTCCATCCACCTAAATTGTTCAGGGACCAGCACCAAATGCTTAGTACACATGCCTTGTCTCATCCTCCTAGTTCAGAGGAATCTGTGTATTTCACATTATATTTGTATACATTTTTCTCTGTATTGCTATTTCAGTTTTTCCTAGGTATATCTCATCTTAATGACAGCAGGGAACAACCATCACATTATTTCATACTATTTCCCGTGGAACTAAGTAAAAATGACAGTCATCACAGGTCAGCTGATTCACTAACTATTCTTAAGTAACATCAATATCTACCTTAGCACTTCATCATTCTTTCTTAAACAGATCATAACCAGTTAGAAGCACCATATGTTTTCAAACTTTAAACTACAGATCCTTGGGTCTTATTGTCTGTCATCCCAGGATACAAAATGAGTGAGTATTTAATAAAAAGCACTGGTGTCAGTATTGTTATGCCTGCTACACAGCTTTCTGACTAGTCTACATAAACCCTATGTTGATCCCAATACGGATATTCAAGGCAGCTGAGCAAACCCAGCTACCTTGTTGGAGACACAGGTTTCTTCTCTATCTCTGATGTGCCTAGACAATAATTGCATGGAAACTCCTGGAATTTTAAATTTACATATGTTTATGATTCTTCAGGTAGAAAAAAGCCCATTTCCTTTTAAGTCACGTACATCATAAGTCTACCTGAGGCAGAGACTGCTCTACTCTGATTAAAATTTCGTAACACTTCACAGACACATACATTTCCCAAAAACTTTAGGAAGAATGGTCACCTGTCTGTTTAAGCCAGTTGAGATTTTGGCCAAATGACCACTACCTGCTGTGGGTAGACCTGGATCTGCAAGGAAAGTAAGGTCTAATGGTCCTTCTGCTCCCTCCCTCACCACCTTGTCCTCCACCACTGCTATGGAGTTTATTTCCCAGAAAACACATTCGCAAACCAACCATTACCCCCTCACCCATACTGCAGGCTCTGGAATAGAGCGGCTGGTTACTCATTATTTTTTGCTTCCTTTCTCCTTACTCTCATGCCTGAGGGTCACACTCCTGGTGATGTTTATAAAACAGACAGAATTCTCCCAGCCTGGATATTCAAACACCAGCCTGTCTTTGAAGGAAGCCCACTGTTTGAGAAGGCTCTGCTTACTAGAGCATCAAAATGTTGACAAAACATAGCATTGCCTCATCTCAAGTTTCTACTTCCATCTTCACAATCGATGAGGATTCTGGAAAGTGCATCATTAATCCCATTACATCATCTTATTGAAGATGCTGGGGTGGTGTTTACAAAGGGAAATGCTTTCTTTCTCCATAAAATCAATGATGACAGGGTAAGGCTCTGGGCGGGGAACAAACAGTCTGCAGTTCCAGTCTGACACACAGCTCTGACTTGGGGAGCCGGTAACTCAGAAGCCACTCTTGAAAGTAGGCCAGCATCACTACTGCTTTGTGCATTAGGTGGCTGCCATCAGAATGACTGCCCAAAGCCTTAGGGCCATTTTATACCAACTGTGGGAGCTTGACCTGGCTAGTCACCTCCCTGGTCAATCAGTATAGCTAGCAAACTCTTGAAAATGTAACCACTGCCCCAAACAACACTTGGATCACACTTGGCTTGTATAAAGATCTTGGAAATTATTGAGCTTTTAGTTTCCTCACCAAAGTTCATGGTATTTAACCATTAAGAAATAGGCAATACATACCACTTTATTATTTTTTTTCAAAGAGGCAAAAATAATCATGAGAAATCATTTTCAAAGTTCTGGCTATTTATATGGAAGTAGGACTTTTTGTGTTGTCCATTTTTAGGACAAAAGCATCGTATCACAAAACTCACTGGTTTTATCATCAAGCTGATGCTATCTCATGCCTGACCTTATTTTATAAGTGAGTGTTGCTCACAAATAGGATAAGAGTTGGAAGCCTCCACAAATTTTTGCTTTATACATTATTTAGAAATGTTATGAAAACTATAAGTTTATCTGTTTAGGTAGTGTCAAAAGGTATACAGCATTTATTTTCTCCCTCTTACTCCCACCTTTTTTCTTCTCAGGCTGAATGCTGGTGGCAGCAATAGCAGTGCCAGTTACAAAAGGAGAAGCTGTGACAATTGGAATTGAGGAGAGAGAGGACTGAACCTGAGTCGAGCCTCAGGATAAGGAAGTGAAGGGAAGTCAGTTCAGCCATAGGGCTGCATTTTGGAGGTGGACAGAGATGTAGGGAAGAGGAGATGAAGTTTTATGGACTGCAGGGTAGATATGGGCAACTTAGGCAAGAGATGACTTTGGCTGTCCTCCAAACTAATATAATTTAAATACTTGCTCAGCATTTATTAGAAGAAAAGCTGACCACTATACTGGGTAGAGAAAGAGGGTATCTGGAGGCAGTACTAATCTCTCTTCTACTACCCAAGTAACTCTAGCCCAAAGCTTGCAGTTGATTAGAGACAGACTTTCAGAAGACATGGTAGGGAGCATTCACTGCAATCTGAGCTATGTGGAAATGTCATCACTCTTCTTAATTGGCTTATTAAAGTATTACTTCCAACTATAGGTAATGTTTTCCCAGAAAGACGTACTGATTAATAGTTTCATCCACTTCAATGTTTTAGTACACACTATTGATTAGATTTCTGATGTATCATCTATTCAGCAAAAACTAGACTGGGGACACAAGGCAAAACTAGATTGGGGACACAGGGTGGCAGGAGTGACTCACAGAGTAAATTGTGATGAAAACAGCAAAATACCAGTGGTTCTTCTTGTAAGTATGCTGGATTTCAATCATAACACAAGCTCATTTTTATTCCAGAATTGATGAAGTCACTATTAAAAGTGTATTTTTTATATCAAGAAGAGTGGTATAATGATAGAAAAATACCATGGGTTTTGGAACATAGTCTTGGAACAGACTTACATTCAAATTTTGTCTTACCCCTTATCATTTGTGTGACTTTAGTCAAATAACGAACCCCTCTATACCTCAGTTTCCTTTCTTGTAAAATGGTCATAATATCTATTTTCACTTTTATGAAAGTTAAGTGGGAATAAAAGCAGTGAAACTGGGTTCTGGTACAGAGGAAGCATCCATTCCTCTTGATGCCCCTTCTTTCTCCTGCAGAACTGGCTAGGAATCCTGCCAAGGCAGGCACTCTAGTATATAGGTTTCACCTCAGTGAAGCTGCTCCTTGAATACTTAGATGATTTATAGAAAATTTTTAAAAAACTTTCAATCCACATTTTTTTTTCAACGAGCATACTTAGTACATAGAAAAGAACTTTTGCATAGGGATGGTGAGAATTAGAGGAAGAGAGTAAAATAAAATGGGTAGTTTTTGTTAGGACAGATGTTGGCAAAGTGATGGGGCAGGGCTCTGGGAAGCTGAGGGAAACCGAGCCCTCACTGCCTAGAGCCTCTTCTGAAGTAAGGAGGTGCCACCGCCCCTATTGGGATACTGTTCCCAGCCTCACCTGTGTGCTGGGGTCTGGGATTTCCTCTGCTGATTTCAAGTTCCTTTTGCATCTGGTAGAGGATTTTGATGTTTTATTTGAAGTATGCGTGTTTGTATATTTTTTAATGTGGTAAATTATACATCAAATACAATTTACCATTTTAACCATTTGTAAGTGTATAATTTGGTGGCAAGTACATTCACAATGCTGTGCAACCAGCACCACTATCCATCTCTGATAATTTCTGTATCATCCCAAACAGACATTCTGCATCCATTAAACAATTTTCCTTTCCTTCACCCCTGGCAACCCTGATAGAGGTTTTTAAACCCTTAGTAAAGAGAGTATAATAGTTGTGACTATAGATAGAAGCCCATTTGAAATTTCCTATTCAAACCCACTTATGAATTTTTTTTTTTTTTTTACCCTTTGGGAAGTCACTCCTGGAAAGATATAGGGATCTCAAAACCACATTAGAATGTGGGATCCCGCCTGAGAGCCCAGCAACACCCCTGCCTCAGCCATGGTCCTGTAACTTCCTTGGTTTGAGGAGGCCAGCCTCCTTTATTCTCTTTAGGATCAGTAAAACAGACCTCAGCTACTTTTATAACTGCTATGAGCTGAGAAAGACACAGGACACAGCCACAAGGCTCACAACTGGGTATGAAATCTAAGAGACAGTAAAAGAAAAATCCATTTCTTAAAAGGATCAGCTCAATTCCTAAAAATCACCAATCCACAATCTGAAAATATAGAAGGATTTTCTTTTGTGTTTAAAAAAAAAAAAAGGAGGTCTTATGGCTCTGATACCTGGAAGGGATTAAATGCTAAAAATAGCTCAAGGTGTTGAGAATGCTGAGGGAGTATGCAGTTTGTGAAGCAGAGGGCAGTAAAATCTGGCATTAAATGCTAACAAGAGAGGAATTCTTCGGGATCTGTGAGTCTGTGGGAACTTTCATTAAGTGTAAAGCAATATTCTTTACTAGTAAAAGGATTATGGATCTTACTGCCCAGCCCAGTTTGTTAAGAAAGCACTATATATCCAGAATGGATCTCATACTGACCTGAAATAAAGGAAATGAACTATGGAGTGGATTCTCTAATACCTCCCTGTTTTGGGTAAAGCCCTGCTGATGGCCAGGTGACATTTGCAGGGCCATCTGGTGACATTTCTTTTTGGGAACGGATTAATGGAGACTGAGGAGGGTGGTAGAGTTGGTATAGGGGCCCCAACACGAGATTCTCAGGTGGCTTCCCAGAGCTGTGTAGGTCTTTCAAGGAGGAGGTCCCCTATTTTTTTCTAGGAGAATATGGTCATACTAAAAATTTTTAAATATGGCACAACCCAGTAGAAGACTCCTTCAGTAAAGAAGGAGTTCATTTTATTTCTAAAAGCTTCAGTACAAAAACCCAGGTATTAAGGAAGGTTTCTTGTTGAGAAATTATAAATCTTCCCTCCCTTCACTCCTCACAGGGTGAGAGAATAATAAATTCAGCTAGAGCCAAATTGCTTCTTCATGGAATTGCTTCCTGGTTTTATGCCACAGACCTAGCCTCCTGCCAGCCTGTGGTTTCCTCCTTCCATTTGTATGGACATCCCAGTACTTAGCATTAGGCCTGTTTGTTGAAAAAACAAATGTTTCACTGGGGCTGGGGCCACTCCCTCAATCTCTGCCTTCACTGAGTTCTTGATTCCTGTCTCAATCTGGCAAGACTCCAAAATTCTCTCTGTTCTGCTTCTCATCCGCTCAATGAGCTGCTATCCACAGGCTGCTGTGAAAAAATAGGAGAATTTTCCCTCCAGGCCCAAGAAGGATCACTTATCTTCAAGCTTCCCAGGGACCACAGCATCCTTTATTGTTGGTTACAAGATCTCAGCAGCTGCATATAAAATTTCCCCAGTACCTGTTCCTGCAAGCATTGCCCTACTTTATTGGAATAGTTTGATCAAGACAGAAAGTAGTATTGTTTAATTGATCAGTGCCAGATTCTCTTCCAGACACACTGACTATGACTTCAGCCTCCAAAGAGAAAAGCAAAAGCAGATTCTTTTGAAGGCTATGGGCTGGATTTTTGATTGGGGCTGCATGGCTGGCAGGGTACACCTGTAACAAGAACTAAGCCCTGTCCAGCTGCTCAGGAACAGGGGCCCCACCCACCTACAGAGAGAATCCTCCAAGACACACAACTTTATGTTCTGCTTGTTAGTCAGCTTTTTATCACTATGACAAAATAGCTGAGAAACAAACAATTTAAAGAAAGAAATATTTATTTTTGGCTCACAATCTCAGAGGTTTCAGTTCAACATTGGCTGGCTCTAGTGCTTTGGACCTGAGGTGAAGTAGAACATCATGGCAGAAAGGCATGGTGAAGGAAAGCTGTTCACCTCATGAGAAGCCAAGAGAGAGGAAGGAAGGAGTCAGGAACAAGATATACCCTTCCAGGGCATACCCCTGAGTGGTCTTCTTCCTCCAAATAGGCCCTGCATCCTACAGTTCTCACCACCTTCCAATAATATCATAGTTATAGCTTGGATACGTGGCTTCCCCCAAAAGCTCATATGTGAGACAACGCAAGAATGTTCAGAAATGAAATGACTGGATTATGAGAATTGCAATCCAATACTGGATTAATCCCCTAATGTGGATTAACTGGGTGGTAACTAGGTAGGTAGTGTGTGGATGGAGGAGGTAGGTTGCTGAAGGCAAATCTTTGGGGTTTATACTTTATCCCTGGTGAGCAGAGTTCTGCCTCAGGTTCTTGGTGCCATATCTTGAGATACTTTCCTCTGCCAAATCCTTCCTCCATAATGTTTGACTTTACTTCAAGCCCAGTGCAATGAAGTTGGCTGTCTATGGACTGAGATCTTAAAACCATGAGCACCAAAACCTTTTCCTCCTCTAAAATTGTTTTTGTCAGGTAACAGTGGCAAAAAAATTGACTAAAATAACCATTAAATTATGAATCCATCAATGGACCAATCCATTGATGAGGTTAGAGCCCACGACATCCAATCACCTTCCCAAAAGCTCCATGTCTGAATATTGTTGCTTTGGGGACCAAATCTTCAACACATGAGCCTTTGGGGAACATCCCAGATCCAAACTTAAACAGCTTCTTTCTTTAAACAAATTAAAGGAAGGAAGCAAGCAAACTAGTGTAACAATCACATAAAAATAGCAAGTGAAGAAACAGACAGAATATACAGGAAAGATAAGGAAAAATTTTAACAGTGATTATTTTTGGATAGAGGGATTATGGGTGACTTTATATTCAGGATTATCTATTCTTCTGCTTTTAAGTCTTCTAACAACTGAGATTATCTAATGAAGGAACATTTGAACACAATATATTTGAAAAGTAAAATAGATTCTAATGTTTAAAGCAGACTAAAGTTAAAGTGAGATTGACTTTCAGAAGTAATATTTTACAGTTACTCTTAAAGGAAATTATGAGACCAGTACACACCAAAGGACCACAAGCTCACTGAAGACAAGCTATTTCATATTCACTCCCTGCACATAGTTTATAGGGAATATAGAGCACCAGGAAGGATTATACTTAATTTCTTGCTCTGGATCCATAAATATATCTGCACTTGTACTAAGTTCTCCTTCCTGTTTGTGACATGGGAAGTTGCATTCTATCTAAAGCCAATGCACCAGCTCTATTCTGAATCCCACTTGCTCTCACTTTTCAATGGGCTCCCAGCCATGAGGCCTGGCAGCTCATCCTCTCTTCCTTGCATCTTCAGGTTCCCCCACTACAGTGGCTCTTACCTGTAAATATTTAAAATATCTGGTTGCTCCCATGTTCAGAAAACTCTCCTCATTTTCAGTTCCTCTTCTTGCTACTAAACATGTCACAGAGCTATTTAAACCTGTTGTCTTGACCCTGGCTTTGGTTCTTGGGGTTCTATGGAAAGTTCTCTTCTGGAGTTTTTAATGTCTTTCATGTTGCAGGACACAGTGGGTTTCTTTCTTTCTTTTTTTTTTTCAGTCTTTTTTTGATTGACATCAGTGCAGCTTTTGACCCATCTGATCCCTCACAGCTCCACAAAACACTCTCCTAGTGACTTCCATGACACAATCAACCAGTGTTCCTTTTATCTCTTTGTCTATCTCACTTTAGGTTATACTTTAAGTTTTCCTTCTGTACCCAAATTCTAAACATCAGTATTCTTCAAGAATTGGTTCTATGCTCTCTTCCTTTATCACTGTATCTTCTTCTATTAAGTCACTTTAAAAAGTGACTTCTTCAAATTCTATAACTAGTATATGTTAACAACTTCTAAATTCACATTTCTACCTCAGGCACTATTTCTGAGCTCTAGTCTAGTATACTCAATTGCTTTTTATTTTATTAGACTTGAATGTTTCACAGTTAAAACAAATTGAATATGTTGAAATAGAACCTATTCAAAAAAATAATAAGATACATCCTATTCTTCACCTAGTGATTCTCATCTCATAAATACCAACACCTTCCTCGAGGTTGCTCATGCTAGAAACCAAAAAAATAATCCATCTTTGACTACTCCCTTTTCTCAAGTCTCAGAGAAAATGAATCATTTCTGACAATGAGAGGGGGGAGGGGAAAGGAATTAACTCTCATATTTAAACAACTAAAAACATTGACAAAATACCAACACGAAACAATGATTTCCAAGCCACTGGACATTAGGCAATGAAAATATGGGATCTTTGAGAGAGAAGAAACAAATAAGGTGACTCCTCTGATGGCCTAGCTCATTACCTGCAGTTTCTAAAACAGCACAAATAGGAGGGAACCCAGGCAGAGTTGATACGCTTAGGAAATGACTTTGGGAGTTTAGAGAGGTCAACCCAGCTAGTTTGCAGGTCAGAAAACTAGAGGGGAAAAAAACCTCAAAAAACAAAAAACACATGAATAATCAGTGAGTTCCAGAGAACTGTATTATAAAACATTGTTGAGAGAAATTAAAAAAAGATATACTAATGTGATTGGGAAAACTCGATATTTTTAAGCTTTCATTTTTTTCAGTTGATTTTATCTTCAATGCAATCCTAATCAAAATTCCAAAAAGATTGTGTGTGCATGTATATAAATAGAGAAAATGATTATGATTATGAAATTCGTATAGAAATGCAAAAAACCTAGGAAAAAACATACCAATTTTGAAAAAGTAGGTCAAAGTTGGAGCACTTATACTACTTGATTTCAGGACTTACAAATCTATAACAATCAAGACACTGTGGTATTGGAATAAAGCCAGACACATAGAACAATGGAAAAGAAAAGAAAGCCCAGAACAGACCCATTTATATGATCAATTGATTCTCTTTGAGAGTGCAAAAGACATTTATGTGGATCAAGATAGTCTTTTTGAGAAATGGTATGAGAATGATTGGATACTATAAAGAAAAAGAATATTCATCAATACCTCGCACTGTATAGACACATAAAAGTTAACTCAAATGGGTCAAAGCCATAAATGTAGGAGCTAAAATTATAAAACTTCAAGAAGGAAACAGAAGAAAATCAAACTGTATAAATTTGGATAAAGCAAACATTTCTTTGACATGTCACAAAAAAGTACACTCTAAAAAAAGATAAAATTGATGAAATGAACTTGAGCAAAATTAAGAACTTCTCTCTTCTGAAACACAATGTTAAAAGAATTAAAAATACAAGCCATAGCTTGGGAGAAAATATTTGCCATCATGTATTTGATAAGTGACTGGTATTCAGAATATTTAAAGAACTCTCACAACTCAATAATAAGAAAAAAAAAACCTACTAAAAATAGACAAAAGATTTGAACAAACACTTCATCAAAGATAAAGAGATTACAGATGAGCACATTTAAAGATGCTCAACATCATAAGCCATTAGGGAAATGCAAAATCATCATGAGATTCCATTTCATACCCATTAGAATGTCTAGAATTGAAGACGAACCCCACCAAGGACTGGTGAAAATGTAAAGCAACCTGAATCATCTCACACTAGTGTGAATAAAAAATGGTATAACCATTTTGGTAAACAGTTTTACAGTTTCTTAAAAAGGCAAACATTTGTCTAGCATATGATTCAGGCATTCTATTCCTGGTTTGTATAAGATAAATAGAAACATATATCCAAACAAAACACATGAATCTTCACGGTAAATTTTTTTTTTTTTGGTAATATCCCAAACTGAATGTAAACCAAATGTTCACCAACAGGCAGGCAATGAATAAACAAAGAATCTTGGGCTGGGGTTGTGGCTCAGTGGTAGAGCACTCGCTCCCTATGTGGGAGACCTAGGTTCGATCCTCAGCACCACATAAAAAAAGTGAATGAACAAAATAAAGATATTGTGTCCAACTACAGCTAAAAAATAAATGTTAAAAAATAAGGTTATCTAAGCAATGGAATCATATTCAGTAGTAAAAAAAATATATCAAAACACATAACATGGACGAATCTCAAAAATAATTATTTTGATTGAAAGAAGCCAGCCAAAATAGAGTAAATACTGTATGATTCTTATTTATAGAAAATCCCAAATAATCTTTAGTGACTGAAAACAAATCATTAGTTGCCATGGATTGGCCTTTGGATGACAGGGATGGGTGATAGGATAGGATACAGAGGGACACAAGGCAAGCTTTAGGGAGACAAATATGTTCATTATTTTGATTAGGAAAGGGGTTTCACAAATGTATACATATGTCAAATATTGTCAAATTGTGTACTTCAAATATATGCAGTTTATATCAATCATTCCTCAGTAAAACTGCTTTAAAAGTTTTCTGGAATCTGTCACTTTTCTTTATGTCTAGTACCATTACCCTAGTGAGAAACACCATTTCCCCGCCGGCCTTCTATAAGAGCCTGACCTTTCCCACATCACTGCTCTTGTCCATTTTGCACTGCAGCCAGACAGATCTTCTAAGAAGACAAATCTATTTGTGTCACTTCATTGCTCAAAATCCTTCAAAAACTACTAATAAAATAAAGACTCCAAGACTTATCCTTGCTACAATATGCTTTTTTAAAAACATTTTTTTGTAGTTGTAGATAGACAGAATGCCTTTATTTTATTTGTTTATATTTTGTGGTGCTGAGGATCAAACCCAGCACTTCACGCATGCTAGGCAAGTGCTCTGCTGCTGAGTTACAGCCCCAGCCCTACAATATGCTTTTTAATCTTGCTCCCACCTTAGCTCTAGTCTCTCTTTCATTTGTTTCCCCCTTTTCAAACACTCTACAGTTTCAGCTCCTGGACTTACCTCAATTTTTTCTGCCTTGGGCACCATACTTGTCCTGTTCCTTTGCCTGGGATGATGCCCCTCTCCATTGAAATTGCTAAACTATCTTTAGTCTCGGTTTCAATGTTATTTCCTCCAAGCACCCTTTGATGACCAGGCAAGGTTAGGTGCAGCCCTGGAACATTCATTTATGTCTCCTTTACAGCCTCAATCATACATGTAAGTAATTATTCATGCAATTTATTATTTATATCTGTTCCTTCTTCCTACATTCCCATCTCCAAAGACCATAAGTACAATGGAGGGTTTTTTTGCAAGAAGGAGGGGGGTGGATATTGAACTCAGGGGTACTTGAACACTGAGCCATCTTCCCAGCCCTGTTTTGTATTTTATTTAGAGACACGGTCTCACTGAGTTGCTTAGCACCTTGCTTTTGTTGAGGCTGACTTTGAACTCTTATTCCTACCTGTCTCAGCCTCCAGAACCACTGGGATTACAGGCATGCACCACCTTGCCTGGCACAATAGAGTTTTATTCAGCCATAAAAAAGAACAAAATTATGACACTTGCAGGAAAATGTATGGAACTGGAGATCATCATTTGAGTGAAATCAGTCATTCTTAGAAAAGCATTGTGTGTTTGCTCTCATATATGGAAGCTAGAAGGCAGCGGAGGGCCGAGGCGGAGGGAGGACAGAGGAAAAAGAAGACACCATGAAAGTAGAAGGGAAATCAATAGGGTAAAGTGAGAAAATGGGGGGAGAGAAGGGGAAAGTGAGGATGAGAGAAATTGGTCAAATTACATTTTTGTTTGTGTATGAATATGCTACAATGAAACCACATTTTGTATTATTAGTATCGACTGTTTTTTAAGAAAAGGGAAAACGGAAAATTTGGGTGAATTGTCTTCAAAGGAAGGAAAAAAATGTAATAGAGGGCTGGAGGTATAGTTCAGTGGTTGAGTGCACAAGCCCCGGGTTCAATCCCCAGCACTAAAAAGAAGAAGAAGAAAACAAAACAAAACAAAACAAAAAGAAGTGCAATAGAGAAGTTATCTTTCAACATTAAACACTTTAAAAACCAAAGTACTGAATTTATGATTGTTTAACACAGCTGAATTGATGGGTGGGTCTTTTTTTTAAAAAGTCAGTTGTGCTCATTTTAATGATGCATGTATTCTGGAAGTTTTACCTCCAGACAGTTAACAGAGGGGGAAACCAGATGGAGATGAGGCTAGAGAGTCAGGGCTTTGCAGGAAATGAAGCCTGACTGACCACTAATCCTGTGGTACCATGTCTTTAGCAGAGCAGTGGCCTAGATTCTCCAAGTAGCTGAGCGTGTAGGGCTGGGAAGATAAAGACTGCAAACATGGCCACTCTCCAAAGCAGCTTCCAAAGAAGCAGCCTACTCCCCTGCCTCTCACTCCCGCACCATGTTTATTTAGACTCCCCTTAATTAGAGCATTTCAGCATGGAAGTATAATCCAATCTGAAGGAAAATTTCCCTGGAGAGCCATCTGTCAGAATTAGACTACACTTAGCTACTGGACAGTGAGGCTATATTGTAAATACCACAGACTGCTTCGATTCTCAAAAGGCTCAAAACTCATTTTCCAAGCAAGTAAATGCCAATCCTTGGGAAAAGCCTTTCTGTTAGGAAGCTAGCTCACTATTTTGGACAGTAATTCTTCCACAGGTAGAAGATCATTAAATGTAGTCCCAGGGAGACATTCTACCTGGCTAGTCTCACTTTTCTTCAGAGATGAAATTGCTGTCCTTGACAACTCTATTAAGTTCTCCTTCATTGTTCTAGATCTACTAAAGTTTTTTTTTTCCCTATCTAACTTAACTTTCCCCATGTATTAATGCATGGAATAGTTCAACTGTGTAAGGGGAACCCAAGTGGAGTCCACTTCTGCTCCCAGCCTCTCTCTCAGGAGCAGCCAGCTTACCATGCAGATACTTGCCTTGGGTACCCATACCAAGGCAGTAAGCAGACTCTTACCTAGGAAAGGAGTGTATAGCATGGGAGGTGGGGGGAAGAGGGTCCCTTCTCTCCTCCATAATCTCTCTACGTCTCAGAGATCATCAGAGTCAGGGTAACTCCTGTGTTTTCATGATCCCTTTCCCATTATTCTGTTATGCCAACTGTTGTAGAGACATCTCTGTGCCAGACCCAGATCCACTTGAGTAGGCTGGTACTTCCATTCCTTAGCTATGTGAGGGATTGCTTCTAATAGTTCATGAGTGTATTCTCTTTGGAAGGATTCCCTTCAGCTGACAGAAGTCACTTGAAAAATGGACATATTATTCCACTCTCCCACCAAGGTAATCTAAAATCCCCTTGTGTCAGTGTATGATACCTCCATGGTACTTCATGCTCCAAAGCTCTCTGTATAAATGGGCTCAGGTCAGACTTTAGCTGACCCACCAGCCATTTTCTCTAGCTCTTTCCCCTCATCTACCTGTTTCCCTTACTTCCTTATAGGTTTCACTTGAGCAAAGGTCCTCAATAGACACTTGTACAAGAGTCCTTCTCAGACCCTGCTTCAGCAATTCCAGTTTAAGGTACATATGCTATATTGGAGCAATTTTCATTTTATCTTATTTATTCATGCATGCATGTAAAAAGAATTTTAATGTCCACCTCTTAGGTTAAGTACTGAGGGCATAGTCACAGATTTTATTGTCACAGAGCAACTAGTCCAGTGGAATAGACAAAGATACATAGATAAGTGTCAGAATGGGTTTTTTAGAAATCCAGCTATATAATACATACACATAAAATATAAGGATACAGGAAATTTGGAAGTAAAAGAATCGAAAAAAGCATATCAGGCAAAACTAACTTAAAAAAAGATTTTATAACTCTATAAATACATAAGTATACTTGAAGGCAAAAAGCATCTTTCTAGCTAAAGAGAGAAACTTAATAACAGTTTTGCTATTGCCAGAAATATATAAAAAGTACTAATATCATAGCTTTAAATAGATATAAAGCAAAAGTTGATAGGACTACTTAGAAAATATTGAAAAGTCATCATTATGGTAAAGTATTTCAAAAACATTTTATCAATAAGTAAATATAAGATTAAAAAATCAGTCAAAATGCTGATAAAATACATTAATTTTTAAGTGCATATATATATGCATATTTATAAAAACTAAAATATATATATTTTATAAAGTTGTAAAAGACTAAAAATTACTAGTCTAAGATACAAGAAATTAGAAATAAAATAAATGAATAAATCTAAAGAACAAAAAGAAAACATGAAAAAAAAATTCATTAGAATCAGCAAAACTAATGAGACTAGAAACCTTCAATGACATTGATCAAGGAGAAAGAGAACAAGAACAAGTAATCAATATTAGAAATGACAGAAAGGAATCACTACATTTGAGACAGATAATAAAAACATAAGAAAAGAGTATGAAAAACTTCAAGCCAATGTATTTTTTATTTTATTTGTTTATATTTTTGTAGTAATGGGAATTGAACCCAGGGCTACTCTACCTCTGAGCTACATCCCCAGTCCTTTTTACTTTTTATCTTGAGACAGGATCTTGCTAAATCGCCCAAACTGGCCTTGAACTTCCACTCTTTCTGTCTCAGTATCTGGAGTTGCTGGGATTATAGGTGTTTGCCACTGTACCCAGCAAGTTAATACATTTAAAAAATGGTTAAAATAAATTCCTAGAAAAATGTAAATTACCAAATCTACTCATGAAGAAATAGAAAATTTGCATAGTCCTATAACCATCAAAGAAATTGAATAAATTTCCCCCAAAGAAAATATGTGACCCAGAAAGTTGCAGAGTGTACGCTATGATTGAGGGAAAGGCTTATTTTAATTTTGTATAAAGTTTTCAAGAGAATAAGAAAAGAAAGAGTGCTCTGCAGTTCATTTTTAAGGACTGTATATCTTTGATAATAATTGAACAAGAGAAAACAAGAAAATAAAATCATATAGTTCATAAACACACATTCATGTATATCTAATACTTATGTAAAAAAACAAAGTGAACAAGCTGGATTTGTCCCAGAAATATGTTTTCATCAAAATTAGAAAACAGCTATATAATATTAAAAGATAAAAGGAGTAAAACATATGCTTATCTCAGCAGATTTAGAAAAATCGTACGATACAATTCAACATCCATTCAGGTTTTAAATGTATAGTCAATGTTCTATTTAGTGGTAAAATGTTCAAAACATTCCTTTAAAGATTAGAAGCAAGTCAAGGATCACTTTTTTGGCCTTTGTGTTAGAAATCCTAGTAAGTACAATAAAATAAGCAAAAAGAATAGGGGAGGGGGAGAAGTCAAAAGAGTTAAAAAAAAAAAAAGAACAAAGTGGTTATTCATGTATAAAATAACTGTCAATGTATAAAATGCAGAAGAATCTATCATCAAGTTATTAAAGACTAATAATTAGCAATTCCAAGGGTGGAGAAAACACAGCCTAAGATGAGCTCATATACTGCTGGTGGGAATATAATCCAGTCAGATCACTTAGAGATATACTTTTCTTTGATCTAGTGACTCCATTCCTAGGTGTATACCCTAAAGAAATTCTTCACCCATTTACCAAGAGTCATGTACAAGAAAAGTCAATAGTAACATTTTTTTTAAATAGAAAACAACTCAAATATCTACTGGTAGGAGAATAGATGAATAAATTATAGTATGCCACATAATAAAATGTTAAAACACCACTGTAAAAAGACTAGTTATATAAATGAATGTAAGTGATTCTAATACACATGAAACTAGACATAGTTTGCAGAATAATTCAAATACTATAATTTCTTTCACATAAATTTCAAAAATAGTGATGACTGAACAACATATTCTTACATGGTAAGATTATTTTTTAAAATAGTAGATATGAGATTTAATATACTGATTACCTCTGGGGATATTTTGGGGATGGATGAGGGGTACCAGGAAGCTTCAAAGACACTGATAATTTTCTATCTTTAGCTAAGTTCTGAATTAACTGACACTCACTTAGTTATTTTTAAACCCATATGCATACATTATGGATTTCATCTAAAAAATCAAATGCCTTGTCCTGGCAACCATGATAGAATAAAAGCTTCTGAGGCCTCTTTGTCAGAGACTTGTAGCTTCATCCACCTCTTTCTTCAGATATTCTGTTCCTCTGCTCTGTCATTTCTCATGCCCTGTAAATCATCTAGATGTCAGGAGGATTACATGAGCAGGAAAACTGGCAGGGTAACATTTAACGAATTCTCATGAGAATACAGTTTGGTAGACCCTAACGGTGGCCAGACTCCACTCAGATCCATGTTATAGAAAGAACCTGGCTTCTCTGTCAGTAGTTACAAGTCATTGCTTTCTATAGTTTTGTTTTGTTTTATAAAGTGATTGTCCCTTATGATCAGCTAACCCAGTCCTTAGTGTTTTTAGCATCACATTAGTGATATTCTGGAACTGGCTATCATCAGCAGGCACCAGCTTGGAAAGCCAACTGTGAGCATCTTTTTTCCAACTTTGCCTTCAAAGATGTTACAATGACTTCTTGAAATAACTACAGGAATCAGAAAATGCTACTTACCAGCTCCCTTTTCTTTCCTACATCCCTCCCATCCATATTCAGTAGTGAATATGGATATTGAATATGACATAGCCACAAAATCATTTGATAATCACTTATGACATGGAACAATGGAATTAAATGGGATTCAAATTAATAAACTTTTTCAATCTCAAAACCTGCCTGTGCTATTTGCATTTAACTGTGAAGAACAAGCATCCTGAGCATCTCTGACTACTTATACCCTCCCCTGCCTGAGTGATTCCACTCAGATCTGGAAATGGTCTGAGACCTATGGAAGACAGTACATAAAAATTCCCAAATCAGCCACTACAAAATACTGAAACTTGGCAATGGTTCATAAAATCAAATTTTAATGAAAATATAATTTTTTAATTATTAAGATTAAAAAATGTCTATATTATACCACTCCCTTTTCTGAACTGGAATCTATTAGCACCTCATAACTTCTGTCACCATGTAAGAACTCTGGCATCTTCTCCAAATTAGTGTCCAACTGAGATGATCATAGATCTCAGAGCAGTATTGGAACCAGCATCTAGGCAGGCCACCAAGAAAGAGACTTCTGAAGTACTTCATGCCTAGTTGCCAGTGAGGCAGTGATAAACGTCAAGGGTACAGGCCTAACAGCAACATTCCTCCAGTCCACTAAACCCAGGCTCTCTGAAATTTTGTCCTGTCCCAGATGCTACTTTCTCTCTTACAGACAAAAATCCCCACAAAGATGCATTATACTATTATTGATCTGGCTTCAGAAGCTAAGAGGTTTAATTATAATATCATTTTTTACATTCAATAATTGCCATTTTGTTTCTCCCCAGGAAAGCATGAAGATTAGTTTTTATTTAATGCTAACATTTATAAAACTCATACTCTCTTTGGAGGAATAAAAAAAAACTAAAGGAGATTAGTTTATAGGCTCAGCACTGCATAACATCTTCCAGCCCAATCCTCCCTAGAGGTTCATCAAATGAGCTCCTAAAGGGGCTTCATTTTATTTGGCAAGTGCATATTAGGTGTCTTACTTCTAAGCCCTATTCTAGAGGTTGGGCAGCAGCAGTGAACAGGTCAAATTTGGTCTTTGCACTTAAGGAACTGTTTCCTGGAGGAAAATACCATTGAACAAATATATAAAAGAAGATATTTTGAGTAAATGATAGAAGTAGAGTGTCATGGAAGCAAATACCAGAAAAGCCTACCCTAATGCAGGGCTCAGAAAAGAGTTCTCTGAGGAAGGAGGATTTAAGCAGGGATCTAAGAGCTTAGGTAGGAGTTAGCAGGTAAAGAGGGGAAGAAATAAACAAGCATATGTGATCATTTTGAAGCACTTTTCATAAACACTAAATTGGCTGCTGAAAAACTTAAGTCTTAATTGGCCATTATTCAGCCATGTAACCCTAGCTGAATCCCCCAATGGCCCTCTATCTCATATTATGTGAAAAATGAAGATTTTTAGATTGCAGGACCTCTAGAGTCCTATTCAATTGCAAGGCAAACATGTGATACATGGATTACTATTAGTATAAGCAAAAATAGCTCTTTTGAAAAAGCTTCAAGCAATATAACCCTGTTTCCAGTTAACAGAGTGAATATTCACAGAAACTTTTTCTGGTAAGAACACTGTGTTATAATATTTCTTAATGTGTAGTAGAGCTGATGGAACAGAAATGGAATCTTTCAGTGGCCAGAAACAATAAGACAGCATGAGTTCAAAGAGGTAAGTAAGCTATAGAGCTCAAAGCTTGAATGGAGATAAATATGACTTGGGTATTTAGCAGCTTAGTGGCTGGTGTTTAGAGGACTGTGGGAGGGTCCTGCATAAAGATGGAGTCTCAAAACTTATGGGTCACATCCTTAAAGGATACACAATAACAGAATTTCTGCCTTGCATAAATTGACATAGGGGTACATGCTTGTCTTGGACTTCCTCTTGGTAAAGAATAAAAATATGCCTCCCTAACCAGTTTCTAACCATTAATACAAAATTGCACTTACATACCTGGAGATATATTCTCCCTAACTCTTATCCAAAACCACTCAAGCTCAAACATTAATTTAAACTTTTCTATGTTGGTAGCTTACTTAGGTACCTAATAGAAATAATCTTAAATCATCTTTGAATGAATACACTTTAAACTCATGCCTTGAAATTTCCTATTGACAAAGTTTCAAGCTACATGAGCTTACAGTCACAAATTTAAATAAAGAGGCAGCAAGGCATAATGAGTTAGAGTCAATGGAAATGCAAACAAATCAGAGGTGCAGATATTATAGCTACTGAAGTTATAAGAAACAGAACACAAAAATAACTATGAATGGAATGGTGAAATAAATATGTGTGTGTTTGTGTTTATGTATATGTATATGTGTTTTTATATATAGAACTGAAGAGAAAAAGAGACAAATGTGAAAACATTTCAAATAATGGAAAAAAGTAAATGAAAAAATTTTTAGAACTGATCAAAGGAAACAGGCCCAGATTGGGGGATCCCCATACATTTCCAATAGAATAAAGAAGAAGAAGTGCCCAATTAGCCATATTATAATTAAACTACAGAACACTCAAGAGAAAAGCAAGAGCTAGACAGCAATAAAAAAAAACCTGACATACAGAGTAATAAATATTAGGCTAAATATTGACTTCTCAAAAAAATGGAAATCAGAAAACAGTGGAATAAAAGCTTTAGAGTGTCAAAATGAAAGTAATTGAGAATTTTATGCTCCTGAATTTTTATTCCAAAAGAATAAGAATAATCTAATAATAATAATAACAACAACAACATAAAGACATATTCACTAACTACAGCTTTCAGCTAAAGGTTATTGCCAGCCTATGAAATAGGGAAATAAATATCTCAATTTCATTTCCCTCCCTTCCTTACCGTCTGAAGCTAAGCAGAAGCCAGACACTGAAAGAGTTCTTTCAGTGTAAATAAAGAGAAGTCAGGGTAAAAACTCTTAAGTCTCCAAGGACACTGAGAAGGCATACAGGGAAGGCATGCAAAAAAACTTTATAAAGCAAAAATTACCATGATTCCAAACCAAAAAAGGACAGTGTGATACCATAAATTACATGCACACCTGCACACAAATACAAAATAAAACATTGGCAAACCAAACTCAGCAGTATATAAAAAAGGTAATGTATCAAAGCAAATCTGTATCATTCTAGAAATATAAGATAGGCCCCAAATTAGAAAACTGATTAACATAATTGACCAAAATAGCAGATCAAAGTGGAGGGAACTCACAAAATCATGAAATTTAATAAGACAACTATTTTTGATAAAAGGTCTTAATAAGGAATAGATTGATACATCCTTAATATGATGAAGACATCCACAAAATATCTATAACAAAATCATACTCTATGGAAATGTAAAGACATTTCATCTAAAATGAGGAAGAAGTCAAGCATGCCTGCTTTCATGTTTATTATTTAGCATTGTACAGAAATTCTAATCTGTACATTAAATAACAATAGAAAAATAAAAGATACAGATTAGAAAGCAACAAACAAAACTATTGTAATTCATACATAACTGATTAGTTACAAAAAAATTCAGAAGTCTACAACTATAAGAATTAATAAGTTTTATAAGATTGCCAAACAAAAGACAAATATGCAAAATTTCAACTGTATACTAGCAATAGTTAGAAGGTGCAATTTTAGAAAATCTAACATTTAAAATAACAAAAAATTAGGTACACATCAATAAGTCTAACAAAAGACATTTAAGATTCTCATATACAAAATTAAAAGGCTGAAACAAAAGACTTTAAAGAACAACTAAACAAAGGAAGAGATACACTATGATCATGAATAGAGAGTCTCAATATCACAAGAAATGTGAAATTTCCCTAAACTACCTTATAGACTTCAAACAAGTCCAAACAAACACTGGCAAAAAATTTTGCTTAATGCAACTTTAAAATGGATAAGAACAATCAAGTATCAGCCAACATTGAACTAAAGGAATAGGCTAGTGATTGGCTCTTCTAGATATTACAACCTTTTTCTAAAACAATAGTAATCTGCAATTTGTGCTATTTATAGAGAAAGTCAAATAGAACAATGGATAGAAAAAGAATCCAGAATAGATTCTTTATATGTGGAAATCTATATAGGACAGAGCATGCACATATAATTGGGAAAATATGCCAGAAAATTATTTACCCATTTAGAAAAAGAAATATGGATACATTATAGGCTGAATATCTGTGTCCCCTTATGTTGAAGCCCTAATCTCCAATGAGAGGGTATTTGGAGATGGAGCCTTTAGGCAACAATTAGATTTAGATAAGGCCATGAGTTTGAGGCCCCATGTTGGGATTAGTATTCCTGTAAGAAGAGGAAAAGACACTAAAGCTTGCTTTCTCTCTCTCTCTACCATGTGAGAACACAGTGAGAAGGCAAGTCAGGAAGAGAGGCCTACCCGGAGATGAATTTGCCAGAATTTGATCTTGGACTTCCCAGCATCCAGAAAAGTAAATGTGTGTTACTTAAGTTACCCAAAGATGATGTTTGCAATACACATAATAACAAAGGATTGAATCTAGAGTATAAAACAAGCATATGTGAATCAGTATAAAAAAGAAAATGATAGAAGATAGTGCCGAACAAGCACTCCCACAAGAAAGGAAACATTAATGACTAATAAGCACGAAAAGATGATTAACCTGGGCAACCAAGGAAATACCAATAATACATCATTTTACATGCATGTACATACATACATGTGAATCAGTATGACACGTGCAAGTGGAGCAGTAGGAAGTGCCACATTTCACCATTGGGAGGATCAATTTACAAACTGATATATACAGCCACTGTATAAATGACCTTGTCGCTACCTAGAAAAGTTGAACACATGTATACCTTATCTCTATCAAGATTATGCCCTAGAGAAACAATTGTACATGTGAACCAAGAGATGTATATAAAAATCTTCTCTATGATATTAACAGAACCACAAAAACTAATACCAACTTGAATGTCATCAGCATAAGAATGTTAATATGTTATATATTAATGCAAAGGAATATTATATAGCAATGAAAATATCCAAATCACAGTGTTGTATTCATCTATATTGTCAAATACTATAATCAACACTTACTGGAAAAAAGTCAAAGAACTAAGAGAAACAGAAAAAGACAAAATCTAAATCTATATCATCCTACATATATATCACAATATAAATAAAATTTAATACAGTATTTTCCTCTTGAACCAAAAGGAAATGTGAAAACCATTTAGGGTGAGCAAAAGTACTGGCAATGTTCTATTCCTCAGTCAGTGGGTTTACATCTGTTCATTTAATTATTCCTTCATTAATCTGTGCATATTATACTGTATTATATACATCTATACAATTAAGTTTAAACCTTGGCAAATCTCAGGTATTTATGTTCAGTCTCTATACATAGTCATAATGGAAGAAGTCACATAGACTCAAATAATACCTTTAAAAATATATGGATGATTATGGAAAAATCTGTATTTCTATTCTCAGGACCTCCCATCTCCTGTGGCTATTCAATGGCCTAGATAAATGCCCAGAAGTTTTTCTCTTTGGCAAATAATCTCACATTCTTCTTAACTCTACAGAAAGCCAATATTTTCCAACAATGGACAGAAAATTCTCAGTCCCCAGAAAGTGCCACTATGGCCAGAAGGTCTCTGCAGGCTGCCATTCTGTATTCCTGTCCCTTGGGAACCTGCTTAAGGAGGTGACACCACCAGGGAGCAGTCATTTCCAGATGTTTATCAGCCTCTATGCACACAGTGTTCTCTTTTCACAAAGGTTTCAAAAGGCATCTCATAGACAGATCCACACTGAGCTTTCTAATGACCTCTTCAGCGATTTTATGGAATCCATCAGACAGTGGAATGAATCTGACCTAACATTCCTATGTTCATATATGAATTTACCACAGTGAATCTCACCATGTGTATCCACAAGTTACTAATTTAAAAGAAAACAAGTATAAGTAAATAGCAGAAAGATTAGAAGAATAGAAGGAAGGGAATGGAGTGGGAGGATGAAAGGGATGTACTGGGGACTAAATTAGAACAAATTATATTCCATGCTTTTATAATTATGTCAAAATGAATTCTGTTGTCATATATAACTAAAAAGAACCAATAAAAATATATATGTGTATATATAAATTGATATCTCACTAGATGGTGTGACAAATCCCTCCCTCTCCTAAGTCCAAGGCTAGCTGTGGCTAGCTGTGTCTCGGTTTCTGTAACAAAAGGAACTTGGTAAAATGCCCCAGTGAGAGGGTTAATTCTTAGGCCAATTATACCTATTAGCAGGCTGAAAAACTTCTTTTCTTTAAAGCTTCTCAGTTGCCTCCTGATTTTAGCAATACATCTGGGAGAAAAATCCTTGCTCTCTCCAGCATCCACTTTTGGGTTTACATATATCATAATCTTACCAGAGAAAGAGGTCTGTTCTATCCAAATATTGCAAATCACTTTAATTTTATCAACTGCTATTCTCTATACCTTCTCTAGCTTCGTCTTTTCTTTCCCAGTATTATGACAATGGCTAGAAGAACTCCATGCTATGCTCTCCTTATCTGTATAGCAGTACTAAGCTGGCACTAGTACCTTCTGGCATGTGTCCCACAGAATAGCCAAAGTGAGGATGAGTCCCCATTGATAAGAAGTGGCTGAGGGTGGGGGGTATTAGTGAGGGTATCTGGCCATCGGGCAGAGCTTTTGTGTATTGTCTTCTTGAACAGAGTTGAGTCTTTCACTAAATAGGCTCCAAACTCAAGCTGGACCAGTGTCATACATAAGTAAGAATAATGGTGCTTGATCCCTTCAGACTCTATGCTAGCCTCTAAAGGGCTAATATTCAGCACAACAAGCTAAAAAGTTGTCTCAAGGAATCTGGATGGGTGAAAGAAACAAGAGGCTTTAAAATATCAATTATCTAAGAAAATCTAACTTTCCCTTCTGTTTTTGGAATGTCAACACACCTTGGCAGGAGAGGGTAAAGTATGTGAATGGAGTGAAAATATTGCCTCTGGGATTCCATGTTTAAAATGTAAACATGGACACATGGACCAGTATATAGCACCTCTGTCTTCTCTCCTGGGCTGTAAGTTGGATTTGACCTTCTAGAGATCAGTTTTGCTGTTATGTGTATCTTCTTTTCGACCTCCTCATAACTTTGATTCTGTGAAGTTTACATTTAAAAATGTGGTGCCAAGTATAATCAACCATTTCTACTTCTAGTGTTAAAGTTGAGCCTTTGATTAGGGAAGTGTTGTTGAGTCAACCTGAGAACACAGGCAAGAACTTGGTCTCTCAGACCCAGGCTGCAGAATACAGTGAAGAAGATTCTAAGACCCACTTAGCACAGACAACCCAAGAAAGCTCTAAAGGAAATGTGGTGAGGAGGCATATATCTGCTATCCATTAGGGAACAGCTAAAAATCAGAAAGCTAAAGAGAAAATGGGATTCTTTAATATAGGTTTCATGAATAATTCTTGGAAATTTCAAAATGAAACTTGATAAAAAACCTCTCTGGAAAGGCTCAAAGAGGTTCTAGAATAACATCTATAAAAATATAAACATGAATTTTATACTTTGTACCCCAAATAAAATAATATTAGCAATTAACATCTGGGAGAAAAAACATGTAATCTGTTTTCGGGCTCCCCAAAAAGAACTCCCACCCCCCCAATGAAGAAATGTTGGACTCACGTTAGTGACATATTCAATATCCTTCCAAAGGATGCACTCCCTGGGGAAATCAGCCAAGTCTAAGAAGTGATCCACCACCACTTGGCCGATTAAATCGTGGCGAGAGAACCTGTCAAAGTCGTACACAGAGAAGTGAAGCTTCCGAGCCTCAAGGTCATTGTAGGGAACTGGGAATAAAAACACTTCATCAAACACAGGGTTCAGGGTCTTTCTGTGAACTTTAGTCTGATGTTTTGTTTTCCGATCAGGAAGCAAATAGATCTTGACGTAAGGATCTGAAGTCCCAGAAAAGTCCTTGGCGGGCAAATTGACAGCTTTGTGAATCTTCACTATGAGCTGCTCTAAATCGCAGTCATATTTTAAAATGAAGTTCAGTTTCCCACAAGCTTTGCTGTTACTCCTTCTCCCATCATCATTATCCAATGACCTCTGCTTATATAATTCAGGTTTAATTCTACCAATTCCAGTCAACTGTTCCTGTTTTTGAAGCTGCTGGATATTGAAGTCCGGGTTTGACAGGTTGAGTTGTCTTCGGATTGAATTATGCCTTAAATGAAGAGCAAAACAGGGTGAAGTTATAACCTTATTAGCTACGGGTCTTTCAGAAACTTGTGTCTGGAATGTAGGTAGCTCTTATATTATGTTAAGAGCTTAGATCTGTGGGCTTTTTTTTTTTTTTTTTGGCTTAAATTCAAAATGCTCATCAATGTGAGTAAGCAGCTCCCTAAGGCTTGAAGCTCAAAATTGAGGCTGGTATCAGGAAATGAACTTACTAACATGTGACCTTGAAGCTTTAAAGGTTTAATGCACTTTCTAAACTGTCTAATGTGCCATTAAAGAAGCTTATCTGGCTGGTGGAATGTAAAGATTTGTATGGGCTACTTTAAAAATGAAATTATTCACCTTTATAAATAATATCCTGAAATTGAAATACTTAGCTAAGTGTATTAAAAAGAATGAATGCATCTTTCTCAAAATTGCATAGAATTTTGTGTCATTGACTTACAAACTTAGAAGGAAGTAAATGAATCCTTTCTGGTTCAATCAAATAATTTCATCACAAGAACACAGTTTTTGCTCATGTGACTAGGATGTGTCTGCCTACAGGGATTGTGCTGACTTTGACAGGTACAAGAGACAGTGTTGAGATTGTGTTTTTGCTGTGCCATATGGGTGATTAGCGATCAGGAGGATTCATTTCTGAAATAAATAATAATGGCACCAAAATTAAAGATGAGCTACTATAAATGAAGATAGGGATTAAGTTAGAGAAGCTTGGATGTTGATATTTGCAAGTTAAATATTTGCCAATGGAGTCTACTTGTCTACTTTTCATCCTATAAGCTTATTGGTTTGAGTTAGAAGTTTCCCTAAAATTCTCTTTAAAACCTGTTTTACCTGTGTGGATCCTCACAAGTTGAAAAGGGTTTTGTTGTTGTTGGGTTTTTTTTTTTTTCTTTTTTGGTACCAGGGATTGAACCCAAAGGCACTTTACCACTGAACCACATCCCCAGCCCCTTTTTTTAATTTTTAATTTTGAGATGGGGTCTCGCTAAGTTGGTTAGGTCCTCACTAAATTCTTAGACTGGCTTTGAACTTGTGATCCTCTTGCCTCAGCCTCCCAAGCTGCTGGGATTACAGATGTGTACCACTGCACCTGGCACAAAGTTGGTTTTAGGTTATTTTTGCTTGTTTTCAGCCCCGAGTTGACAGTCTTTATATTATGTTATATGTAGCTACTCAATAACATTAAATAAAATAGTCTGCAGTAAAAGGGACAGCCAGGATGTCTCTGAGGGACTAGTAAAGAGGTGGAGAGGCAGAGCAAACACTGGTATTTATCTTTAATTCTTTTCTTACAACTACATTGTGACATAAAGATGTGATAAACAGACCTCAAAACATGGTTGAAATTATTCAACCTCACAGATGTCACAATGAACATTCCTCTTCCTCCAGAAATATCCTCCTGATCACTAATTATCCATCTGGTATAACAAGAGCACTGTCACAGAGCTGTCACTTATATTTGACACCAAACATAGTCCCCAAAAAGCAGATACACCCCAGTTACAAACATTCCTTAATGTGCAAAAACCATGTGGTCTGAGATTTCAATTTCTTCCAGAGAAACCCACATTCTTAAGGTTTCTCTGCGTCTCATTATTTTAGGGGTCCAGGAGGCAAATGCTGGTAAGTGACCAAACTGGCTTTCCACACTAGTACAGCTAGGCCATTCCCTAGTCTAGAATTAGAACCAGTGTGGTGCTAGAGCAGAGCTTTTATCTTGCTCTGTCAGCCTCTGTGGACAAAAAGAATTGTCAGGAAGCAACAAAGGCAAGAAGAGGATGGGACCAGTGGCATCTTCCTCTGCTACTGATTTTTCTATATGGGTTAGATCCAAAAAGGGCCCAAGCTTTGGTACTCAGTCAGTTCCCACAAACCTGAGTGGGGATTAGTTAATAGGACTAACTAGTGGGGATTTGTATGGACTATTCTAGGTGCTGTTTAGTTAGTGGTACTGATTTACATAATATAAATGCACCTTCAAGATCCACTGGATGCTCCTTCTTGGATTGGAGTCTGATGTAGTAACAATTCTATGTCTCCCAGGCCCAGCTACTCTGCGGCCCTTTCCTCCCTGGGTGGCTGCTGAGCAGAGTCTCTGTGAATGTCACCTTTGAGTTTTTTTTTTTTTTTAAATGGCTATGTATTCATCACATCTCAGCAATGTTTTGTTTTAAATCTTGTCTGTAGGACTAATTCTACCAAGTAAATTTAAATTTAAAACACATGGATTTGGCTACTTAGAAATGGAATATATTCTGTTGTACATGTGCATTTTTCTTAGACACAAAATGTGCAGAGAAATTCGTACTACATGTTCGGACCTTGCTAACCACAATGGATTGCCAGCAGGTAGAGGGAGTGAGGTGGAGAGGGCATAATGGATTTGTACTTCAAAGGCCAAAATAAAATTTCATTCCAAGTACCTGATTGCCCACGAAGACCCATATTCAAAATTTCAATATAACCAAAGATTCTTCTTAAAAACCAATCACAAATATGAATACTATTACCTACCAAATGTATTACATGCTAATTTATTTCCCAATACTTTTTCCCCATTCAGAATTACTCCTGGGCAAATAGTTGAATTTTACTGTAAGGTACTGGCTTAAAGCAGACAGCAAAGACTAACCAGGCACAGCAGTTTCTCATTGCCTGGGGCTCCTTTCAGGCGGCACTGAGTTTACTAGAGTTGGGGGAAGGGGTAGAACAGAGAAGTTCAGAACAGCCAGAGAATCTGGGTAACTTGTTACTTCCTGCATAACAGCTCCAGGGGCTGAGAGATGAGAAAGTAGAGCAGGAAGGCTGCCCCAGGGACACAAAGGAGAAGATGAGGTAGAAGAAATTGAAAATCAGTATTCCATAGCTTTTATAGGCTACTGAAATGGAAGCAGGAAGAAAAAGCAAATCCAAAGCAAGAGGGAAGAATGATCCGAACATAGTGTTATGACCTGAGCTCTCTCCACCCCAAAAGAGGGGGTTTCCAAATGGTCAATGGAGGTGGTCTTTGAGTGCAGTATACAAGAGGTTTTTCAGGACCAGGTCTGGAACTTTAATATCACAGAGTGACATCGATTATGATATTGAGTGATCATGGTCAGGGGGAATCTGTGTTCAAAACACAGTTTTCTGAGTAGATGTGGGGATCCTGGATTTTGGTGTTCTCAGGACTCAAAGTGCACAATAAATGGAAAGAGAAAAAAGTAAACCTTAAGGATGGTGGGAGAGGGAGGCAGAAAGCTGAAAGATAGTCTCCTCTGTAAATAACTTGCTACAGAGAAGCTGGATGCTGGGATTTAAACTCAGCTTCCTCCACCTCTCATTCTCTCTCAGGGGCAGCAGAGGCAATTTCCTATCATGGAAGAGACAGGGAAAAGAACTTAAAGACTGAACTTGGCTGAGAAATGAAAAAGACCTGAACTGGAAGATTTGTGGTTGAGCTTGTTGAAAGTTTGAGTTCAAATATAATTAACAAATTTTGTAAAGTGGGTTTCCCATAATAAACTCCAAAACATACTTGTACACCTGAAGCAATCTAAGCCTTGTGCTGAGCTGTAGCCATGAATAAGGAAGAGGCAAGAGCCCAGAGCCAAAAAGGTTTTCCTTCTTTCCTTTTCTCATATGTGAATTAACCAGTCCCAGCTCTAGTATCAGGCCCTGACTCATCACCCAAATAGCCAACTATGTCCATCAGATCTTAAGAAAGAGGACATTACTGTAATTCAACAAATGTGAATATGCAAAGGAAGGTGTCAAGTGGAGCGGAAGTTATAGAGAAGCACAGTCCATGCCTTGAAGGAAATAACAGGTCAGGCAAGCGAGGAGATAGTCCTCCAGGATCTGTAAAGCAGGGCAGATGGGGATAAGTCAGTACTTAGGGGTTAGAGAGCCTGAGAGCAGAAAGGGAGAATGAAAGTCCTCTGGCTTAGGACATTTTCATGGAGCAGATGGTACTTGAGCTGGGCTTGCCTATTTAATTTAGCCTCATCCTTATTCTCTTCCAAAGTGATGTTGTAGACGTCCAGAGAGAAATTAACTAATTTTCATCTAGGTCTCAGCTCTCTAAGAGGATCTTCAGCTGTCTGACTCCAGCAGTTTTCATATAAGCCCAGCTATCATATATACCCCTTTACATATATGTCCACCACATCTCACATTCCAGGCTCTATAAGAACCAGTGTTTAGAATTCCCAACATCCCTTTCATCTCTGGGTTTAAGGTACAACCATGGACAAGTGCACTCTCTTCCGTGTTCCCTCACCTCAGTGGCCTCATCTCAGAGGTGAAACCTGACCTATCCCTTCCCTGGTTCTGGGGTACTAGTGTTGGCCAGGCTTCAAGGTCCAAGGAGAGACAAGACAGAATCAAACTGTAACTTCAGAACTATCACTGATTCCTTGACTACATTCTAGTCAAGGCAGGAAGTGTGGAAACACTCGAGACAGGACGCTGTTTATCTTCTCTGAAACTCCCATGGTGGTGGAGAGGCAAGAGTTTGGTTGTTCTAAACCATAGCAGACATAGAAAGGGAAGAACTAGACAGGGGCTGTTAATACACTTCAAGGACAGGAGGGAATGGGAACCTGAGATTTTCTTGGCTTGGGCTTCTCTAGTGAATGAGATAATGAAGGCATCAAGCATCAGGCCTTGGGGCCAGTAGAGTAGTGTGGTCAAGGGCAATTCAATACACTGAAGTATGACCTGCTTCTTCACACCATTTCCGAAGTTAAACAGGTTAGAAACCTTGGTGTCACTGTCAAATACTATATCCCCCATAACTGGCAAGACTTCTGCCCACCAACACCTTATCTAAAGTCACTCATATCATCTGTGTCTTTCCATTCCCACTGTTCCCATGACAGGCTTGGACTAGCCTTCTGTATCCACTCTTTGCCCTATCCCGCATATCTTATGCATTCAAATTAATCTTCTAAAGAACAATTTGAACACTTCAATGTTTGTAACTGATGCTTTTCTTTTGGGTCTTTAAAGGGAGGACTATATTTTTTTCTAATACCAGAACCTAGTAGAGAATTTGACACATAACAGATGCTTAGTACACGTGTTTATAGTAAGTATACAAACACCATGAACTTAACAATTTCTGAAAATTAAATCCCAGTAGAGAAAATACACATTTATATCTAGTTTCAGGGTCTCATGGAAGTTGAGATAGGTCTAGGCAACTTCCACTTTTTAAGTTGTTAGTTTATTAAAATCTGAAGAAAGTTCAAAAGCTTTTTGCTCTCAACACAAAAACATAGGTTCACAGAAATGTGCTACTCATGATTACAACATTTAATCTTTGTGTACTACTTATGAGAGTTGTGGCCAGTAAAGGGACCCAAGTTTAAAATGTGATAGTTATCTTATTCTTTCAATCCTGTCATTGCATCTCTGTACGTCTGTGGATTGCTTAATTCAGAAATAAGGTCAAAAGTCTAAATGGGAGACTCTTAATGAATGTAAAGCCTGAGAAAAATGGCCTTCTGCCAGTCTCACACCATTATGGGCCCTACTCAGTTTATACTTCTGGCCATTTGCCATTATTGACAGCAGAACAAGAGAAAAGCAGCCTGCTATTGATCAATGTATTCTATCAGTCATTCATGGAAAAAAAAATCTGCTATATACCAGGCACCAGGTACAGAGAAAGAAACAATATAGATGTGGTCTCTGAGTTGACAGAACTCTTTGTCTAGTGGGGAGTATAGGCAATAAATAATCACATAGAAATAGTGTTCAATAAAACAAGGCAACATGAGAACTTAAGAGTGGGAGGGAGTGCAGGACAAAATGCATCTTTCAGGTGGGGTGTCAGGGAGACCTTTGTGGGCAGGAGATATTTTAGCTAGGACATTCAAGCTGCAAAGGATCCAGGAAAGGCAAAGATAATGGAAAAGCATTCCTGGCTGAGGGAATAGTGGTGTGAAGGTCTCTAGGTAGCAGGAGGCTTGGTATACTGAAGGAAGCAGGAGAGATCCAGCTAGTGTAGCTGGACTGTGATGAGCTTTCTATAGGCAATGCCTCCTACAGAGTCCACGTAAACAGTGTACACTGGGGTTTGCAACATGGAAGATCTGGTAGGAGGAGAGGCTCTGCCAATACCATGCAAGGCCTTCACAGACATGTTAAGAAGTTTGTGATACGACCAGTCAGTTTTCATAGCACCAAAGTGTTATATACAGGAAATCTGAGAAGGCTTAAATAACCAGGATGGACTTTCATCTTGAGACATGAATGAGGAAATGAATTTGACAGCCTTTCAATGTTCCTTCTATTTTGGAGAACCAGAGATTTTTGTATACTTGGGATAGGGTCCTTTATAATAAAGCTCTGGTATTGAAAAACTCTTGAAAAATGAAGATATACACATTTCCAACACATTAAATCATTAACACAGAGAGATTTCACCCAAGTTGAAAAGAATTAACAGGAATTTTAGATAGTTTTAATAGTAATTGAGCAAACTAGACACAGAATCTTACATGATTGGTCTTGTAACCACAGAAAGTCATCCTGACCAGAAACATTTGAAGATCAAACAAGGTTCATCTTTAGGGTATTCCAAATGGCACTGGTATGAGCCACATGTATCCAATTTGAAAAAAGTTAAGATTTCCAGTGTAAATGCTATGACAGAAGCTATGGCAATCATGGTGACAAGGAGGATGTCCTTAAATGGGAATCTAAGTCATATGCGCAACTGGGCCAAAGAGGTATCCTCAGAACCCTGCAACAAGTGATAACTGCTATGGGACAGAAACAGTGAGAAAGGAAAGGACATAATGAGAAAGAAGGTAAAAGAAATAACAGCTGGCAGAACAGACTACTCAGGGTCATTTCAACAGAGTACTTTTCCCCTTCTCAAATATGTTACTTAAAAAAAGAATGTTAAAAATGTTTTGGAGATGAAGGAAATTTCATTTGCTTTCCCCCTTTGTCAGGAAAAAGGTTTGTGTGTGTGTGTGTGTGTGTGTGTTCTTATAATGCAACACAATCACTAAAGAATCAGAGGACCATACACTACTAGACAAAGATATGTATCTGCAAACAGAACCCACAAAACTAGGTCAGTAGTAATTTAAGTATGAATGTTTTAAATGCATAAAGATGCAAATTCATATTTAATACTAGGTCAAATGCAGCTGGGAAGAATTTAGTTTTCTAACAGCAGTTCAGCTATTGCTAAACCTGATTTTGGCCATCAGAAAAGATAATTTAATTGCATGTCTCCCAAACTAAAATAAATCTAAATGTAAAATTCATTTTACAGGGATAATTCCTTTGCTTTCCTCCCTCTCTCTCTCTCTCTCTCTCTCTCTCTCTCTCTCTCTCTTTTTTTCTTATACCCAATTTCTACAAATCAGTAGGGAAGATAACAACGGTTTTTCTCTTTTAAGCAAATTATATTTTTGATACACAGGGTACTCATATATTTTTCTAGAATCAATATGATAATTATAGTGATATTATTGGTATCAGTTTATTACAATTATATGGCAGAGTGCTCAGATCAAATCTAATAAAAACAGTTGGAGGAACCCAGACAAGATAAATTATATGCAGAAAAGAACCAAATAGAAGACAATTTCACTGGAATCCTCATCTAAAAGGCTCCACATCTTAAAGTACTGAGAGGATTTTATTATGAATCTGCACCACTGCATGAACTCCATGATGGCATCAAACAGAGTTCTAGTTATATTTAAGTCTTAAATCTGAAGAGAAATCCTAGTGATAAAATCTGAGGGTTTCTTGTAAATTAAATGGCAAACAACCGCCCATTTCCTTACAGAGGAATATTTTAAGTTTAGCTCTTTGGTTCAGAATTGGAAATGATGCTAAAACAGGTTTCTGAAAAAATTAAACTGTAAACTGTCATATTCCATCCCCCTGAATGTGAATGAGCAGAGCCTCTAGGATAAACTTGATTAACATAGAAAAGGGTAAAATCTTATTTCTGTTTCTACAGAATAAAAGATTTCTTGAAACACCCCCAAACTGTGTTAATACTGTCCAAATAATAGCATATGCTATTCCTTTACTACCCAAGCAAATGTTTTCATTTTAAAGAAAGGTGATTCTGTGTGTTTTTTTCCCCTAACATCTCTTACTAAAACTAGGCTGTTATATCCAGTGGTTTAGAATTGGCTGTTTAGCCTCAAACCCACCTTTCTGCAATCTGAGTTGAGAATAGGCCTGTCTCAATGACAACAGTGATAATAATACAAAAAGCAAACTGGCAGCACTTACTAGGTGCAGACTGTGTAAGTGTATGTTGTCATTTCCTTTTAAAAATCACCTCAAAGTTGGTATTATTCTACTTCTCACATAAAAGAAATGGCACATACAGACATTAAGTAATTTGTTCAATGTTACACATATAGGTAATAATAGATCAATTCATTAGACCTAAGAGCCATGATTTTCATTACTCTCCTTCATTATTTCTCTACTGTTTAAGAGCGCAAAGCACCCAAACAATAGAAAGAGAGTAACCCAAGGTTTCTAGGTACTCTGTAGGCCTTACAAAGGCTGGAGATGGACAAAGACCTCCAGCTACATTGTGGAGTCTAAAGACAGACTATTTGTGACTCCTAGGCCAGGCCAGGACAGAGACACAGTGAATAAATTCTGCAGCTCTAGGAGAACAGCAGAGAACAGTAGTGAAGGAAGAGCTCAGGTTCTAGTGTTGGTTGAACCAGGGTTCAAATCCTGACTTGGGTGCTTGACTTTGTTACTTAATCTTCTCGACTTAAGTTTCTTCTATTATAAAATAAAATGATAATAGCATCCATATCAAAGTTTTAAGTTATAATAAAATAATGCACATAATGTTTATACATTATACTAGATACATGATAAGTTCTAACAATGTTAGCTATTACTTTTATGGACTTGGTAGAGACTAAGTAGCACTCAGGAACTAACTCCTCACAGGAAGCACAGTTTTCCCATACTCATATTTCTGATACTGAATGGACATCTAAAAGGTTACATGCTTCTTGGCTATTCAATGCCATAACTGACAAAAAAGGGAAGGGTGGTCTCTGCCTTGCATATCAGAAAGGAAGTGGGCATTACTGACCGAGCCGATGAGGTTGGCTCTGTAACTTGGCGCTGCACACGGACGCCATGGGCACAGTTCTCCTGGACCCCCGGCTGGGTGGAGAGGGGAATGTCAGGGGAGGTGTGGCTGATCTTCATGGAAGAGTCAGGGCAGGGTGTGGGCAGATCTAGGAAGTCCTCACTGTTCTCCTGCTCATTGGTCTCTGTGTCCGTGCAGTTAAAAGGTTCCTGGTTGTTGTCTTTGCTACCAGAGAGTAGGCCTCGTTCTCGCCATGGAACCCAGCAGAGTTTCCAAGACACGAAGAGAGACACGCCAAAGAGGGCAAGACCACAGGCAGTGACCACAAGAGTCAGCAGGCTCACTGAGATATCTGAAAAGAAGCAAAGATCAAAGGTCAGTGTGATTGTGCCTCCAATATATATCCATTGCACTGTGTGAGAAGAATCACAGTCTCATCCATTTATTCCTAAGGAGGTGATTGCAGGAGGCCAGGCTGGGGGATGCTGCAGGGTCACCTGATTCTGGGGCAGTAACAATGAGAATTTGGACACAAACCAGAGGACCAGCAAAAGCAGAGAGAAGGTAAGATAACACCCAGGATGTGTATAGAAACAATGAGAAGCCTGCAGCAGCAAGAAACAGGTTATATTCTGGAGGAGGAAAAATGTTCCGCAAGTTGAATGAGACCCTATCCTACATGCAGCACAAATCGTTAACGTTTTCTGAGCAGGGTACTTGCAATTGTTATTTAAAATTACTGTGGGAGGAGGAGGGAGGGGTGAGAGGAAGAGGAGGAGAAGGAGAAAGAAGAGGTGGAGGGAGAAGAGGAAAAGAAGAAGGGGATGAGTAAGAGGAGGAGGAGGAAGGGCAGCAATAATAACAAAAACAACAATCAGCTGCAAAAATAAAGGAGAAGAAGAAGAAGATGGCGGCGAGGGTAGTGCATTGCCCCCGTGTGCCGCATCACTGTGTGAGAGAATGACGAGTCAGGACGGCTAAAGGCTATCTTGTTAGGAATTTCCAGCAATAGTGGGGTGCTCCGGAACCTGGAGGAAGGATTTCCATCGCACGAGGATCGGCTACGGGGACTCAAATGCGAGAGATTTGTTGCACGGAGGGTAACACTGCTTATTCAGCAAATCGCCCCGCGGCTAGAGTCTGCAGCGCGCGCTGGGAAACGAGGAGATAGCGACGCAGGGATACAGCGCTGCAGTTTCTGCCAGCCGTGCAAGCACCGTACTCAGGGCTGAATTCTGGGTTCGAGACGGGGGAAGGAAGCGGTCCAATTCGGTTCTCCACACCGGTCAGACCACAGAGGAGGCCAGCGGCCACCATCTTGGAGAGCTGACGTCACCATCCCTGTTTTCAACTGACCGCAGCTCATTCAGCCATAGAACAGGTAATTTCAGGCTGCCATTCGCCAGCGGCTTGCAGACAGATCACTCAGGCTCAGTGTTAAATAACCCGCAGAAACTGCTTCTTGGAGCCTGCTCTTATCAGAGCATACACCGAGCACGGAGCGGCTGAGTTCCAGCTCCCGGAACTGCTCTGGCCCAGGGCTAAGGAGCCCGCGGAAACTGCTTCTTGGTCCGGGTCCTGCTGAATACTGTGGAGGTAAATACCAACCGAGCCTTCGTGGGCAGTGGCAACAGGACTGAGACGGGGCCTGTGAGGGCCGGTCAGGACTCACCCGTTGCTTTGGTCACCCGGCAAAGGGAACGAAATGCTGCCATTCGCATGGGATACCAACATGGCAGAGATCTGATGTCATCAGAAAGCGGCGGAGGACAGAACATCATCAATACCAGCGGCGACAGAAACAGTTGGTCTCCTGGTAGGGAGGGTGAGTCACAGACACCCGAGTCTCTCTCGCTTTGTCGTCGAGCCAGAGGGGAGGAGCCGGGCCGCCGCCCGCGCCCGGAACAAGCCCAGCAGCTCGCTGGCGTGGTGGTCGCGTGACCCCAATTGGAGAGGGAGCGGAGCGGAGCCGCCACCCGCGCCTGCAAGGTAAGCAGACCTGCGACAGACTGGCGGGTCAGGCCCAGCGGCCTGCCAGCGTGCTACACACGTCACCCCAACTGGAGTAGGGGCAGAGCAGAGCCTTCGCCCGCACCCGGATCAGGCCCCGCCAGTGTGGTGGACAAGTGACCCCAATTGGAGTGGGGGCGGAGCGGAACCGCCACCCGTGCCCGCAGGGTGGGCAGACCTGCGACCAACCTGCAGATCAGGCCCAGCGGTCCGCGGGCGTGGTAGGAGGGGCAGGGCAGAGCCGCCGCCCGCGCCTGCAAGGTAGGCAGACCTGCGACAGACCGGCAGATCATGCCCAGCGGCCTGCCGGCGTGGTACACACGTCACCCCAATTGGAGTAGGGGCAGAGCAGAGTCGCGGCCCATGCCAGGAACAGGCCCAGCAACCTGCCGGCGTGGTAGTCACGACACCCCAATTGGAGTAGGGGCAGAGCAGAGCCGCCACCCGTGCCCGAAAGGTGGGCAGACCTGTGACCGACAAGCGGGACAGGCCCAGTGGCCTGCCGGTGCGACAGACAGGTCACCCCATTTGGAGTAGGGGCAGAGCAGAGCCGCCGCCCGTGCCCGCAAGGTGGGCAGACCTGCGACCGACCGGTGGAACAGGTCCAGCGGCCGGCCGGGGTGGTAGGCACATCACCCCAATTGGAGTAGGGGCAGAGCAGAGCCTTCATCCGCGCCCGGAACAGGCACAGCGGCCCGCAGGTGTGGTAGACAAGTCACACCAATCGGAGGGGGGGCAGAGCAGAGCCGCCGCCCGCGCCTGCAGGGTAGGCAGACCTGCGACCGACCGGCAGAACAGGCCCAGGGGTCCGCGGGCGTGGTACACACCTCACACCAATTGGAGGAGGGGCAGAGCAGAGCCGTCGCCCACGCCTGCAAGGTAGGCAGACCGTCGCCCACGCCTGCAAGGTAGGCAGACCGCCGCCCGCGCCTGCAAGGGAGACTTTTCAAATATACAAGAGCAATATACATATATAGGGGAAAAAACATTTCAAAAACACAACAGTTTCACCAAGCAGAAAGAAACGCAAGCAGTATGAAAATACAAGGAAAGAAAGGACCACAATCAATGCAAGTCAACTCAACTTTAGAAGAGGTAACAGCTGCAGCAGATGGAATGTCAGATAAAGAATTCAGGATATACATGCTTCAGATGATCTGGAGTATCAAGGAAGACATTAGACAGCAAAATCAGACAATGAAAGATCACTTCGACAATGAATTACGCAAACAAATCCAGGAAGCAAAGGATCAACTATACAGGGAGATAGAGGTTATAAAAAACAAACAAACAGAAATCCTAGAAATGCAGGAAGCAATAAACCAACTTAAAAACTCAATGGAGAATACTACCAGCAGAGTAGAACACTTAGAAGATAGAACATCAGACAATGAAGACAAAGTATTTCAACTGGAAAAGAACATAGACAGCTCAGCAAGACTGTTAAGAAACCATGAGCAGAACATCCAAGAAATATGGGATAACATTAAGAGACCAAACTTAAGAGTCACTGGGATACAGGAAGGTATAGAACTCCAAACCAAAGGAATGAGCAATCTATTCAATGAAATAATACGAGAAAACTTCCCAGACTTGAAGAATGAGACAGAATCCCAAATCCTAGAAGCCTACAGGACGCCGAATGTGCAAAATCATAAGAAATCCACACCTAGACACATTATAATGAAGATGCCCAACATACAGAATAAGGAGAGAATTTTAAAAGCAACAAGAGAAAGGAAGAAGATTACATTTAGGGGTAAGCCAATCAAGATAACAGCTGATCTTTCAACACAGACTCTGAAAGCTAGAAGATCCTGGAATAACATATTTCAAACACTGAAAGAAAATGGGTTCCAACCAAGAATTGTGTATCCAGCGAAATTAAGCTTCAGGATGGAAGATGAAATCAAAACCTTCCACGATAAACAAAAGTTAAAAGAATTTGCAGCTAGAAAACCATCTCTTCAAAACATCCTCGGCAAAACATTACAGGAAGAGGAAATGGAAAATAACAATGAAAACCAACAGTGGGAGGTAGGACAGTAAAGGGGGGGAAATAATCAAAGAGGAAAACAAACCATGTTTAGTAACAGAAATAAACAAATATGGCTGGAAGAACAACCCATATCTCAATAATAACCCTAAATGTTAATGGCTTAAACTCACCAATTAAGAGACACAGGCTAGTAGAATGGATCACAAAACAAGACCCAACAATATGCTGCCTACAGGAGACGCATTTGATAGAAAAAGACATACATAGGCTGAAGGTGAAAGGTTGGGAAAAATCATATCACTCATATGGACTTCGGAAACAAGCAGGAGTGTCCATACTCATATCAAATAAAATAGATTTCAAGCCAAAGTTAATCAAAAGGGATAAAGAGGGACACTACATACTGCTTAAGGGAACCATACACCAACAAGACATAACAATCATAAATATATATGCCCCAAACAATGGTGCAGCTATGTTCGTCAAACAAACTCTTCTCAAGTTCAAGAGTCTAATAGACCACCATACAATAATCATGGCAGACTTCAACACACCTCTCTCGCCACTGGACAGATCTTCCAAACAAAAGTTGAATAAGGAAACTATAGAACTCAATAACACAATTAATAACCTAGACTTAATTGACATATATAGAATATACCACCCAACATCAAGCAGTTACACTTTTTTCTCAGCAGCACATGGATCCTTCTCAAAAATAGATCATATATTATGTCACAGGGCAACTCTTAGACAATATAAAGGAGTAGAGATAATACCATGCATCTTATCTGATCATAATGGAATGAAACTGAAAATCAACGATAAAAGAAGGAAGGAAAAAGCATACATCACTTGGAGAATGAACAATAGGTTACTGAATGATCAATGGGTTATAGAAGACATCAAGGAGGAAATTAAAAAATTCTTAGAGATAAAGGAAAACACAGACACAACATATCGGAATCTATGGGACACATTGAAAGCAGTTCTAAGAGGAAAATTCATTGCTTGGAGTTCATTCCTTAAAAAAAGAAAAAACCAACAAATAAATGATCTCATACTTCATCTCAAAATCCTTGAAAAAGAAGAGCAAAACAACAGCAAAAGAAGTAGAAGGCAAGAAATAATTAAAATCAGAGCTGAAATTAAAGAAATCGAAACAAAAGAAACAATTGAAAAAATTGACAAAACTAAAAGTTGGTTCTTTGAAAAAATAAACAAAATTGACAGACCCTTAGCCATGCTAGCGAAGAGAAGAAGAGAGAGAACTCAAATTACTAGCATATGGGATGAAAAAGGCAATATCACAACAGACACTTCAGAAATACAGAAGATAATCAAAAACTATTTTGAATCCTTATACTCCAATAAATTAGAAGATAGTGAAGGCAAAGAAAAATTTCTTAAGTCATATGATCTGCCCAGATTGAGTCAGGAGGATATAGACAACCTAAACAGACCAATATCAATTGAGGAAATAGTAGAAACCATAAAAAGACTACCAACTAAGAAAAGCCCAGGACCGGATGGGTATACAGCAGAGTTTTACAAAACCTTTAAAGAGGAACTAATACCAATACTTTTCAAGCTACTTCAGGAAATAGAAAAAGAGGGAGAACTTCCAAATTCATTCTATGAGGCCAACATCACCCTGATACCTAAACCAGACAAAGACACTTCAAAGAAAGAAAACTACAGACCAATATCTCTAATGAACCTAGATGCAAAAATCCTCAATAAAATTCTGGCGAATCGGATACAAACACATATCATAAAAATTGTGCACCATGATCAAGTAGGATTCATCCCTGGGATGCAAGGCTGGTTCAATATACGGAAATCAATAAATGTTATTCACCACATCAATAGACTTAAAAATAAGAACCATATGATCATCTCGATAGATGCGGAAAAAGCATTCGACAAAGTACAGCATCCCTTTATGTTCAAAACTCTAGAAAAACTAGGGATAACAGGAACATACCTCAATATTGTAAAAGCAATCTATGCTAAGCCTCAGGCTAGCATCATTCTGAATGGAGAAAAACTGAAGGCATTCCCTCTAAAATCTGGAACAAGACAGGGATGCCCTCTCTCTCCACTTCTGTTCAACATAGTTCTCAAAACACTGGCCAGAGCAATTAGACAGACGAAAGAAATTAAAGGCATAAAAATAGGAAAAGAAGTACTTAAATTATCACTATTTGCGGATGATATGATAATATATCTAACAGACCCAAAAGGGTCTACAAAGAAACTGCTAGAGTTAATAAATGAATTCAGCAAAGTGGCAGGATATAAAATCAGCACGCATAAATCAAAGGCATTTCTGTATATCAGCGACAAAACTTCTGAAACGGAAATGAGGAAAAACACCCCATTCACAATATCCTCAAAAAAAAATAAAATACTTGGGAATCAACCTAACAAAAGAGGTGAAAGATTTATACAATGAAAACTACAGAACCCTAAAGAGAGAAATAGAAGAAGATCTTAGAAGATGGAAAAATATACCCTGTTCATGGATAGGCAGAACTAACATCATCAAAATGGCGATATTACCAAAAGTTCTCTATAGGTTTAATGCAATGCCAATCAAAATCCCAATGGCATTTCTTGTAGAAATAGAGAAAGCAATCATGAAATTCATATGGAAAAATAAAAGACCCAGAATAGCAAAAACAACGCTAAGCAGGAAGTGTGAATCAGGTGGTATAGCGATACCAGACTTCAAACTATACTACAGAGCAATAGTAACAAAAACAGCATGGTACTGGTACCAAAACAGGCGGGTGGACCAATGGTACAGAATAGAGGACACAGAAATCAATCCACAAAACTACAACTATCTTATATTTGATAAAGGGGCTAAAAGCATGCAATGGAGGAAGGATAGCATCTTCAACAAATGGTGCTGGGAAAACTGGAAATCCATATGCAACAAAATGCAACTGAATCCCTTTCTCTCGCCATGCACAAAAGTTAATTCAAAATGGATCAAGGAGCTTGATATCAAATCAGAGACACACCGTCTGATAGAAGAAAAAGTTGGCTACGATCTACATATGGTGGGTTCGGGCTCCAAATTCCTCAACAGGACACCCATAGCACAAAAGTTAATAACTAGAATCAACAAATGGGACTTACTCAAACTAAAAAGTTTTTTCTCAGCAAAAGAAACAATAAGAGAGGTAAATAGGGAGCCTACACCCTGGGAACAAATCTTTACTCCTCACACTTCAGATAGAGCCCTAATATCCAGAGTATACAAAGAACTCAAAAAATTAGACAATAAGAGAACAAACAACCCAATCAACAAATGGGCCAAGGACCTGAACAGACACTTCTCAGAGGAGGACATACAGTCAATCAACAAGTACATGAAAAAATGCTCAACATCTCTAGCTGTCAGAGAAATGCAAATCAAAACCACCCTAAGATACCATCTCACTCCAGTAAGATTGGCAGCCATTAGGAAGTCAAACAACAACAAGTGCTGGCGAGGATGTGGGGAAAAGGGTACACTTGTACATTGCTGGTGGGACTGCAAATTGGTGCAGCCAATTTGGAAAGCAGTATGGAGATTTCTTGGAAAGCTGGGAATGGAGCCACCATTTGACCCAGCTATTCCCCTTCTTGGTCTATTCCCTAAAGACCTAAAAAGAGCATGCTACAGGGACACTGCTACATCGATGTTCATAGCAGCACAATTCACAATAGCAAGACTGTGGAACCAACCTAGATGCCCTTCAATAGACGAATGGATTAAAAAAAATGTGGCATTTATACACAATGGAGTATTACTCTGCATTAAAAAATGACAAAATCATAGAATTTGCAGGGAAATGGATGGCATTAGAGCAGATTATGCTAAGTGAAGCTAGCCAATCCCTAAAAAACAAATGCCAAATGTCTTCTTTGATATAAGGAGAGTAACTAAGAACAGAGTAGGGACGAAGAGCAGGAGAATAAGATTAACATTTAACAGGGATGAGAGGTGGGAGGGAAAGGGAGAGAGAAGGGAAATTGCATGGAAATGGAAGGAGACCCTCAGCGTTATACAAAAGTACATACAAGAGGAAGTGAGGGGAAAGGGAAAAATAATACAAGGGGGAGAAATGAAGGTCAGTAGAGGGGGTAGAGAGAGAAGAGGGGAGGGGAGGGGAGGGGAGGGGGGATAGTAGAGGATAGGAAAGGCAGCAGAATACAACAGACACTAGTATGGCAATATGTAAATCAATGGATGTGTAACTGATGTGATTCTGCAATCTGTATATGGGGTAAAAATGGGAGTTCATAACCCACTTGAATCAAAGTGTGAAATATGATATATCAAGAAATATGTAATGTTTTGAACAACCAACAATAAAAAATTTAAAAAAAATAAAATAAAATTACTGTTTCATCTCAGAGAGCTATATAATGCAATTTGGGAATTAAATTACATTTTTTTTTTAAAACAAGAGACACTAGGGTGTTTTTTTTTCACTTTTGCTATTAATTTTAAAAGATCTAAGCAAAATAGAGCTCAAGGTGGGATCCAAGATGGCAGGCCAGAGGGAGGCAGCATTCTGTGTTGCTCTAAGACCTAGGTCTCAACTAGTGGGAATACTGCTTTGCAGAGAGCAATAGAGGACCCCTCCACAGCTGATCCTGGCACAAGAATCACAGCCGCCATGCTGCACAGGGCCCCAGGCCTCAGCATTAGAAAAGGACTCCCTACTCCCAGACTACTAGCCCATGCAGGTCTTGCGGGTGCCTCAGAAGGACCACCAACATCAGCAACAGCACAGAATTCCCAGACGCCTCCCAGGAAGAACACTCAGCCACTACCCATGCACAGGAACTTCGGCTGCCACTCCTGTGTGGACCCCCATCTACTAATGTGGGGCTCCCCTGGTCGCCTCCGTCTTGGGACTCAACAGCTACTGCCATAGTCCCCTACTCGGTTTAGCCTGCCTGCACCTAGGGACATCACAGGCTCTGCAGAAAGCCGACAGTTGCAACACTGCATCATCTTTGAACATATTACACAATGCCATGGCCCATCTCCCCCCACCCAACCCGACACCCCATGGTTGAATGCAGCTGCCTCCATCCTGGATCACCTCCATCACCATCTTTCGTCGGGGCAATTACCAGTTTGGAACACCAGATAGCCAGGTACCTCTGAGACAGGTGCGCAGCCACCAGAGTGCACACACAAGACACCTGGAGAGAAAGGTTCCTGATTAGAAAGAAGAAAGGAAAGGGTAAGGGAGACACACTTTAGAGACTAATTTAGAGGGCAGGAACTGTGAGGTCTACAGGTAAGATGAGGAGATAAGACCCAGCACCCACGTCAAAGGAGCAGACTCCAAAGGAGATCCTTGAGGTGCAGTCTCCCAACTGCATTGATGGGTGCCACTTCCAGGTGCCCTCCACCCAAGACCAACCCTCACACCCTGGTAACCCCCACCATCCTGAGGGTGGAGATACCAACTAAGAACAGACAACACCATCTATTGGATGAGAAGAGAAGCAGGAAAGATACTTATCTCCAACAAAACAATCCTTGTTTCTTCCTTCGAAGATTTTTTTTTCTTCTCTTTCTTTATTCTCCAGTCCTCACAACCCCAACATATATGAAACCAAGTACTTTGCAGGAATTAGGACACTGAGGACTGAGACAACTGAATACTATATTACAGTTGCGTTGTATATTCCTTTTGTTTATTTGTTTTCTCTCCAAATTTTACTATTTTTAGTTTTCTTAATATATATGTGTGTTTGTCTTATGTTCTTTACTGTCTTCCCTCTTACTTGACTACCCAAAATGACTACCTCTCTATTCTCCTGCTACTAACCTTCTTCTTTAGATTTCTCTTTCACACTTCCTAAGATATAATAACTCTATATCCTCATCTCATACCTTCTCAGCATATCTTCCTACACCTCACCCCTGAATCTTTGTCCACCATCAGAAACTGTAAACACTTTTACAAACCTACTGTTTATGTTGTAGATAATAATCATTTGGTCATCATTTCTGTACATTGTGACCAAACTATAAACATCTTAACAACAACTATTTATTTTAAAAGCCATGAGAGAAAAGAATCAGATCACATATAGGGGGAAACCAATTAGTTTTTGTGTAGATTTTTCAACCTAGACCCTAAAAGTTAGAAGATCCTGGAACAACATATATCAAGCTCTGAAACAAAATGGATGCCAACCAGGGATTTTATATCCAGTGTATCCAGCAGAATTAAGTTTAGATTGGATGATGAAATAAAAACCTTTCATGATTAAAAAAAAAGTTAAAAGGATTTATAGCTAGAAAACCTGTACTACAGAACATACTTGGCAAAACAGTCTATGAAGAGGAAATGAAAAACAACAATGAAAATCAGCAGAGGGAGGTATTACACCAAAGGAAAGCTAATCAAAGGAAAAACCAAGTCAAGTTAAATAACAAAAGTGGCTAAGAATACAAATCATTTTTTCAATGATAACCCTGAATGTTAATGGCCTAAACTCACCAATCAAAAGGCATAGGCTACCTGATTGTATCAAAATAAAAAAGACCCAACAATATGCTGCTTCCAAGAGATTTATCTCACAGGAAAAGATATCCACAGGCTAAAGGTGAAAGGTTGGGAAAAATCATACCACTCACATGGACTATAGAAGTAAGCAGGGGTTTCTATCTTTGTATCGAATAAAGTAGACTTTAAGCTAAAGTTAATCAAAAGGGACAAAGAAGGACATTTCATACTGCTCAAGGGAACTATATACCAACAAGACACAACAATTATAAATATATATGCCCCAAACAATGGAGCATCTATGTTTATCACACAAACTCTTCTCAAGTTCAGGAGTCAAATAGATCACAACACAAAAATTCTGGGTGACTTTAACACACCTTTCTCATCACTAGTTAGATCTTCCAAAGAAAAGCTGAACAAATAATACAATAAATAACTCAATAATACAATCATTAACTTAGACTTAACTGACATATATACAATAGTTCATCCTTCAATAAGCAAATACACTTTCTTTCAACAGCACATGAATCCTTTTCTAAAATAAACCATATATTATGCCACGAAGCAACTCTTAACAAATACAAAAAAAGTTAAGTTACTACCCTGCATTCTATCAGATCATAATGGAAGGAAATTAGAAATCAATGATAAAATAAAAAATAAAAGCTATTCCAACAGCTGGAAACTAAATAATAGGCTACTGAATGAATAATAGGTTGCAAAAGACATCAAGGAGGAGATTTAAAAATTCTTGGAGGTAAATGAGAACACTAATTCAACATATTGAAATCTCTGGGACACTTGAAGGCAGTACTAAGAGGAAAGTACATTGCATGAAGTTCAGTCTTTTTCTTCTTAAAAAAAGAAAAAGTCAACAAATAAATGACCTAAGACTACATCTCAAAGTCCTAGAAAAAGAAGAACAAGTCAACACCAAAAGCAGTAGAATACAGGATATAATTAAAACCAGAGCAGAAATCAATGAAATTGAAACAACAGAAACAACTGAAAACAAATAGTTGGTTCTTTGAAAAAATAAACAAAATTGACAGACCTTTAGCCATGCTCACAAAGAGAAGAGAGAAAACTCAAATCTCTAACATACACGATGAAAAAGGAAATATCACAACAAACAGAAATACAAAAGATAATTAGAAATTATTTTTGAAAACTTGTACTCCAATAAATATCGAAGGCACCAGCAAATTTCTAGAGGCATATGAGTTGCCCAAATTGAATCAGGATGATATACATACACAATGTAAACAGATCAATTTCAAGCAAGGAAATAGAAGATGCCATCAGAAGCCTACCAGCCAAGAAAAACCCAGGATCAGATGGATACACAGCTGAGTTCTACAAGATCTATAAAGAAGAACTGATACCTGTACTCTACAAATTTATTTCATGAAATAGAAAAAGAAGGAGCACTTCCAAACTCATTCTATGAGGCCAATATCACCCCGATTCCAAAACCAGGCAAAGACACATCAAAGAAAGAAAACTTCAGATCAATATTGCTAACGAACATAGACGCAAAAATTCTCAATAAAATTCTGGCAAATTGAAAACAAAAGCATATCAAAAAGATAGCACACCACGATCAAGTGGGGTTCATCCCAGGGATGCAAGGTTGGTTCAACACACAGAAATCAATAATTATAATTCATCCCATCAATATACTTAAAGATAAGAATCAAACGATCATCTCAATAAATGCAGAAAAAGCATTCAACAAAATACAGCACCCATACATGTGCAAAACACTAGAAAAACTAGGGATAATAGGAACATATCTTTTTAAAAAATATTTATTTTTTAAGTTTTTTTAGGTGGACACAATATCTTTATTTTACATTTATGTGGTGCTGAGAATCGAACCCAGTGCCTCATGCATGCTAGGCAAGCACTCTACCATTGAGCCACAACTCCAGCAGGAATATATCTTAACATTGTAAAAGCTATCTATGCTAAACCCCAGGCCAACATCATTCTAAATGGAGAAAAATTGAAAGCATTCCCTCTAAAAACTGGAACAAGACAGGGATGCCCTCTTTAACCACTTCTATTTAGCATAGCTCTTGAAACTCTGGCCAAAACAATTAGCAGACAAAAGACATTAGAAGGATACACATAGGAAAAGAACTCAAATTAGCACTACTTGCCGACGATATGATTCTACACCTAGAAGACCCCAAAAATTCCACCAGAAAACTTGTAGAACTAGTAAATGAATTCAGCAAAGTTGCAGGATACAAAATCAACACCCATAAATCAAAGGCATTTCTGTATATCAATGACAAATCCTATTAAAGGGAAATGAGGAAAAGTACCCCAATTACAACAGCCTCAAAAAAAAAAAAACAAAACACTTGGGAATCAACCTTATTCGGCATTAAAAGAGAATAAAATTATGGCATTTGCAGGTAAATGGAAGGAGTTCGAGAAGATAATGCTAAGTAAAGTTAGGCAATCCCAAAAACCCAAATACCAAATGTTTTTGTGATATAAGGAGGCTTTTTATAGTGAGTTTGTGGGGCGGGGGGGGAATAGATAAACCCTAGGTAGGTAAATGGTGGGAGAGGGAAGGAGAGGGAAGGAGGGGTATGAGGATAAAAAATACTTTATATACAACCAGAGATATGAAAAATTGTTCTCTATATGTGCAGTATGAATTGTAATGCATTCTACTGTCATTTATATAACAAATTAGAATTTTTAAAAAAGAAAGTAAAAAAAAAAAATAGAGCCCAAGACTTCTGTGAATTTTGTGCTTCAAGAATACCTACCACTAAGTGTTCAGGTTCTCAGGACCCAGGGCAGACTGTCACAATTTGAGTTTCCCAAGCAACAGACCCTGAAACGAGTTACTTAAGAGCAAGAAGTTTATTTAGAAGGTGAAGAAAACATGAAGAAGGAAAGAGAGGAGAACTAGAGATTAACCCTGCAGGGAGGATATTTACAACTCAGAATTACCCCACACAAGGGAAGAGGGACTTGGGTTGCTTATCTACAAACTCCCTTTAGTCACTGACTTGAGGGTGGCTCTCAAAGGCATTAAATGCCTGACTTTTCAAGCTACAGCATGCGTAGGCAACATGAGCTTCAGTGGCAAGAAAAATCCCAAGCTACAGTCAGTACAGAGGTGATAGTAGAGGTTGACAAGCATGCACTGAAGTGGTAAGGGGCATGGCAGGTGATGATTGCAACTGTACATGACCACAGTCCTGAAGCCATGACGTAGCCAATGCCTGTGTTCCTAACTTTCAGTACAGAGCCCAATTTCCTAGGTTTCCACCCCAACCTACAGTAGAATCGGGGAGGCTGATTTCAACCTGAAATCATTTCTGGCACTATTACTGCAAAGGCCACTTCTACTTGTTTTTCCTGCACTCTACTATACTCAGGAGCCCAAATGACTCTCCTGGGATTTGCTTCTATTTGTCCATCATTATCTGCATTGCTTCCATTAAAGTTTTCTGAATGTCCACAGTACCAGGTATTATGCTAGGCTTTGGAGATACGGTATCTACAATAGGGAGCAGGACAGACTCCATACCTTCACAGATTCACATTCATGTGAAGGAGAAAGTCAGAGATGATTTCATCCTCATAATTTTAACTATCCATGGCAACATCAATGTTCTATGATCTCTGACAAATTGCTGAGGCATGTAGGGATCCTCCTACAAGCAAGCCACTTACCTATTGAGTGAAGCTGATCAGCTACCATGTGTGTGCTTTGGAACATTACTTTGACGGCACTTGATCATTCTTACCAAATGACAGCACTGTTGCTTCATGAAAAATTGCTCTTGAGAGAAAACCAACTGCCAGTTTAGTGATGGATCTACTAGATCTCCCAAAAGCCTCCCAAACAATCTTTGCCCTTGTGGTGAGACAATATTACATCTCTATTTGAAAACATTTGGGTTCTGGTTCTAACATGGGTGAGCTGGTACAAATCTTGGTCTCTTCTGTCTCTTCAAATCCCACTGAAATGGGATAAGCAATGGAAAACAAGGAAGGGTACCATCAATCCATCACTGAGCCAGAAACTTTACAGAATTTCTCGAATTTAGGAAAAGCCAATCAGTGCTGAACACCTAACAAAGACAAATGAAGGGACACTGAGCACAAATAAAAATTTAAAATATCAGGTGCAGGGACGAGGGAGAGGGATAAGAGTCAGTGAAGACAAAGTGAAATGTACTACAAACTACACTTCACAGAGCCCCAATATGGGGTGAGGAAGAACATGATTTGACCGAAGGCTCCACTTGGCTGACAGCTCACACAGCAGAGTAAATTGCTGCAGACTCCTATGATAAGTGGTAGGCTAGGTGCACAAGGAAGGAGGAGACCCGGTTCCAGATAATCAAGCTGCCCCTCAAAATACCAATTTCCACTCCCCCTCAATAGATTTTCAAAACAAAACAGGCTCTGTAGAGTTGTGAAATCCATGAATATATTCTGTAATCCAAATGGAAGCAAAACTCCTTCCCCGTGAACTGCTAATTACTTCAGCTTTGTCCTGACATAGACCTGGTTTGGAAACTATTAGCAAAGATTAAAGGAAGGACATGCTGGGAGGCAGTAAGGTTTAGGAACGTGAGGTGATAACTGTATTAAATCCACTAAATAGTCACTCTCCCCTGCCACCGTGTTCCCCTCCCAGGAGCCAGCCTAAATCTCAGTCCTCTGATGTCCTGGACATGTGGCTTGATCTGGCTAGTGAAAGGTGAGTGGGTATGGTCCATTCCACCAGAGCTCTTGCCTTAGGCATAATAAGAGTTCTCAGATTAGGGCTGATCTTCCAGTTTGTCTGTGTAGCATAAAAAGACTTGTGGCATAGGCCCAAAGTCCAAAATGAAAAATAAATTTAAACCTGACCCACAGGCTACTGCAGAGCTGCAAGCAATTCACAGATCTGTGAGCAAAACCTGAATATTTGGTTTTTAAGTTGCTAAGATTTTGAAGGGATTTGTTGCCATGGCAAAAAAGTTGACTAATAGGCATGACTGTCCATATTTACTGTCCAAAGCTGAGATACTTTAAAGAGGGAAAAGGGGTTATATTAATAACTACATGGGGATAAGATACTTAACCCAGAATTGTCCAGGGCAAACTAGGACATATGGTCACCCTGGACTTAAGAATCCCACGAGTCTGAACTCATCAGCTTAGTATAACATGACTTCTCAGGATTTAGCTTGGCATAGACAACATGCCAAATAACTTGAAGCCTTCGGCCCACTTTTACTTATAACCAGAGGGCCCCCGACCCTCCTCAAGAACAACTCCAGCTTATTAGCTGGTTTCTAGCTGATGCACTCAAAAGACAGCTTGCTCAGGCACGAGGAGCCATGACAACAGAGATCTTGTCCATTTTAAAACTCAATGCATCTCAAACAGCTCCTGGCATACACTAGGCATTCACTAAAAGATGAAGTTCATTGGAGCAGTGCTATAGGCCCTTCTGCCAAACCTGAATTATTGTTGCATAGGTTTGTGGACTATAAACTCTCGAGGAGTGATAGTCACATTCATAGTCTTCCACATTTTTGTGCATATGATTATTATAAAAAATTCTAACAAATGATAAGAGTTGATTTTTATTATTTGCATTAAGATGCCATGTGAGTTAGGAGTGAGCCAAGGAACACCTGACAGGAGAAACCAATGACGGTATACACTGCCACACAAGTCACTAAGTGTAATCATCAGGAGTTCTGTTACAAATAGTTCAGTGTGCCTGCTAGATGCTATATTTGTGATTTTTGTCCCTCTTGTCACAAAGAAGTAGGAGTCACTATGGCCGTACTCCCCACCTCAGATCCAGGACCTCAGCAAATAGACAGAGAATCAGTTTAGAATCACAGAATAGTTTTATTTTTGAAAGAAGTTATTTCTCAAGTTAGGTGGTAAGTATGTGATTATTTGTTTTATTATTAATCTTAAGGTGATATGTATTCATTACATTTACTCTTTGGCATATATAGCATATTTAACAGCAAAAATTGAAAGAAAATAGTGGCAATAAAAATAATGAGATAATTCTTCTACAGAATAAGAACAGCATAATTGGTTCTTTCATTCAAGGATCAAAAAATAACAACATGGTGCTGAAGGGATTAAAGGAGGTGAATAGCATACCAGTTTTGATTTAGATCCCTGAAGGTACTTCTGCTTTGGTGGGGGGTGATGGTTCATGAAACTGTACCAACAGCTATGTGGAATGCATCTTTCCCAGGGAGGCGATATGGAATAGGTTGCGCTGCAATTAGGCTCCAGTCATACCCTATGTGATGTACCACAGCAATGTCCCTGCAACACCAGACACAGCACTCTGTTGGACCTCTGGATTCAGTAATATCCTAGTTGGACATATATAATTCTAGTGGCTCCATAAAAGCCTAAAAGAGTGCAAAAATTATGGCAATTTGGAATGGCAAAAATTATTGGCTAATGAGTCAAAAGCCTGAATGCCCATACGATTCATATGGACCAAGAAACAGTAGTTATCACCCTAAGGTGTGAAGGGCCAGGAAGAACACATGAGCACTGTAAAGTCATGGGACAAACAGAACAATCAGCAGATTAAAAGTGTTCAACCATGCTGAGCTATCAGAGCAAATGGACCCTGAAATGAAACGAATTCATGTAAGAGGCAAATTAATTTGTGAACTGAGATTTATAATATCACAGCTAAGAGCAAGAAGCATGGCAATAGCAGTAACCAGAAAGACACTCTTGAGATCCTTCTGATCTAGAAATAAAATAACATGATTGACTAAACAAAAGAAATATTCAAGAGGTTAAAATGAAGGAACTTAACTGAAACAAAAACAAAACAAAACAAAAACAACCCAAGACTTCAAACATATAAGCAAAATTTAAAGGCTGTACAATATTCACATAGGAGGCCTAATATCAAAAGTTTCCAAAAGATTAGGAAGGAGAAAATGAAGGTAAAAATCATCAAAGGAAAATTTAAAATTCTCTAGAAATGAAGGACAAATTGACAGAGTGCTCTGATCATTTATAATAAGATAATACCTTAGATGCATTATTGTGACATTTCAAAGCATTAAGATAGGACAGAATCACAAAACTTAAGAGACAAAAATAATAAGGACACAAAGAAATGTTCTCATACTGGCACTGGACTTCTCATCAAAAATAGCAGATAATGCAATAATGTCTGCAAACTTCTAAGAAAAAAACTACATTCAATTTCGAATTCTCTACCCAACATGTTACTAAGAAAGTATGAGAGTTGCAAAAGCCAGTTTTAGATCTGCAAGAAGTTAGAATGAACACTTTCCATGGATCTATCATAATAACTTATTAAAGGATGATTGAGGAGATTAAAATGAAACAGAAGACACAATATAGGAATATTTTATAATATCATAGCTAAGAGCAAGAAGCATGGCAATAGCAGGAAAAATTGCCCTCAACTCAGAAAACCAGTGAAACAAAGTCTCAGAGAGGAGGCAGTCCAGCCTGGAGCAGTTATATTATTAAGCAACTAAAATCACTACACAGTTAAGAAACAAGTATAAAACAAGGAAATCTGAACTGGAAATCTAATGATATTAGAGCTTATCACTAATAACTACTAGGTGTGATAATCAAATTGTGGTTATGTTTTATAGATACATATGGAAATATGTGCTATGATGTCTGGAATTTGCTTCAAATTATAGATGAGATCACATTGACCTTGAGTTGATAATTACTAAAACTGTTTTTTTTTAATGTGTTGAAACTTAGTTTTGAATGTGTGGAGGCTACTGTATTATTTTCTCAACTTTTGAATATATATGTTTGGCAATTTCCTAATGGGAAGTAAAAATAAAACACTCTTTGGTAAAAGGCAAATGTTGATCCCTGACTCCAACCTTAAGACATTCTTATTTAAGAAGTCTTAGGTGAGGTCCAGAATCTCTGTTTTTAACAATCTTCTCAAATCTCAGAAGAATCTTATACAGATGGCCTGTAGATAACACTGAGTAAATCTAATCAAGAGTGTGTATGTGTGTGTGTGTGTCTGTGTGTGTATGTGTGTGTAGATATAGATATGTATGAAATATATATGTGTGTGTGTTCAGAATACAAGATACCTTCCTGATCCTAAGACAATTGTTCCTTGGGGGCCTAATAAAGATAACACTGGGAAATTTTGTTACGGAAATCAGGTCATGGGGAACTTGAGGATATCACATGGTGCCTTACAGAGAAAGTGGTAATACAATTAGATAGAGGAAACAGGCAAGATCAGACAACCTTACGATGAGATTTTCAGTGAACACAACCAGTGAGAAACACTGTATTAGGACCTTAGGGATCTTCCAGTATATTCCATGTGAGAATTCCCTCATTGATATTCTTTCATGTGACTACAAAGTCTTCATTCAATATTTCATTTTCAGTATTGTTAAATTTTATACAATGAGTATATATCACTTTTGCTATTAAAAATTAAAATGGTACTGTGAACCTAAAACTGCTCTAAGAATAAAGTCTGTTAAAATAAATAGAAGACGAAGAAAGGGCAAGAAAGGGAGGGAGGAAGAGGAGAAGAGAAAGGATGACTATTGAATAATTCTGACGACTCGATAATTCTGAAATTATCGAGTGAAGGAGAATTTAGCTCCATACACGCCTCAGTAGGCTAGAGGGTATTTTCTAAATAGTAATGCTGATGCATTTTGGAAAAGAAGCATGCAATAGATTTAAGGTTAAAATGAGATGCTTTGGTGATTAAATGATTGAACTGAAGTTGTCTGGGAAATGTGATATTGCAGAGACATTGCTCTGTAATTATACTATAGGCAACACAGCACAGTAGTTGTGAACACAGATTCTTTTGTTTTTCACTTTTAGATCCTCTTTTATTTTCTTTTTTCCTCCTAATTCTTGAGTCGCAAAGTCAAGATTTGCACCCTAACATTAATTGTATAATCTTAGATAAATTTCTCTGTATCTTGTTTTGTTATAGTAATATTGGGATCATAATCTCTGCCTCTTAAGATGGTAATGAGTACTCACAAAGGTGCTGGTGCTCAATGAAAAGAAGTTACTGTGCTTTTGTGATGCTTGTTGTTGTTTTTCCATGATGTATCTTAGGATGAAGCTACTTCATGTCCAGTCTTATCCTTATAAATCGTAAGCGTCTGCCAACAAGTGATCACCTTGGTTACAAAATAGTGAGGCCTTTGGCAGCTTTATAAAATGGGCTGGCACCAAGCAAAAAAGAGATGTTCAATCAGTGCTTAGTGAACTGAATTACTGAGGAAAGAGAAGGACCTCCTATTGTACAACTGATATTTGCTAAGAATTAAACTATTAGTCAAAATAAATAAAACTAGTCCTTGCCTTCAAGAAACTACTAGTCAAAAGAATTTCCATACTGCTATTCACCATTCACTAAGAACTACTATAGCCCAGAAGTCAGAGGTATGCAGCCATGGGTAGAATTCAGAGAAGGCTTCTCATATGACTAAGACAGAAATTAGTCCTAAGAAGTGGTGTGTTGGCGGGGTGTGTGTGTGTGTGTGTGTGTGTGTGCGCGCGCGCGCGCGCATGGTATAACAAAACCCTAGAACAAAACCCTAGAAACGTGGGAGCAAGATAATGTGTAGAGACTGGAAGAATTCTGAGATGTGTACTTGAAAGGGTCTACACTGAATGGACCATTAAGGGTGATTCTGGTGAGGACTCAAAATGAACAGGAGAGCTGTAGAGAGAGCCCAAATCTTCTCAGAAAATACCTAAGTAATAAACACGAGCAGATTGTTGGTAGAAATATTGTAAAGGCTATTCTGATGAGGTCTCAGACAGTAATGAGGAACAAGTTATCAGAAACTAGTGGGAAAAAATGACACTTATTATAAAGAACTGGGCTAAACTGTGTTCATGCTTTACTGTTTTGTGGGAGGGAGAACTTGTGAGCTAGATATTTAGCTGAAGTTATTTCTAAGCAAAATGTTGACAGTATGGCTCCTCCTGACTGAAAGAATAAAATTAGAGAAGAAAGAAATCATTTTAACAAAAGACAAAATTACTATTAAGCAAAAAGGAACTAGAATTTTAAGATTTGGAAAATTTTGGGGATATCCATATTTCAAAAAATGAGAAAGCATGTTAAATAAGAGGACACTAAGGATACGGCCAAGCAAACCTTTGACAAGTAGGTTAATATGAGTGTGCACCACAGACACCTCAACTAGAAAGTTGACAGTTTGAATGAAGGGGAAGGTAATGGGCAGGAGCAAATGAAGGCTGTCGGATTTGGATTTTGCAGGATGATACCACAGACCTATTTAGCTGGAAACACATCCTATTTTTCATAACAGGGAGAAAAATGATCCAGAAGAAGATTCAGAGATCACCCAGTCTACCCCTTGGATTCAAAAGGGGGGTCACAGCCTTGCTTTCAACAGACCATATGGCCTCTACCCAGAGCTGCCTGGGAACAGAGCTGCCCAGAGGCATATGGGGCCATGTGGAAGAAGCCTGGAGGTTCAATTCATGTTTGGCAGAGCTGGGGAAGCAAGGTAAGAGCTCCCTGTGTCTAGAAGGAGGGGCCACTGCCCCAGTGGTCCAGAAGGCAAAACCTCAGCCCACGGGTCCTAGAAGGAACAGTACTGAGCCAAAAGTATTGTTTTAAGCCTTAAGACCTCCTGGAGTTTTCCTTGCAATTTGGTCTGACTTACTCTCTTACTTCTTTCTTTCTTTTGGACTGTAAATACCTATCCTATGCCCATCCCTCCACTGTATTTTGGAAGCTTATAATCTGGTGTCAAATGTTCATATTTGGAAGAGTAATTTGTCCATATCTTGAGTCTCACCCATATCTGATTTACATTAGACTTTGGCCTTAAGACTTTAGAGTTAATATAATGAATGTATTTTTTCAAGTGAAGAACATGGATATTAAGGGACTTCAATACATCTTACTTTTAATTCTAGATTAGTTTTTCCCCTCAAAATTCATATGTATAAGCCATAACCTTCAATGTGATAGCTATTAGGAGGTGGGGCCTATGGAAAGTGTTGAGATTATTAGTCTCTTTATACAAGGGACTCCAGAGAGATCCTTCACCTCTTCTGCCATGGAAGGACACAGTGAGAAGATAGCCTCTGTGAACCAGGCAGCAAATCCTCACCAGACACCCTATGTGCAGTCATTTTGATCTTGGACTTCCCAGCCCTTAGAATTGTGAGAAATAAATTTTTGTTGTTTATAATCCACCCAGTCTATGGTAATCTGTTATAGCAGCCTGAACAAACTAAGATACCAAGATAAGCCCTGAATCAAGTCCTACTTATGACCACTTTACATATACAAAAATGAAACACAAGTAATCTGGGTTCAACAGATTTCACTGGTTGAAAAGGGCAGCAAGGGTTTCTGTGTATGACCATGCACACTACACAGGTTAGTACCTATTCAATTTACATAGTAGCTTGAAAAAGATCTTGCATATTTCAAGAGACTTAGGCCCAGATTTGTGCCACTTATATTTTGTGACCATGAGTAAATCACTGCCCCACTATGGCCTGGATGTGGCTCTCACATTCTGTGGTTCTTATAAAACTGCCAAATGACCTTAGGTTCAACACAATGTCTGTATCTCAGGCTGAAGCCATTATAATAATTCCCATTAGTGACCACAAGTCAAGGAGTGCTATCCAACTGGAGGCTATAATTTAGGGCCATTTCTCCCTTTTATTTTTGCAGCAGACAGGGTGCTTTCATAGCACTGGCTTATGGTGAAAATTGCAAGGATTAAGGAGCATTAACTTGGGCTTGCAGGAGCCATACCATTATTAAGGTATTGAGCCAGGTAAACAGAGCATGCAGCTGCCTTAACTCTAAGAAACCCCAGGGCTAGTTAAATGAATTAGAACATGAAAACTGGCAATGGCGTTAGTTGCATCTTTCTGCAACTATCATGAAGCAAGGCACATCTGTAATAGGACTTGTCTCTGATCCTCAGATCCTTTCCTCAGAAGGCTGCCTGATGATTCTGCCTATGTAACTAAGCAGCTGGCCTAAAATTAGTGTTGAGAGAACACTTGCTGTTGCACCTTCTATTTGCAAAGTGCTGTCTCATGGGTGTGACCAGCTCCTCCTAACAGTGGCATCACCACCTCTTCCTTGGCCAGATGGGGCAGGGACTGCTGAGGCTACAGAAGCTGGAGCCATGAACACTCAAAGCTGGATTTTAGCTTTTGCATCCATAATTTCTCTCCTTCAAAGCCTGTTGCACCTGAGCCTGCTGTCTGTATAATGGAGGGGTTTAGGAATCATAATCAGGCTTGCTCCTCTTTCCTCTCGTTTTATTTGGTCTCTCCATAAAGTATTTAACTGGGGTAGGGGGAGAGAAGTACTTTAAGAGAATATTTTTACCACTCACTTATTTAGAAATGCTTGTGAAATCTACTATGTTTTCTATATCATGGGATTCTGGGGTTTGGAAAGTAAATGGACACACTCAGATGTGCTAGGATTCTTGTAAAATAATAGAAAATAGATGATAGGGGTATTTGCCTGAAAAGAACAACATGAAATAAAACTCAGTGGACAGAAGATAGGCTAAAAGAGGTCAATGACATTCCTTGGTGTGTCCATGGGAAATCACAGTCCTGCCCTGCTAGGCAGTGCTGGGGGCAGGGCGTAGATACTGGGGTGCAGGAGTTGGCAGTTGAAGACCTGGTGTTCTGCAGGTACCCACCAGATTTTCTACAACCTGTTGTGGGCCATCACCTCTCTGATGGGGGAAAAATTCTTCCTTGCCTGGCTATGCCCTTGAGTGTATATAAAAGCTTGCCACAGTGTTTTATAGTGTTTCTTGACATTCTCTTTAAGTCTAACACAGCTCAATAATTCATACCTCCCAAGGACCCTTTCCTAACTTTTTTCAGTTGGAGTCCTTTACTAGGCCAAATCTGGTCTTGCTTCATTCCAATTTATGTTTAAATCTCTCATCTACCCTGTGAAATAAGATCACAAGTTTGACTGACAAATACCCTTGTGAACCAACATTTAGAAAAAGCTCATAAAGCAACATATAATGTGAGAGTACTCCCTTCCTCCCCCCTATTCCTGGCTTGCATGAGGAGGGACTTTTCTATGAATGATCTTGGGTCACTTCTCTCACTGCTTCTCCATTCAAAGGGAATTGAGTTTTTTGATTAGAAAGCTCAGGCTTGGTTCTGCCTCCCCCATCTATTTGACATTTTCCTGCACAGGGTGTGGTGCAGCATCAGAAAGTTTGTTGCGGTTTTAAACCCCAAAGTTAGGTGGATTTTTCCTCCTGGTCCTTCCTCAGACCACAGCTAGATACCTTCAGGACAGGGGCTTGATTCTTGGACAACAGCCTAACTGAGAACTCTCACATGTGCTCTCTGTTATGTATGCCTATACTGGTATGGCAGAGGCCCCCAACTTCTGTTGATATGAAGGGAATTAAATGGGGGATTTTTTTTCAGGGGCACAGAAGCTGAGCAAGAGACAGGGTATATATAAGGAAATGACCTGGAGACTGAGTGCAGATTTTTTTAAGCACCTGTGAGAAACTCCCCAGAATCTTCTAATATTTATTGACATAGAGAGAGCAGAGCTCCCTGGAGAGCTATTGAGGACAATGGGCCAATAAATTTTATGTATAAGTATCTGCAAGATGTGCATACTCCAGGCATTTCAGCTTGCAATTCTATGATTCTTAAACAATATTTTCTTTTTCAAATTAGTAACTTTAAAAATCCTATACTCAATTCAGCATTTGTACATGATGCACTTTATAGTCAAAGACATTCTTCCATTATCTGACGAATACTGAAGCTATGTCCTACCATTTGCACAGTAAGTCCTGCAGTAAGGAACTGTGGAAGTCCAGTTTACCACTCTAAATTCACTCTCCTCCACTCTCTCCCCGGCTCTGGTCCCTTCAAAGATGACCCACATGAACTATATCCTGGCTCACCCTTGACTTTTGCTTCTGTTTAGTTTAGCTGACAGGAGCTTCTAGTAGAAAACTGAAGGCCAGGAGGAGAATGAAGTTAAGGTGTTCATGCTCCTGGCTATGTTATTGCTAAGTTATTGTGTTGCACATGCCCCTCTTCTAAAAGCCACAGCTTTTTTTCTGGGTTCTTTCAGACATATGGGTAGTGATAGATCCCTTCTATTACTGGCCCTGGAGTATGCTACCACTACCCTTTGCTGATTACCTCAAATCCTGACCATATCTTTTTTGGGGAAAAAAAAACTTTTATTAACTCTCCTCAAATTTCCTAGTTTGACCATGTTGACTGCTTCTGCTGGGAGCCATATTGATTCACTTAGAATGGGCTGTTTTCTATTCTGGGAACTACTTTCTAGTTACCTGGGTAACCTCAGGGAACCTGTACTCATATATGAACGTGAGATTCCTAATATACAAAAAGAGATGTGGTGAGATGGAAGGGCCTTCTAGATCTCACATTCTCAAATGGAGCAAGAAATTCTATTTCTAAAGTATCTTCTACAACCCAGCATGATGTCTGACATAAAAGGCACTTCAGGTTTGACAAATGACAAAATTCAAAGCTATGTATCATTTCCATTTTATATCCATTCCTTACTCCACTAAAAATGTGCTTCAGGAAAAGGAATTGCCAAAGAAACTGTGTGTTTAAGTATATAGAGATCTAGCATTAAGAATATTTTCTCATCATGATTGAAAATGATACAATATTCCACACTCTTCTGAACATTTAAGACTCCACTGAGGCAATGTAGTATATTGCAGGAGTATGGGCCCTGGAGGTAGGCATCATTTGTTAAATTAACTTCATAACACATTGTATCGAGCTTCCTCCTGTGAATATATTATGTAACTGGGGGTGGACAGACTTATCCAGAGAGTGTCAGAGAAATGATATCTTCAAGAGAATCTCTGATGTCTTCAAATAATCTTGCTCCTTTGGCCAAGACTAACCCTGAAAGAACCTATTTTGAGTACATTTATTCCCATTCCCATTCTTCCCTGCTATTTCCCTCTCTGTCTGGCTTGAACCCTGGTCTATGCTAAAAACACAACACCATTCCAACATATAACCCCTTATCAGCATGGACCATTATACCCCCAACCAAAATGTACCCCCAGGTTATGGATCTGCCTGTGCTAAAGCATGATCAGGCTTAAATTAGTTGTCAAAAACATGGGCTCTTGTGTCTCCATATTTAACAATCAACTTTCCACAAATAACATGATTTGAAGCTAACTTCCTTTCAGCAAAGATTTCATGTATTATCATGTATGGAAAGCCATACATGATAATATTATCATCAGAATGACTAATATTACTGGCATATGACCAAGGAGTGTGATAATTAGTCTAAGCAGCAGTGATCAGCAAAGAAAAAAAAATACCTAAGACTTCAATATGACTTTTAATTTTAGATGTAAAATACAAGGAATACCATTTCTTCTTATGTTGCATATGGATTTCCAGTTTTCCCAGCACCATTTGTTGAAGATGCTATCCTTCCTCCATTGCATGCTTTTAGCCCCTTTATCAAATATAAGATAGTTGTAGTTTTGTGGATTGGTTTCTGTGTCCTCTATTCTGTACCATTGGTCCACACGCCTGTTTTGGTACCAGTACCATGCTGTTTTTGTTACTATTGCTCTGTAGTATAGTTTGAAGTCTGGTATCGCTATACCGCCTGATTCACACTTCTTGCTTAGCATTGTTTTTGCTATTCTGGGTCTTTTATTTTTCCATATGAATTTCATGATTGCTTTCTCTATTTCTACAAGAAATGCCATTGGGATTTTGATTGGCATTGCATTAAACCTATAGAGAACTTTTGGTAATATCGCCATTTTGATGATGTTAGTTCTGCCTATCCATGAACAGGGTATATTTTTCCATCTTCTAAGATCTTCTTCTATTTCTCTCACCATTTCTTCTTAAAGTGTTCTCTGTAGGTCTATTCTCTCCAAATGTTCTAGAAATGCTGCCTGACAGGCAGCTGGCAGAGCTGTGGCTACAAGCAGGCACTTATGATGTTTCCTAAGACATTTCTGGAATCCTCACTTTGTTTTAAACCAAGTAGTTGTTTTTAACATTTTTTAAATTGTAGCAAAATATACATAAAAATTACCATTTTAACCATTTTAAAGAATATGATTCAATGGCATTAAGTACATTTACCCTGTTACACAACCATCACCACCATCCATCTCCAGAACTTTTCCCACCATCCCCTACTGAAGCTCTGAATCCATTAAACACTAATTCCATATTCCCCATACTCTCTAGCCCCTAATAACCACTGTCAACTTTAAGTTTATATGATAAACCAAGTAGTTTGTTTCATTTGAATGAAAGTTGTCACTAGACAGGAGCTTCACCTTGCAAACATGTGTAAAAAATCAGGGCCAGGGAGCACAGGTATGCTGCTACATGAATGATGAGTAAAGATGAGAGTCTGGGAGCCCATCCCAAATGATGCAAGGGAGGCTGAGATGGGGAACAGGTGTTTAACCAACATTCTTCAGATCCTCTGACTTGAATAGAAATGTGATCTTCTGAGTAACCTATATCTCTAGGGGTGAAGGTAAGCTTAAGTTAGAAGTGTTCACTAAATGCCAGAAATGTGAGCACTGAATTCAGGAATAAATTAGACTTCAAACAACAGCAATAGAGAAGGCGGGGTCCTTCAACTAAAGAAGTGGAAGAAACTCAAGCCAATTCACTAGCAGTAGACAAGGCAGTAGCCTATGGACAAATCAGAGGTTAGCAGGCAACCAAGGCAAAGAGAATGAAGGAGAAAGGATGACATAAGTTGTAGGCTCAGAATGTGGGTTAAATACCTGTTCCCCATCTCAGCCTCCCGTGCATCAAAGCCAAAAGGAGAGGACCATTTATGTAAAATATTGTTCTCTACCATGTCTCCAAGGGAAGATTCACAGGAAAACAGAAGACATGAAAGTACAGGGGTCCTTCCAATCCCCTGGCAGGGAAAGGATAATGGTCTAAGAAGTTGAGGCATAAAATGACAAAGTAGCCTCTTTAAGCTCAAAAGTGGGTGATATTCTGGAAATATTTGGATTACCCAATAATAAATGAAACAAATTTTTAAAAAATTAAAGCTATTGAAAAGGATGAGTCATTATTAACATTAAAATATAAGAGGATCAACTAAATAAGGAGGAAATTGATGAAGAGTTAGATTTTTTTTACAAATACATATAATTCCATAGATTTCCTAAATACCAATAATAGCCAGATAGATAGTCCCTCTTAAGCATCCCTTCCACAGCCTTTTCATGAAATTCCCCCTCCCCTCTTTCCTAGGGTCTGGTGACTGTCCCAGGGTTTCCCAGGCCTCTGACAGATACTTAATTATTTCCTACTGATGACTCTGGGAGTCTATATTAGAAAACACTTAAACAGTACTATAAAATTAAGTGAGGGAGCACCTATCTCTGCCATTCACTAAGATATCATGATGCTTCTTCCTACTCGGAACATATGGATTGCTATATGTCACTTGGAAAAAGTGGCACATCAAAGCTTAAACAATACCATTTCCACCAGATAACTTAGTAAATACGTAACAAGGAAATGGGATAAAAGCATAAGGGGTTTGAGCATCTTTACAGCTTGCATATTGTCTTAAGAATTTCTAGATATTTGCTGCTTCATAATAGAAGGGACTCCCTATTTCATTATCCCAAAATGAAGAAGAAAATGTTGCAACTAAACCTCATCATCATTAATCATGTCAGGAAAAAAATTAAGGATGCCAAATATCTCAAGGGAAAGAAGTAATGATCATGTTAGGAGTAAGGAGACTGACCATGAGAGAAAACTGCCCCTCTTCTCAAATTGGCAGTGACTCAAGTTCTATTCAGACCTTTGGACAACTAAAGAAAGAAAACATAAACACAGTGGGCTGAGAAACCAGTGTGAATAATAATTTCTGACTCTTACTTAATGCTGTCTTAAAAAGTAGACATTCCTGAAAGAAAATTGGGTTGATGTCGGTCATAGTGTTCTGAACCTTTCACTGAAAGACAAATTAGCAAAACCATTAATTTAATATGTGTATTGAGAGGAAAGAGAAGCCCATCTGATCTTTAGCTCCCAAACTCCTCTGAAATAGGGTCTAGAGATACCCCTGGGGAAATGGAAATATAACCCCATGATTGAGTGAACTCATACTGTGCTGTCCTTTTGTTTCTCAATGCTCAGATTCCACAGTTGGAGGAAGGGGGAGGAAGATGAAAGAGTCCTCTAAAACGAGAAAGTATGGAAAAATAAAAGACTAAGCCATATTAAGTAATTTGAGGTAAACTTAAGACATTAAAAATAAGGAGAGCGCACACACACACATACACACACAAAACAGAGATCCATAGAGGATCAATTCAGGAGGACCCCTAAAGAGAAAACTAAGAAATAGAGGGGGAAAATTGTCATAAAAATAACATTTCCCAGCATGAACAAAAGACGTAAGTTTTTTTATTAAATGTCAGAAAATGCTAAGCAAGATGAATGAGAAAGGGCAGGGCAGGCACCTAGATAAATTGCTATGAAATTTCAAAACTTTAAGGTTAGAGTAATACCATATCAAGATCTAGAAGAAAACTGTCTTTGGACTTTTTCTTAAGCAATCCAGAATATTAGAAGACTATTAAACAATAGTCTTTAAATTATAAGAGGAAATTGTTTTTATTGTGGAATATATACTCAGTCAATAAAATAAATGCAAAATATAAGCAATTTTATTTATTTAAATAAACATATTTAAATCTTATGTCCCTTTTTCTGAAAAATTTACTTGAGGATGTACATCAGATACACTTCTTAAAAGGAATTTAGAAAGATAAAGTAGGGAAACACCACCTAATCTTCAAGGTTAGTGACATGAGATCCCAGGAACTCAGCTATTTTCAGGTTGGAGAGATTCTTAAGAGAAAAATACTGTGATGAAGAAAGTGGAGTCCCAATACCAAATATACAATCAAAAGGCTGGATGTATTTAAGATAAAGTGAAGAAATATGCTTTTTTTAAAATATAGTGAAGAAACATGCTTCTTTTGTTTACAAAATATTCTTAGTATCTTAGGATGGAAAATATTACAAAATCATTTTAAAAACACAAAATGCTATAGGGGAAAGTAACAACCAAATACAAAGTCAACTAAAACATGACAAGATTTTTAACAATCATTGACACATAACTGAAGACTCTGTATGCAAGAAACTGAATCTTTAAGACATAGAACTGGTTTTCAAATCACCTTGTGGTTCCATAGTAATTTTTTTACAAAATCACAATATTGTAATATTAATAACATTAACTCAAATTTGAGTGCCTACCAAGTATCAATACTGTGGTAAGGAAATTCCTTGATCATCATATATCTATGATTACCACAATTTAACAGGTGAGGAATGACACAAAAAAGTGAAGTAACTTTCTGAAGGCTACTCTTAGCCTAAGAAGGTCCTTTTAGCTAATGTGACTGGTACTAATTGAGAAAGCTGGTTAAATATAGGCACAGGCAAAAACTTCCTGAATGGGATTCCAAAAGCTCAGGAAACAATAGGAAGATTCAACAAATGGGATTCATAGATTTAAAAAGCTTCTGCATAGCAAAGGATAAAAGAGCATAAAGAGAAAACCTACAGAACAGGGAAAAATCTTTCCTAACTACTCTTCCAACAGAGGATTAATATCCAGAATATACAAAGAACTAAAAAATCCACAAAACACACACACACACACAAAAAAAAACTCAAGTAACTCATTCTATAATCAAGAAAATAAACTAAACAGACATTTCTCAAAAGCATTAGAAACGGCTGACAAGTATATGAAAAAAGTTTCAACATCATTAACTATAATGGAAATGAAAATCAAAACCACACTGAGATTTCATCTCACTTCAGTTAGAATGGTAATCATCAAGAATACAAATAATAATAAATGTTGGTAGGGGGGTACTCTTTTACGTTGTCAGTAGGGATATAAATTAGTATAATCACTGTGAAAATCAATATGGAGTTTCTTTAAAAAAAACTGAAAATAAATGAAAGAACTTTAGATAGGGCAAAGGGGAGGGAGAGGAAAGGAGGGTTTAGGGGGTAGGAAAGATGGTGGAATGAGATGGACATCATTACCCTAAGTACAGGAATGAAGACACGAATGGTGTGACTCTACTTTGTGTACAACCAGAGAAATGAAAAATTGTGCTCCATTTGTATACTGTGAATCAAAATACATTCTGCTGTCATGTATAACAAATTAGAACAAATAAATAAGTTAATTAATTTAAAAAAACTGAAAATAGGACTACCATATGGTCCAGCCATACCACTCCTTGGTATTTTTCCAAAAGAAAGTCAGGACACTTTAGAGATACATACATACCCATGTTTATCCAGCACAATTTACATTAGCCAGATTACGGAATCATTCTAGGTATCCATCAACAGACGAATGGATAAAGAGAATTTGTATGTATGCACACCATTATGTGTACATATTTTTTACATAGTCACAAAGAAAAACAAAATTATGTCATTTGCAGGAAAATGTATAGAACTGGAGAGCATCAAGTAAAGTGAAGTGAGTCAGACTCAAAAAGTATTCTATGTTTTCTCATATGTGGAAGCTAGTGGAGAGGAGAGAGAGATTGAGAAGGACATCATGAAAGTAGAAGGGGAGACCAATAGAGAACAGGAACAGGAACAGAGGAAAGCAGGAGAGGAAGAGAGAAGGAGGAGGAAGAAGGAGGGAGGAGAGGGTAAAGGAAGTACTAGAAAGTGAAACTGATCAAATTATGTTATATGCATGTACAAATTCACAATGAAATCCACCACTCTATAAAAATAACATGCATCAATAAAATGTTGGTTAAAGCAAAAACAAAAACTACTGTCCTTAAATATTATTTTACTTTAATATAAACTTTATTTTAACTTAAGACATTAATTTACCAATTTTTTGACCTAAGGTTAAGTTCTTTTCTTTGAAATGAATCCTCTGAGTAGAGTTTTGTGTAATGCTTTTTACACCCAAAATGCCCACAATATGGTTTGGTTATGTTTATTCCATGTCTTTAAAGTATTTATTATTTATAATTATTAGATATTAATAATTTGTGGAAGAGGAAAATGCTTCTAGATTTTTTACCATTCCTTTTAATCTTTTACAGCTGCAGCTCTACTATTCACTCACCAACATTTTAAAGAACCTGCCTTTCTTGAGCCTTACAAGTCATCTGATTCAATTTTCATAGAAATAATCTTTTAGCATTCATGTTTCATAAGTATGCGAAATATTTAATTAAATTGCATAATTGCAACAAGTACTACAGAATAAACAACTTGGGGGACAAAAATAACTGCTTCATAGTTAAGCATTCAGCTTAACTTACAGGAACAGAAATAAATGAGAATAGTAGTGAATCTGCAATCTGTGAGCACTCAGTCTATCATGTATCTACTGAAATGTGTTCTACAATAAATGGGAATCCCTGATAATTTGGGCCAGTCAGATATTTGAAAACTGGTTAAGAACAATTAAAATGTACCATCAACATGGCTCATAGGTATGTAATATTTTGAATTAATATGACTGAATTATAGTCATCCCTCAGTATTATTTCTTTGCCCTCAGATATCAAGATAAATGGATGCTGAAGCCCTTTACATAAGATGGTATAAAACTTCAAATCATCTCTGAATGACTTATAATACCTAATAGAATGTAAATGCTATGTGAATAGTTGTTATATGGTATTGTTTAGGGAGTGATGAAAAGTTTGTACATGTTCAATACAGATGCAATTTTTTCTAAATGTTTGCTATATTAAGAAAAATACAGAAATACATTTATGTATAAGTATATACATATGTGTGTGTGTGTATGGTGGTTGAATCCATGGCTGGAGATTTCAGTGGCTACAGGAGACCAACTATATAATTCAGAATGTAAAAATTTTACTTTCACAATGTAATAATAGACAACATAACAGTCAACCAATATATTCTTTCCACAAATGGGGAGTCCAGAGATAATGTCTAAGGTGGATAAAATAGGAAATGAAAGTTAATTTTTTTAAGTTAACCATGTAACAAATAAGTCAAAATAAATAAAATTGGAAATGGGAAGATTCCTTTTCTCTCTCCCCCTCCTCTCTCCCCCTCCCCCCCTCTCTCTCTCTCTCTCTCTCTCTCTCTCTCTCTCTCTCTCTCTCTCTCACACACACACACACACACACACACACTTCATTTATGAAGGGAATTACCCAAAAATCTAAACCCTAAAAAAGGGTAAACAAATATATGATTGCTTTGAGAATGGACCCACAGATAGAAGTGAAACTTTTCTTTCTTCCTCTCTTTTCAGTAGTGTGTGTGTGTGTTTAACACTGAACATATATTACTTGGATAACTGTAATTAAAATTGTAAATTGAATGTGAATAAGTTAAATGCTATATAAAGAAAATATGTTCTAAATTGGGAAGCTGAAACATTCCAAATTCTGACTAATGAGAATCATGAAGAGACGTGTGTGTGTGTGTGTGTGTGTGTGTGTGTGTGTGTGGTGGTGGTGGTGGTGGTGGCGGGGGTATCTGTCTCAGGGGAAATAGCTACCAGAAAGCTTCGGAAATCACCTGAGTAGGTCTCTGCTCTCAGAAACTTCCCACAGCGTTGCCTACAGCATACCTGGGGGTGGAGGGCCCAGATGGCCACAAAGCGGTCTTGAGTCAGCGCCTGCGCAAGGAGCCCTGGGAGGTGCACTCCGGAGGAACTGTAATGGTGCCTAGCCTGCCATCTGTCTACCTGCCCGCCCCTGGGAACATACACCTCCATACTACCTGGTCAAAGGAGATGTTATAGAAGCCCTGGGTTGTTGTCCCTATTTTAAAAATGTTTTATTTATTTATTTATTTTTTGCCCTGATACAGAAGCACGGAATAAGCGTCCCATAATATACATCTTTCTCATGCAATCAATTTGGCTTGAAGAGAAAAAATGGAAAACAGGCATTAATGCTTACAGATGAATTATGCATCTCCCTCCAGACATAAAATTTAATTTTTCATAATATAAAAAAGTGAATTTTTTCACTTTGTAAATGTAAAATTCTACTATAATATTAGGAAAGAGGTTTTCTTACCCCAATTAACAAACAATGGACTCCATAACACTTTTTAGTTAAGGTAGTATTTGAGGACCTGTAGGACACCTTGTGTGACCAAAATAGAACCAAGCTGCTGGGTCATGGCCAATGCCCACAGCAGGAAAAACAATTAGCAACTTTAAGCAATTTTGTGTTTATATTCATTCAGCAAGCAAAGTTCTATTTAAGTAGGCCCCTGTGCCATAATTACAAGGGTCAGTACAGAAAATATTGATATAGGCCAGGTGCCTACAGTGGAAAATTCAAACACACTTCAGGAATGTTCTTGGGAAGCATAATAAAATTACTTAACAATTTGCTTGCAAGTGCAATAGTAAGAAAACAGGAAGAGAGAATATGATTGTACTTTAGAGGAATATTACTTATCCCATGACTATCCAAAAACTCTCAAAGAAACAACACTCCACAGTACTGTTTTAATAAGAATTTTCATAAGGATTGTGGTTCAAATCCTAATATCTTTGCATATGGCAGTAACTTCAAACTTTCAGTTCCTAAAACTTAACTTTAAATAGCTTCTTTATCTGGCTTTGTAAAAATGGCTCCAAAAATCTACCTTGTATCCCAGCCAGGCTTTCATCAGAATTTGATTACAAACTAAATGCACTTTTACAGAATAGGTATAGATGTGAGGAAGTAAAAAAAAAATTACACACACACACACACACACACACACACACCAGTCTATTCAGAAGGGCTTGTGATGTGTGTAAAGGTATCAAAAACAGTTTTGCTGAAATCAGTAGGATGCAACACAAGAGAGATATCTTTCCATGTCAGAATATCAACAGATGCAAAATGCAGAGCTGGCAACAAGCATGAGTCATAAATAGTTTCCCAGACATGACAGGGGAAATCTGTTCTTTGGATTTGACCTTGTCCACTTAGGAATTCCTCTATACACTGATGCCCAGGGGCAGGACAAAATTGTTAGGTATGTTACTGCTATGCTCTGGTTTAGAATAACTGTATTTTTATGTAAATAAATAAAATGCCTGAGTGTCATATCTGTGACCCTGAATAAAAGCAGAAACATATCCCTGTCAGATATCAGTGAATTCAGAACTTGCCCCTATTCAGTAGTGAAGTAGAACCAGCCCAAAGAAGCTCATAAAAGCCAACAATTAAATTTTTAGGAATTAAAAAAACCTGGTATTAAACACAGCCATGACTAAAACTTAAATTACATAAACTTACAATTAAATAAGCTATATTGGAAATGAAGGTAATATATACCCCATAAATGATCATTTGTTACTCATTTTAGTATTATATATGCTCTTGAAAGTTATTTACACTCATATCTGTGTGGTGAAAATATTAGCTAGTGATGTGCTACCATGCATCTCTTCCTAATTCCGAGCTTAGCAGTATCACTTGGTAGCTTGAAACGGGCCATGATGGAAGGACTTACACCACAAAAATTGCAAAGACCACAAACCAGAGCTGGACTTATCATTTTATTCATATCTTATGAAAGTTATATCTTACTAAAGTCTTACAAATGAGAGAGAAAATTTTAATAACACAGATGAAATGTATACCAGGTTTGTAGCATTTACATGATGAATAGCAGAAAAAAATTGAGGCTGTATTCTTCCATTATGATTCAACAAAGAATTTGGTAACATTATCAATGAATAAGTGAAGTTCTGACATGTGTTGTTTCACTTTGATCTTATCTGTTAACATAAACAACCAATATGTATATTGGACCTATACTCATTTGTCAATTGCAATCAAAGGTTTCTGTGGACACAGGACAGGAGTTTGAAGAAAATCAAGGAAAGCAGCCTGTGAAAATCAACTGTAATATAATCAATAAAGTACAACGTGTATTTTATTATAAATTCTCCTGTGTGTCTTTTACATGAGTAACATTTATAAAAACTTGTGTGTGTATATTTATGCATAAACTTTCAATTCTGGACAGCTGGTTGTTAAAAATGTGCTAATATGTCACTGTCCCCAACCCAGGCACTGTGGAGACTGATTTTCTCATGGAATGGTAAACAACCAAGTTTATCCAAATATGACTATTGCTCTTTAAATTAGATCTTTAATGCAAAATTCACATTTTAATGCTCAAGAGATGTGCCTCATCTGCCATGCTTTTGCAGCAATAAGTGGCTGTCACCAGATGGCAACAGGGTTGGGCTTGACCCTGGACAGTTAGATGTAGAGGAAGATCAGAATTTCTGAGTCATAATCATATGCAAAAAAAATGAATCTGCTTATGAAACAACTAAAGAAGCCTCATATTTCTCTTTCTGGGTAACTTTCTTCACAGCAGATAATCTTATCTTTGAAGCAACAGTTATGAAATTTATGTGTACTTGATAATTGTCTGTGGAGCTTATGAACAGTATAGATCCTGGGCTGCATCTCCAGAGATTCTGATTCTGGGTGAGGCCCAGGAATCTACAATTTAAATAAACACCTCCAAATATCTTTGAAGGAACGTAATGGCTCATAGTCCACAGTTTGAGAAATGCAGTATTATGGGACACTCTGAACATAACAATGGTAGCTTTTCTAAGCTCCCCACTGCTTTCTTAAGCAAAATCTGGCATTAGCAAGCTGTCCATAAGGAAATATTTTCTTTTCTTTCTCTCTGGCTTCTCTTTTCAGCTGGCATTAGCCCCACCCCACCCACCCTTTCCCCAACTCAAGTTTTTTTGTTCCCAGTGGGGAATGGGGAGAAAAAGGACATATATTGGTTATCATAAATAGCACAATAAAAAATCTTGCTAAAATCAAATTATAATAGGGGACTCTACCAATAAAGGAAACAAGAGGCTTCCTATGAATTGGTTTTAATAACCTGACTCTGGAGCACCTTTCATGATGCTTGTGAACCATCTGCTAAATTGGCTTAGGACTTTGCCAGGGACACCAAGACCACGGGTCTTGAATTTCTAGGTTTCCACATATCTTCCACTCTGAGGGCTGGGCCATGTGCCCAACTCTATCTGCTGGCACTGTTGCTTCGATTGGATCTCTTCTGGCATCTGTTACCATTACTCCCTCTCCCCAGCCAGGGAAATATCTTCCTTTTAGGTTTGAATACAGTACATTTCTGATTGTTTTTGATGTTTCCAAAACACCAATTCTTTCTGTCAATCAGTATTCCTGAGAATATCTTCATAGCATATGCCTCCTGAAGGTTTCCTACATGTTTACTTATCAGGCCCCTTTGTTATATACTTCTAATCGCTTTAATTTATGCTCCAGTATCCAAGACAGTGAACTTTCCTCCTCCTTTCCACTTGTAAGGGCTAGAAAGGGAGACTCTAAAAGATCTCTTATGTTTTTCATTCTTCTTGAGCTATTTAGACTCTTAAATACATGAAATTATACCTCTTATAGCCTAGAACACAAGTCCAACTATATATAGCCAAATCAAATCAAATATAATATAAACCTCTACAAATCAGATATTAGTATTGTTGCTCTGGCTATCATGGGAATAAGGCACAACTTCAGCACCTTAGATGGACAGAAGGCTCCCAAGATGATTTTGCAGAAACTCAGGGCTCCATAAAGCAAAGTTTTAAAACCACTGTGCTGAATCAAACACTTACTTAAATTTGGAGCTGGCTTTTCTCTGCTGTTTAATGTGCAACATTCCTAGCTTCTAGCAATACTATAGCATCATTGGCACAGTGCCTTTCTTAGCTATCTTTACATGCCACCCTGACAGAATTGTTCAACTGCAAATATTGTGGGCACGATTTTCAATAAGTTGATAAAATTCTGCAACAGAAACGTTTGTTTTCACATTGAAAATTCCAATCCAGGATGTACTCTGGGGGAAGGAGCATTAACTTTCAACCAAACACACACTAATCCTTAAAAAATCATCTACTACACCATTCTGCCCCTGTGCTTACACAATATGTATCATAACAGTTACTTTACTACTGAAAAAAACGTTTTGTTTGAGAAAACTCTTCAGATTCACAAGATAAAGAAACCAACAGATGTAATCTTCCAATAGTCCTTTTTACCCCCCTTTTTTCTTTTAAGTTATTGTAAAATTGACTTTTGGTCTTAACAGGACAAAAAGGAAGGTAAGACACTAGACTTTCTGACAAATGAATATTTTGTACGATAGAGCACATAATGAATTTTCCCTAACTTGATGACAATGATCAAAATGCAGCCCAAAACACCCATCTAGATGGCTGTTCATTCTTCTTTCACCTACTCAAACATTTATCAAGTGCCTACTAGGCTTCAGGAAAATGCATAGTACACAACCCTTTCCTTCAATGAGCTCCCATTCTAATAAAAGGGGCAGATACATGGACTGATAATGTTTAAAGTGTAGGTACAGTGATAGGAAAAATGCAGAACAGAACATAGAATTCAGGTGATCCCAAAGCTGAAGTTTTAAAAGAATGATTAAGAAGAAGCCACCAGAAAAGAATAGGAGAGAGCAAGGAGAATCATTTTTGGAAAGGGAACAATCTGGAAGCTTGAAACTATACAGCAAACTCTGTTACTATAAAGGAGGGGACAGCATATTGTAGCACTTGACTTATGACTTCGTCTTGTTGCTGACTGGAGCCACTAAGATTTTTACAAAGAAGAACTGTGGAAAAAAGAATTTTAGAAAGGAAAGCAGCAGGATCATGTCTTTTTTAGAAAGACCATTTTGGCTTCTATTGAGGGTACATTTAGGTGATTAAAGACAGAAACACAAAGCACATTAGGAGCTGCAATAATAAAGGGAAAGTTTTGATGTCCTGAAAAATGGTAGCATCATAGAAATGGAGAAGAGAGACAGATTTGATAAATAATTATAAGGTAAAACTGGCAGATATTGGTGAATGTTGAATGTAGAAGATCAGGGATATGTGGTGATTGTAATGGAAGTTTCTGAAATGACTCAAGTTTCTGATTTGAGTGACTGGGAGTACAGATGGTGATATCCATTGAGATAAGAAAGAAGTCATTCTGGAATTGGGGGAATGACTTATTCATTCACTTAATATTTGGGCACCAGGAATTGGTTCAGGTCCTACAAACATAATAGTGAAAAATAAAAATAAAGGGGAATTATAATAGGGGAAGGCAAAAAATAAACAACCAAAGAATATTATGTTACCTAAATTGTGATATATATTCTCTGAAGTAAAATAAAGCCAAGAAAGAAAGGGAACATATGGAGCCTTTCTAAGTTGATGTTCACTGTGCAAAGAGGCTAAATGAAGTGAGGTATGGCTACGTAGGCCCTGTGAGACAAAAATTTCAGGCAGAGGAACAGCATTAAGTGCAAAGATCAGAATGATAACTCAGTTTTGGACATGTTGAATTTGAGAACACTTTATCCAGATAGAGATGTCCAGGAGGTGGTTAAATGTACAGGTTTGAAGCTCAATAGAGTCCGGGCAGTAATATGAATTTGGAATTACCACCATGTCTGCTGGGAGCCATTAGCCAAGTAGGTAGCAATGTCAGAGACTCATGAATCTTGAGATTAGAGAGGACAACTTGGAGAAAAATGCCCAAAGTAGAGAAGCAGTGGGTCAAGCTCAGTAATATGAGAAATGTCAATATTCATGGGACAAATAGAATAAACGAAGCCCATGAAAGAGAAAAAGAATAATAGGATTCAGCGTTATTGAATTCAAGAGAATAGAAATCAGAGATCACCATTTTAAATGCAGCATCATTCCAGTAACTGAAATGTGCCCACTAGGATTAGCAATTAGCAGGTCACTGATGACTGCAGCTGGAGTAGCCTCAGAGAAGTGGTGAGTATGGGAATTGAGCTACAGTGATTTAAGAAGGGATGGGGAGGAAACCCAGTAAATGTAAGATATCTTGTGAGCAGAGAGAACACCTACACTGACAAAATTCTGATTCTGGCCAGAGAGAAACAGCTGAAGCAAAACTGGCAGACAAAAGGATGCACCTAGAACTGGTGCAGAGATCATGCCCTCTCTGCTAGATGGCTGTGTGCAGTTCTGATTATCGAGAACTTAAAAAAATATATATATGGTTACCATGAAGTGAACCCAGGGTCTCACATATATTAGGCAAGCACTATACCACTGAGCTATACCCCAGCCCTCAGGAACTAATTCCAACCAAGAACCTGAATTTTACTGGGCTAGGATGGAGAAGCCAGGTCACCTAGCATTTTTCACTCCAGTGGACTGCCAGAATCATCAGGAAGTTCTCCCCAAATTTGTGTGAAAGATCAAGTGTGATATATAATGTAGTGAAAACATAACAAATGATTTTCAGTTAAGGAGCCTGGCCAAGGAAAGGGATTTGGGATCTACTGCTAAGTTTCCTGAGCAGGTGGCCTTACACATAAGTGTTCATTTCTTCATCCCTACCAGAGTATCAGTGCCAGAAGTTCAAGGTCTTATCCGGTTGTATACATCAAGTAGAGTGAGAAGTAAAGAAAGGAGAAACCTGAGTAGTGATGAAGATGAGTAGTGATGTAGCTATAGGGGGAGAAACTAATCAAACACACTAATGTCCTGAAAGGATTTAACAGAGAGATGAGTAAAGTCTAAGCAATTATGACTGATATACGCTACAGAAACATAGATTTGGACAATAATTTTTGATGTCAGAATGAGAAGGCTTCACTGGAAGCAAAAGAAAAATCAGGACCTGATTAGTCAAAGGCAGTTCTACTTAGCTTAGCAGGTAATAACCTTATATGACTTTATCTTCAGGGGCATATAAGCCAGAAATAAAAACACACTGAAGAGATTTTTAGATAAATCCAGCAAGAGCAAAACCATGATGTTCTTAAATCAAATCAGGTTATTTGGAGACCTTTTTAATTTTGAAGATTGAGTATAGGTAGAATAAGACTTTATCACTTACTCCAAAACCTCATTCAGACCCTTCCTTGACACTTCCTTCTTGAAGCCAAACTTCAAGTTCCTGTAAACAACTTCTGTGATACCAGAGGCAATAATAGTTCATTTTATTCTAATTGCCTTCACAGGAAATGCACACTGGATTATTTCCCCCACCTCAACTATATATATTCTTGCACTTTAACCTCTCTTGAATACACATTATAGGCAATGATAACTTAAATATACACACTAAAATATAAGGACAGGAAGAAAAACAAGAATCGTTTTTTAAAGTAGGAAATAATAAATGCAGTCAATAAGAATTTTAAAATAAGATTTGAAATTGCTTTTTCATTTCAGATACATATTTACAATTATTATATAACTCACACATAAATTTCTGAAACCCACTTCAGTCTCTCTCATTCCCTCGACCCGTTCCTACTTTTGCATTCTGCATGGCCCAGCTGCCTAAATAGAAACCTCAAACTCCTTTATGCTTTTCTCCTATTGCATTCCATGTTCTGTGAATCCATTATAAAATAAATCATGATTACTATTAGGAAAGAATTTGAATTCATAATATGGCCCACAATACTTATCTTTCTGACTTTGTCTGTTATCATATAAGTAGTTCACACTGTAACTTTCAAGTCCAATTCCATCAACCCTAAAAATCATTCAGGTTCATGCAAATGTTTTTTTCTGAGCATTTTTGATAACATTTCAAAACATTTATTTATTCTTTGGGGAAGTCCTTCACACTACTCCTTCTTCACACTACTACCCTCACATACTCCCACATCACACAGCATTTTCCATTACTGCACTATAGTTGCATATTTATTTGTTCGTATTTCCACAGGAAGGTCATGTCCTTCAGGATAGGGATTATGTCTTACTTGTTCGCAGTACTTCAGCACCATGGACAGTGCCCCCTGCACATTAGGTCCCTGTTAGCTGTGATATATAAACAGCTTAAATCAGAATAACATTCTGATTTAAGGAAAGCAACCAAAAACAAATAAACAAAGATAATAACAAGATTTAAGTATAAAATAAAGAAAATGTGAATAAGAGGTAGAGAAAAAGAGATTAATGGAACAAGTAAAAGAAAACAAAAAGAAAAAAAAGGGGGCACAGTAAGAAACACTTATGCAGATTTTTGTGAAACATAACAAGAATCTCAACCAAGGGGATTAATAAGAGTACTAACATTAATTGATCTCTATGTGCCATGTCCTGTCCCAAATACATGATCTTATTCACACCTTATAATTCCCCATATAAAAATTATCCTCATTTTACACAAAGAAAGTTGAGACATCAAAATTTGGTTAACTCTTCCTAAATTATATAACTATTAAGTAGTGCAGCACTCTTTGAACCTAGGACATGCTACATGGACTGCCTACAAAACGTGCTCTTTCCTGGAAGTGCTCATCTAGAAAATATTTAAATGTACACAAAAGGCAGATTTGATGGTTAAAAATTCTAAACACCACCAAAGACTCAATTCTATACAATGGGTTGCTCTCCTTCACCCTTTGCTACAGCCTCAATCAGAGTTGAGAGTGCTGCTATGACACCAACCAGCAATCCATGCTACACACAGTCCCGCAGTAGCTTTTCCTTGTTCTAACAATTCTCTTGAAATGATCACTTCTGGGAGTGCAGGATTGAAAACTGATATGACTCTCAGATAAGGCACCAATCAGGATCGAAGGAAAATGCTTCCTAAATTGGCATTTAAAATAGGCTTAGACAATCATGAAATTCATTTGGAAAAATAAGAGACCCAGAATAGCCAAAGTAATCCTTAGCAAGAAGAGTGAAGCAGGTGGCATCACTATACCAGACCTTAAATTATACTACAGAGCAACAGTAACAAAAACAGAATGATTGGCACCAAAATAGATATGTAGTCCAATGGTACACAATAGAGGACACAGAGACTAACCCACATAATAAAGGTGCCCAAAATATATATTGGAGTAAAAATAGCCTCTTCAACAAATGGTGCTAGGAAAATTGAAAATCCATATGCAACAAAGTGAAATTAAACCCCTATCTCTCACCAAACACAAAATTCAAATCAAGGTAGATCAAGGATCTAGGAATTAAGCCAGAGACCCTGCACCTAATAGAAAAAAAAGTAGACCCAAATCTCCATCATATTGGATTAGGTCCCAACTCCCTTAATAAGACTCCTAAAGCACAAGAAACAATAAATGGGATGGATTCAAACTAAAAAACTTATTTTCGGCAAAAGAAACAATCAGTGAGGTGGATAGAGAGCCTTCATTTGGGGAACAAATTTTTACCACATACACACCAGAGCATGTATCTCCAGGATATATAATAACTCAAAAATCTTAACAGCAAAAAAACCCCAAATAACCTAATCAATCAGTGGGCCAAGGAACTGAACAGACACTTCTCAGAAGAGAGATACAATCAATCAACAAATATATGAAAAAATGTTCAACATCTCTAGCAATTAGAGAAATGCAAATCAAAACTACTCTAAGATTTCATCTCATTTCAGTCAGAATGGCAGCTATTAAGAATACAAACAACAATAAGTGCTGGCAAGGATGTGGGGGAAAAGGCACACTCATTACTGGTGGGACTGCAAATTGGTGTAGACAATATGGAAAGCAGAATTGAGATTCCTTGGAAAGTTGGGAATGGAACCACCATTTGGCCCAGCTATCCTACTCCTGGGTCTATACCAAAAGGACTTAAACACAGCATACTACAGGGACACAGCCATATCAATGTTTATAGCAGCACAATTCATGATAGCTAAACTGCAGAACCAACTTAGATGCCCTTCAGCCCTTCAGTAGATGAATTGATAAAGAAACTGTTATATATATAAATATATATATATACACACTTACACACAATGGAATATTACTCAGTATTAAAAGAGAATAAAATCATGACATTTGCAGGTAAGTGGATGGAGTTGGAAAATATCATGCTAAGTGAAGTAATCCAATACCAAAAAAAAAATGCCAAATGTATTCTCTGATATAAAGATGTTTATCCATAATGGGGATGGTGGGGGGAGCATGGGAAGAATGAAAGAACTTTAGATAGGGCAAAGGGGATGGAGGAGAAAGTGAGGAGCCATGGGGGTAGGGAAAATGGTGGAATGAAATGGACATCATTACACTAAATACATGTATGAAGACACAAATGATGAGACTCTACCTTGTGTTCAACCAGACATGAAAAATTATGCTCTATATGTATAACATGAATTGAAATGCCTTCTGCTGTCATATATAACAAATTAGAATAAAAAGGAAAAAATAGGCTTAGAGCTAAAATATATTGTGTTACTTTATACTGGAAAAAAAATATGTTCTCTCTCTTTCCCTAAACTTCTATAACAATAAAAAAGCTTTCTCATGACAGTTAGTATTCACAGATGCTAGGGAAGGCTACCCCTGTGGTTGAAAAAAAAATCATGGAGTGGCTATTATGCCGCAGGTTACTGCATTTATCTAAGTCTTTCCAAGTAGAAGCAGAGACCTTAAAGGCAGGCCTTTGAAACCTTCCCTTATCTTCCACACTTTTTGAATTTACTAGGCTTTGCAGATTTTTATCTATAAATATTCTCCACTTCTAATGAATATATATATGCATGTATTTCATGTGCATCTAAACATCAAAGCAAATACCTCTGATGAAAGCAGATTTTCACAAGAAATTAATTTTAACTGATTCAATTTATCATCTAACAGTGGTTACCAAGGATACCAAATAGCCCAAATCACTTGGCTCTAACTTGCTTGTTAAATCAGAAGATATTAACAGAAAACTGAAGAATTACTGTTTTCTAAGTAATTTGGCCAGAAACAGTGTCCCCCTCCCAGTGTTCCCAAGTCCTGAAATCAGTTAAAAACATTCCAGTCTATAATAATCACTAAAAACATACAAAGATTTTTCTAGGATTTGAAATTCGGTGATTAGTATTTTTAAAAAAGATCACTAATGGTTTCACTGTAATTCAAATCTTGATGAAGAACTGAACTGAGAATGGCTACTGATTTGATCTTCTTATCAATCTGAAAGCAGACAATTCTCACAGTGACAGTTAATTGAGCATTCAGGTAATCTTGCTGAGTCTGTCCTAGATCAAACAGCCCATCACTGGGTATTTATTAATATACAGGGTAACATTTAACATATGAACGTAGAATGTGCCCTTGAGGGCAAAGAATTAAAATAAGAGTATTCAAATAAAAAACAAAGCATACATAATACTAAGCAATATCTAAAATCTATTACTGTACATTTAAAGAGGAACTCAAGAATTGGTATTCTTTCTCCAAAAGGTACAGGCAGTCAAATTTCTTACTAATAAATGTATTTATGTGTATTTTAAGAACATTAATTCTATCATTGATTACTATTATTCTGTCCCACACCGTGGTTTGTCAATTTTTGTCCATAATATCTTTTGCAAAAGAAGGTGTTTATGTTATTATGTTTGTCAAAATCTGTCAACCTTGTCTTTTATGGTTGTTAGCTTTGGGGTCAGGTAAGGAAAGTGTCACCTACCTCAAATATGACAGCAATTGGTAGTTGCCATTCAATGTCTGTTTTTCTGGATTCCCAGAACAACAGAAGTTACATTGTATTGGAAATGAGGATCTATGAAGCTGAAAGACTGCTTTTCAACCTTCTTTGTGGCTAGGTATGGTCGTGTGCCTGAATCTGATCAATGAGATGAAAGCATATCTTTTGAGTTCTACATCCAGAGAAAGAACTCAAGAAGAGCAGAATCAGGTTGAGGTAGGATCTTTTCTCTTTCCCAGGGAAGCAAATTTGAGTGCTAGAATTCCAGGAGCCATATCAACCCCTGAGGTTACTTTCAGTTAAAAATCATGCACTAAAGGAAAAAAGAAGCAGCAGCAGCAACCTGGGTCTTATGACTCCCTGGAGACTTCCAGACCTGGGCAATCTGCCTTTAGATCTCTTTACAGGAGACAATTTTAAAAATTTACCTTCTACGTTTAACATATTATTATGTTTTGCTGCCATATGTAGACAATTCTGATTATAAAATAATTAGTACACATTTTCCTTTGGAATTTGTATGACTTTATTTCTCATAAAATTTAAACCATGTGAAAATTTTGGGAAGCAGGAATGCAATATTTCCTCCAAACAGTAAATTATATCAGCACTATAGCACAATCCATTTTCTCCCCCATTGATTTGATATGTCGCCTTTGTCAGATACTGTACCACCATGTTATTTTATTTTTGTTCCATTAGTGTTTCTTTCTGTACAGTTCTTGGAGAAGTAGGAAGTACAAGTCTCTGAAGAAAGTTGTGTACCAGCAGAGCTTCAGATTCGTGAGAAAACAAGGGAGAGGCCACATAACTATGAAGCAACAATGAAGGCCAACTGTGATGACATTCTTCTTATTATGGCATAAGGATTAACAGGGGAGAGGTGCACACAGAGTGTCTGTGTCCGGATTGCGGCTCCATGACTCATTAGCTGTGTACAGTAAGACAAGTCACTTAACTTGTCTATGCTTTGGAGTCCTCTTCTGTAAAATAACACTAAAACCTACCTCAAGGTTACTATGTGAAATGAGTTATTATATGAAAGCTTCGAACAATACCTGGCACTAAGTCCTACTAATTATGATGATGATGATGATGACGACATGACGATGACGACGAATATCTATAATGTATGTAAAAATGTAACTGTCATCATCACCAACACTAATCATTATCATCTTTATCATCTGAAGATAGTGGTTTTTGTTTCTTAAGGTATTATCAAGAATAATGTTGAATTTTATCACGTGCTTTCTTGGTACCACCTGAAATGATGTTTTTTTTCTCCAAAAACTTACTATTGTGAATAAGACACCATTTCACACCCTCTGGAATGATAAATAATGACAAATATTGGCAAAGATGTGAAGAAATGGGAATTCATATGATCACTGGGAATGTAAAATAGTACATTTCAGAAAACAGTTTGATAGTTCATCAAAATATTAAACACAGAATTACTAGTGTCCCAGAATTCCTACCTGTAAGTATGTAACCACTCTTGTTATGAAAGCACGAAGAACGTGTACCTGAATGTTCTAAGCATAAATATTAAAATAGCACCAAAGTGGAAAAAAGCCAATGTCCAAAGACTAGTAAATGGATAAATAAAATAGTATTCATATAAGAGAATACTTATCAGTAACAAGGAAAGAACTAATGATACATGCTACAACATGGCTAGACTTCAAAAACATATGGTAAGGGTAGGAACTGGCAACAAAATAGATCATATATTATATGATGTCATTCACATTAAATGTTCAGAAGAGGTCCATTTATAGAGACAGTAGATTAGTGGTCTCCTGGGGAGGGAATTCACAGTGAATGGATGTAAGGGATCTTTCTGGGGTGATGAAAATATTATAAAACTGATTTTTAATGAGGCTTGCACAACTTTGTAAATTCACTAAAAAATAATTGAATTGTATACTTAAAATGGATAAATTGTATGATAATGCTTTGCCTCAACAAAGCAATTTGGGTATAGTAGTGGGGACTGAACACAGAGTCACTTAACCACTGAGCTACATCCCCAGCCCTTTTTATTTTATTTTTTTTTAATTTTGAGACAGGGTCTCACTTAGTTGCTCAGGCTGGCCTCACACTTGCAATCCTCCTGCCTTAGCCTCCCAAATCTTTGGGATTACAGGAATGTGCCACCACACCCAGAAACAAAGCTATTTTTTTAAAGTGAGGGTATAGTTTAGCTGAGCTGCAGAGAATGTGTGAAATTTCTTACTTATTTTGTATAAATATAATTAAAAGTTACAATAAATATTTATGTTTAAAAAACAACAACTACTAGTGTAATAATAGCCTTCTTACTGCTTTCCCATTCTTGTAGTCTTAAAATAAACTACCAGGTTACAATACATCATTCTTTTAATATAAAGGTGTATTTATTTTACTATTGCTTAACGTAGAATTTGTTCATTTATTTATGTGCTTAACTGAGATCGACATCAAGATTTTTTTTCAATGTCTGTCAAATTTAGTATCTATATGATAATAGAATCAAAGAGCTTTTTCTGTATACTTTCTATGCTATGGAATAATTTTTAAAGTGTATGAATTCTTAAACCTTTCTAGAGGACAACTTGATAATTGTGTATCAAAATAAGTAATGCACATAAGCCTAGATCTAGAAATTTCACTTCTAGTAAAAATATTAATAGTAATTCTTTCTAGATAGTTAAAGTACTAAAGATCTTTACTCTTGTGTTAACTTAGAACTTTTTTTATTTTTGCAATGAAAGTTTAAAAACAAATTTGCAATGTCTAATATAGTTCCAACAAATAAGTGGGATGATGCATTACTTGGGATTTTGCTAAATCTGACTTGAGCAAATACCTGGGCCTATAGCTTTGTATGGTGGTAGTTCTTTGGTGATCTATCAATATCCTCTATATATTTTTACACCCACTCTGAGATGTTTTCTCTTTCTGCTCAATTTGTATTCTAGTTTCCAAGCATATATATGGCATTTTAAATATGATTTTAAATCTTTTTTATTATTTACCTGTTATTCATTCCTTTTTTCATTCCTTTTGCTTCATAGTCTTATTTTTTTCTCACAATTTTTTCTTGGTCAGAATAGCCAACTATTTATACATTTGCATTTCAAAGCAAAACATTTTGGTTTTGTTTAATAATACCATTTCTTCTTTGGTCTTGCTTTTTTTATTTTTCACTTCTAATTCATTAATTTTCCTTTGGATTTTACTGATGCTCTGCTCCTCCTTTTTTGGTTTACCTTATTTATCCATTTTTCAGGCCTTAAATCCAATATTTGGTTTAGTTTTTCTATTGCTCTATTTCCTATAACAAGTTAGAGCTAGCAGTTTGTTTCCTAAATACAGCTTTGGCTGAACTCCCCAGTTTTGATACATGTGCTCTCATTTCCACTGTATTCTCGATGTCTATAATTTAAGCTTCTATTTCTGATTTTTGTTTTTTACTCAAGATTTCTCAAAGAGTTCTATTTTCAGGTGTTTAGGGTTTTGGTGGTGTTGTTTTTTCCTATTATTCTTTCATTGACAATTTTATTGCATCATGGTCAGTAAAAGTAGCTCATATGCTTTTTACTTTTTGGAGTTAATGTTTCCTTTACGTGGTCTGATCATGTACTGATCAATTTTCAAAGATGGTTTCTGAACATTATTTTCTCTTGGTGGGTAGAAAACTCTGTACATAAGTCATACTAACTATATTATTTCTATACTCTATCTATTTGATGTATCATATTATTAGTTAAGTATGATAGTCTTACAAATCCGATTGTTTTTAACTCATAACATTTTAACAAACTTTTTTTTAAAAAAAATATTTTTAGATGTAGATGGGCACAATACCTTTATTTATTTTTATGTGGTGTTGAGGATCAAACCCAGTGCTTCACACATGCTAGGCAAGCACTCCACTGAGCTACAACCCCAGCCCTCAAACTTGGTTTTAGATATTGCTTCATTAATTAAGTATAGCCACTGAGTATTCATTGTCTATTGTATTATTTCTGAACATAAATCCCAAGATGACTTATGCTGTATTTGGTATGTTTATTACAGTAAATGTTAATGTAATTAGCATGAAGTTTTAGAAAATAGCAGATAAAGACAATATAAAATCCACAGATAAATATTCTACCCTTATAACTTTAATATATTTAACAAAAACTACTTCTTGAATACTGAAAGAATTAGATACTGTAGAGTAATTCTGATCCTCTTCTAACAAATTCCCCATGTTCTCAACTGCATTATTAAGGCCACTAAATACTATCCACTTCTTCCCTGAATGAAACCTGACAATTATCCACAGCTCTATGGAATATGAACACAAACCCTAAGACATAGCCATTTACTACAAAGGCACATGCTTCAGAGTTCTTTTTTTTTTAAGAGTTATTTTCTTTTTTAAAAAAAATAATATTTTTAGTTGTAGGTAAATACAATACCTTTATTTTATTTTTTATTTTTTTATTTGTTTTAATTAGTTCCACATAAGATAGTACAATGACCTCGACATGTCATATATTTGAACCAGATGGGATATAATTTCTCATTTTTCTGAGTGTACAGGTTGCAAAATCACATTGGTCATGCAGTAATGTATATACACACAGTAATAATAATGTCTATTTCATTCTACTATCCTTCTTTTCCCCCCATCCCTTCCCCTCCCCACCCCTCCCATCACTTCTCTCTACCCAATCTAAGGTGACACTATTCTTTTTTTTTTCTCACACCTTCATGCATGTATTTTGTATAACGATGAGGGTCTCCTTCCATCTTCCATGCAACTCCCCTTCTCCCTCTTTTTCCCTCCCACCTCTCTTCCCTATTTAGTGGTAGTCTTCTTCTCATGCTCTTCCTCCCTATCCCATTTTGAGTCACCCCCTTATATCAGAGAAGACATTCGGCATTTGTTTTTTAGGGACTGGCTAACTTCACTTAGCATAATCTGCTCTAATGCCATCCATTTCCCTGCAAATGCCATGATCTTGTTATTTTTTAGTGCTGAGCAATATTCCATTGTGTATAAATGCCACATTTTTTTAATCCATTCATCCATTGAAGGACATCTAGGTTGGCTCCACAGTTTAGCTATTGTGAATTGTGCTGCTATAAACATTGATATGGCTGTGTCCCTGTAATATGCTGTTTTTAGATCCTTTGAGTATAGACCAAGAAGAGGAATAGCTGGGTCAAATGGTGGTTCCATTCCCAGCTTTCCAAGGAATCTCCACACTGCTTTCCATATTGGCTGTACCAATTTGCAGTCCCACCAGCAATGTATGTGTGTACCTTTTTCCCTGCATCCCCACCAGCACTTGTTGTTGTCTGACTTCATAATGGCTGCCATTCTTTACTGGAGTGAGATGGTATCTTAGAGTAGTTTTAATTTGCATTTCTTTGATTGCTAGAGATGATGAGCATTTTTTCATGTATTTGTTGATTGATTGTATATTCTCTTCTGAGAAGTGTCTGTTTAGGTCCTTGGCCCATTTGTTGATTGGATTATTTGGGGTTTTTTTTGTGTTTAGCTTTTTGAATTCTTTATATACCCTAGAGATTAGAGTTCTATATGATGTGTGAAGGGTAAAAATTTGTTCCCAGGATGTAGGCTCCCTATTCACCTCACATGTTATTTCTCTTTTGCTGAGAAAAAACTTTTTAGTTTGAATTCATCCCATTTATTGATTCTTGGTTTTAATTCTTGTACTGTAGGTGTCTTATTAAGGAAACTGGGGCCTAACCCCACGTGATGGAAATTAGTACTAGACCTTAAACTATACTACAGAGCGATAGTAACAAAAACAGCATGTACTGGCACCAAAACAGGCTGGTAGACCAATGGTACAGAATAGAGGACACAGAGACTAACCCACAAAATTACAACTACCTTATATTAGACAAAGGTGCTAAAAGCATGCAATGGAGAAAGGATAGCATCTTCAACAAATGGTGCTGGGAAAACTGGAAATCCATATGCAACAAAATGAAATTGAATCCCTCTTACCATGCACAAAAGTTAACCCAAGATGGATCAAGGATCTAGGAATCAAACCAGAGACTCTTTGTCTAATAGAAGAAAAATTTGGCCCTATTTTATCTTATTTTTATGTGGTGCTGAGGATCGAACCCAGAACATGTGTGAGGCAAGTGCTCTATCACTGAGCTAAAACCACAGACCCCAGAGTTCTTGTTTTGTGAGTCTGCCCAGTTTAACTTCCTAACTTCCACACTGAGGCACTAGGAAGACAATTGTGATTGAGTTACTAAAGCATAATACAATATAAAAACTAAAAGATTAAAAAAAATGGAAAAGAGCAGCAACTTTAATCGGTATCAGTCTGCCAAGGGGATCCTCTCAAACTGAACCTGTGGAGATTAGATTTCCCTTCCAGAGAAACCTCCAGTAATCCACACATAAATGGCTTCTACAGCAGCATGGAGTTGGAATCAATGATGTTTCTACCAACTGCATATGGAAGAAAAAAAAATGAAACACTTTGGGAGATTTTCTAGTTCTCTTTGTAGACTGTTTCTGAAATAAATTCTGTAACATGATGAATTTTAGCTCCCTCAAAATTGAATATACACAAAATACTTTAAAAGCTTCAGAAGAGAGATGACCTATAAATTCAGGATGTTACAGTTACATTAAATCTAAAGTAGCAGTCATGGTGGAACAGATTAAAGAGCACGCAGCCCTATTTTCTCATTCCTTCTGAAATAATCTAGGAAGCCTTCAGAGAGAGCTCAGCTAGACCAGCAACTAGTATCCATCTTATTCAAAACAATAAAATTTAAAATTAGTAAAAGGCACCTGAATAAAGTGTTAAAAGAGATTCTAATGTGGCCTCCTCATTCATATTTAATTTCTTGCTCTGATTCAGGGACCTTTTTTTTTTTAAAGCAGTAAGCATACTGCAAGATGATTTACAATCTACAAGAATAAAGGAACCACGTTCTCTAACATCATGGCCTACGGTCTTTATAGAATTTATCATATGGTTATCCTAAATTAAGAACAAATGATAATCATATTGTTTACTTAGCAATAAAGAAAACTGCAATTTTAGTTAGTGCTAGGATACGACATTTATATCCTGCAACTATATTTTCTACAGAATCTATTATTAATTGTGCAAAAAAGCAGCTGTACTTACTAATAATTTAAGATTACTCCCATTGTGATTTTTTAAAAGGTATCAGTGATACATAGTTAATACATTTTTGTGTTTGTATTCCTTCACATAATATTATATGAGAGTTTTATACAGATGTTTGAGCATTTACTTTGACAGTGAGGCTATAAAAAGTAATTTCAATCCATGCAGGCCATTAATGTATGTCATTTACAACCCTGACTATACATCAGATTCATATGTATGGATATTTTAGGTGTCACCCTGAAGACTCTGATTTAATCAATCAGGGCAGGACAGCTGTGCCTTTGAAAGTCCACCAACTGATTTTGATGCATTGCCAGAATTGGTAACTGCTCTCCAAAAACCTTTGAGTTATAAACGGCCCTTAGTGTTCAACCATTTCTTATCCTCATTGATTCCCAGTAACTTCTTCCCAGGGGCCCACCAGTCAACTACTCTGGCACCAGGTATCTCTATATCCTCCAACTTAACATGCTCAAAATTAATATCATTATTTTCCCACAAAACATACTTGACTTCCAGTAGTAAATCTAATAAATCATGGGAACATATTCCCAGGAATGTATATCAGACAATTGGGAATCAGAATCCCCCGATTTTGTATCACTGCACAGACTATTTTACCCCTTAAATATCTATCTATTGCCTTAAATATTCCTTCAAGAAGGTGGCACATGCCTATAATTCCTGTGACTCAGGAGGCTGAGGAGAATGATCACAAGTTTGAGGCCAGCCTCAGCAACTTAGCAAAGGCCTTAAACAACTTAGTGAAACCCTATCTCAAAAATAAGAAATAAAAAGGCTCTAGGAGGTAGCTCAGTAGTAAAGTATCCCTGGGTTCAATCTTCAGTACTAAATAAATAATTATTTCTTCAACACCTCTGCCTAGATAAAAACTAACAGTCGACCACCTACTGATGTTTTCTCTAAAATCCCCCACTTTTGAATATCCAATTGCCTGACTATACCACAACTACCCATTCTTGTGTTGTAGACATCTATCACTCCTCAGATCACTTCACCCATTCCCAGAACAATCCATTCATTGGCTTACTGTCACTCTCTCCAAACCACCTTCATCATAATTCTTGGTTAATTCAATATCCATGTAGTGATAACATTTCCAAAAACCTAACACTTTAGCTCTTGAGCTCCTCTCAGTAATTTGTCCTCTAACCCTACGGTGGGGCCTCACACTGTTATCATGCCCAAGAGCTGATCGTGCCCTGGAGCTGGTTGAAACAAGTGCAGCTCCTCCATCATCATGATTTCAGACATCCCATCCTATGGACCCCTCCTCTTCACTTCATTCCCCCAAATAATCCCAGGCCTCTAGGACCTATAATCCAATAATTCTACCACCTCTTAACTATCCCTAATCCTTTTCCATGTCCATTTTTCTTTTCTTATTCCAATCAAATTTCAGTGTCAATCACTCCATCACTCTGTGCTATATACCTTAAACTTTTTTGCTACTCTTTCATTGTTATATATACACAAACCCAATATAAACACAAACTTCTCTCTCTCTCTCTCAGGTCTGCAAAAACTCAGCTGAATGTAATGGGCAATAAAACACATCTATGCTGATGGATTTTGTTTTAAATGCATGATCACCAACTTCAAGCAGAACCCAAGTATTTCCCAGCAATCATCCTCCAGGTCCTAAACCACTCACTCTCCCACTCTCCTAGACAATCATTTACCATTCTCCTGTCTTTAAACCTCCATCACTTCAGACCCATCCTCACTCTCAGCTGATCATTTTGCTACTTCCTATTTCACTGAGAATGAAAGAGCAATCACAAGACAAACTTCTATGGAATTCTCACAGCACATCTCACACCTGTGCCCAAATATTCTGCCTTGACTCTTTGACAATGAACAAACCATTGAAAAACCCACTCAGCATATCATTCCAGTAGTTCAATCCTCTGCATAATTTTTCCATTCTCTTTAGCATACAAACATGTAGTAATTTTCCTTTTTAAAAAGAAAACTTTAAAAATTATAAAACATTTAAAAGTTATCTTTAGAAAAAAATTTTCTCCTTTCCCTTCATACATCAAAAAAAAAAAATGTTTCTGTTCTATTTCTTCAATTTCTGTTCTCTTATTCCTCTTTGAAGAGACCCTTGTCAGACTTTCATCAACTCCACTTGTCCATCACTCCTCCAAAATCACTGAGTTCAAGGTTACCAATGAACCTCCGTGTTGCTGAATGCAATCATCAATTTTGGTCTTATCTCATTTGACCTATCAGTTGTATTTCATGCAGGAAATCATTTCCTCTTCCCACGAATATTTTCTTCACTTCCAGACCACCACACTCCTGATTTTTTTCTTCCACTTTATTTGCAGAGCCTTCTCAGTTTCCTTGTTGGTTCTCCTTGTCTTCTCGACCTCTAATAGGGTATTTAACTTCTTTTCTATCTTCATTCACCCCTTGGTTAGTGCTGTGGTCCATATGTCTATGTTTCCCCAAAAATTCATACATTGAAACTTAATTCCAAATATGATAACATGGGGAGGTGAGGTCTTTCGGCAAGTGATTAGAAAATACGGGCACGACCTCCATAAATAAGGTAAGAGTTCTTAGGAAAGAGGCTCAAAAGAGCTTCTTGGCCCTTTTCTACCACGTGAGGAGGCAGAGAGAAGATGCCATATCTGAGGAATGGAGTTTCACTTGACACTAAATCTCTGTGCTTAATCTTGGACTTCTTGACCTCTGGAACTATGAAACATAAATGTTTGTTGTTTTAAGCCATGCAGTTTATGGTGATTTTGTTCTAGTGGGCTGGATAGACTGAAAAAGTAAGCTCATTTAGTTTTTTTTTTTTGCTTCAAATTTTGTGCATGTACCTTTGGTACCTATAGCTGCAGTCCAAACTTCTTTCTTGAACTCCTGTGCCCAACCAAAGACATCTCTCTAGCAACCCTTCCCTCTTTGTCCCACATCATGTACTCCATACTACATCATTTCCATCACCTTCCCCAGCTTGGCTTCCAGGTCAATGCTCTTGCTTGGATTTTCTTCTTCATTTCTGGTCCCTCTATAATTCCTTGGTGATTCCTCAACTTCTCTCCAAACCCTCAGTGTTGGAGAGTTCCAGAACTCAGTTCCAGTAAACTTCTCTCCTCTATTCACACTGCCATCCTAGATGATTTCAGTCAGACTCATTTTAATATCATTCATATGCCAATAACGTTTACATGTGTATCTCCTGCCCAGCCATCTTTCCTCAAACTCCAGGCTCATGTTTCCAAGTTTCTAGTCTGTTCCCCTACTTCACTCACTAATGAGCATTTCCAACTTGACACATTCAACACTTAGCTCCAAATCATTCCCCTCAAACATAATTCTCTTACAGTTCTGTTGTCAGGACAAAATCTTGGAGTCATGCTTAATTCTTCTCTTTCACACTCCACATCCATCCAAGAGTAAAACCTGTCAGCTCTACTTTCAAACTTCCCAGAATTGAACAACTTCTCACTACCTCCACTTCTATCACTATGATCCAAACCACCGCCATCTCTCACCTACATTCTTCGGTTCATGACTGCTGTCACTGATTCCACCTTTCTCTCTACAGTCTGTTTTCCACATGCTGATCAGTGATCCATTTAATTTTTTTCTACTGGTTTCCCATCTTATTCTGAGTAAAGTCAGAATTCCTTACACTGGCTTATAGGCTCTACACTCAGAATGCCATCACTTCTCTGACCTCGCCTATTACTACCCTACCTCTTGTCAACTTCACTACAAACCCACTGGCCCCTGCCTCGGGACATTTCTGCCTATTGTTCCCTTGCCTGGAATGTTCTTCCCCTGATATGTGCATGTGTTGCTCCTGCATCTCCTGATCTTTACTCATAAGCAACTTCTCAGTGATGCTATTTTAATTTCTATGCCTTATTCTCTCCCCATACTTTTTTTCTTAGATCATACCTAACATACTATGCAATTAATTAACTTATGTACTATCATTTTCCATTTGCCAACATGTATGTTCCATGTGGGCAAATTTTTTGCTCTTGTTTTGTTTGTACAACATTGCTATATATACCATTACATGTATGTACATACAGATATGCCTGTATGTAGGCCTCTAGGTTTTGTATAAACAGTCACGTGCCACATACTGACATTTTGGTCAGTGATGGATGTCATATACAATGGTGGTCCCCAAAAATTGTAATTGAGCTGAAAAATTCCTATCACCTACCGAATCTTATCTGTCTTAATATCATAGCACAATGTATTACTCACATGTTTGTGGTGATGCTGGTGTACATAAACCTACTATACTGCCAGTCATGTAAGTATAGCACATATAATTATGAACAGTACACAGTACCTGATAATAATAAATACCTTGTTGCTGTTTATGTATGTATTATATCATACTTTTTGCTTATGCCTTTTACTTATACTTCTACTTATGAACTTACAAGGTTTACCATAAACAGTATGACATGTTACACTGGCAGCAGCCTCATACATCTCCAGTTTACCCTGTCTCTTGACTATATCAAGAAGCCATATCAAGTGATTGGCATATACCATTAGGTTTGTGTGAGTATACTATGTGATGTTCTTCCAGTGATGAAATTCCTTAACAACCCATTTCTCAGAACATATCACTGTCATTAAATGACTTCACCCAGAACAGAGCTTGGCATATAGCAGATGCTTAATAAACATATAATGAGGAAATTAAAGGCAACCCCAATTATAACCTCTCTAATCAATCTTCCTCCTGTCTCCAAAATGATCTAATTAAGGGGGAAATCTGCTTAACTCAATCTTTAGTTTAAAATCTTTCAGTGGTTCTCCAGTACTAAAGCTGATGCAAACTGAAATATCTAGTTAGGTATATTCCATAAATGTGATAAATAAAATGTATATGTGGAGGTAGGGTCGGGAAACATGTGAAAAGCAGACAGTTGGGACCTACCTAAGAACATTTGATCCAATTCTTTTAAATAATTTTGTCTGTTACTTAGCAATTGACAGAGAAAAAGAAAGAAACATCTCCACAGCATGGATTGGTGGGCACTGAGCAGGTCTGCTGTGCTTACTACCTTCTGGGCCCTATAACACCAGAGAAAACAGACTGTACATAATCACAGACTACACTTTTGCAATGCAACTGAACATATTGGTTTTTTTTTTTCATTACTAAATAACCAGGCAAGGAAGCAAGATGTCACTGTTGGCATAGTCAGAAATTATATCCAGAACCCAGATGTTTGAACCAGATGATTAAACTTGCTAAAGGCAGTCTTTACAACTGTAAGCAGGTAATTATGCTTGATATTCAGAGTGACATGATTGGGGATCTAACATAGGTAACCTTCCATTCAGTGATTCCCGTCTGCCAGGACTTTACCTACATAGGGAGAACATCATCAGCACCGACTGAGGTGTATTTCCCATGAGGAATCAGGAAGACAGGAGAAGCCACAGTCACAGAACTTCCCATAGCTGAAAATCTCCTGGAGTACTTTGCTGAAAATGGATCCTTTGGGTTCATCAAAGCAAACTGTACTTTCAAGACTTCTGTGTCAGTGTCCCAGCCTAGTCCTCAGTGGACTTTGACAATGGCATACAAGGACTTTACGATCCACTAGTGTTTATAGGGAAATCTCAGCTCTCAACATTCCCAGCACACACTGCACCTACTATTGCCAAGGATCCATTCTCTCCTGTCTTGCAGCCTTTGTAATTTCCTAGAACACCCATCCCACCCACAAGTTCCAGGCAAACTGCTCCACCCCAAGTATAGACTTCTCTAGGAAGCCTTTATAGATGCACTCAAGTCAGCTAATTACTTCTCTTTTCCTGCACTATATCCAGTACATATCTCCGTCCTGACTTGACTTTATTAATTGAAATTATTATTTTATCTCAATTCCATAGGGGTGGTAAGCTTGTCTAATGTATCTTCAAAATACTGAGGCCTGACCTAGTATATGGCACTTAAGAGGCACTCAATGAATGCTTTTTTAATTTAATTTAATTTTAATTAGAAAAGATTGATCAAATCAGTGGGGCTAGCATAAAGGTTACATTAGGGAAGGGTGGAATGGGGAGGAAAAGAAAATATTAAAAAATATAAGTTGTACATTTATCATAGTTCATACAAATAAAGACATTATTTTGCATTGGAAAAGAATGTATCCCTGAAATTTTAAAAGATGATATAGTATAATACACTAATTATAATCAAAAAACATAATTCACTATTCAGAACTCCTAGGAGCTAATTCAATAGAATATTTACATCCTACATAAAGCAAACTGGTAAGAAAACACTTATATTCTCAAAAATAAATTGGCACATTGTATAGAATAAATAAAAATTACATGAGTTAATATAAGTAGGTTAAAATATTCAAAATATTCAATACTACCATCAATAAAATACAAATTGAAATAACTAGGTAGCTACTAAAAGTGTTCAATTCAAACCTTTTGCTCACATTCTACCACCAACTGTTCTAGACATGTAGCAGGTCTAATCAACATAGATCTTCTAGAAATCGACTTGAGTTCATGGTTGCTAATTTAACATTTAAATTTTTTTCCCAAAACAAAGGAGACTATAGATACATGATTTATATCCAGTGAAATTTTTAGAAAGCTGGAAACATCCCCAAAAGAATTAGTAAGTAAAAAAAGTGTAACTACTCTTTCACACAGTCATAATCATAATAACTGAGCAATGGTTTTTCCTCATGGAAAAATTATGTAATCATAGTAATGATGACCAATATTTATTGAGCATTTACCACATGTCAGATAATATGGTAACTATGTGACATGTATTATGAGATAGATACTAGAATGGAGTTGCCAGCCTTAGCAAATAAAAATACAGGATGCCCAGTTCAATTTAAACTTCAGATAAACAACAAACAACTGCTTTGCATACATATGTTCCATGCATTACTATGCACTGTTTACCTGAAATTTTTTTTTTAAAATATTTATTTATTTATTTTTTAGTTTTCAGCAGACACAACATCTTTGTTTGTATGTGGTGCTGAGGATCGAACCCGGGCCGCACGCATGCCAGGCGAGCGCGCTACCGCTTGAGCCACATCCCCAGCCCTACCTGAAATTTAAATTGGACTGGCATCCCATATTTTACCTAGATATTAGTAACCTAGATCCTTGTAACCCATTTTACTGATGAGAAAACAGGATACAGAGGCTAAATAACTTTTCCAGGGCCATGCAGCAATAAATAGTGATAAAAAGCTATGTTTGCAAGAAATTTTACCTACATATGATTACGTATAGGTAAAATAGATAAATGCCAATGGACCACAGCTAAAAGGACATGTGGGGTAGATGATACCACTACCAATGATACCTATTTATCAAGCAATAATAAAACATTTACTCTGGGCATTGTGCCACAGGACCCATCTACTCCCATTTGACAGATGAATAAAATGGAGAGTGAAATCTTTTGCTTAAGGTCACTAAGCTGGTAATTGCAGGGTCAGAGTCTGACTCCAAAGCCTTGGCTTATTCTGATTTTCTCAGTGATTTTCTTGTTCTCTTTCTTTCTTTCTTTCTTTCTTTATTTTTACTTTCAAGTACATTTCTATCACTGTTAATTAAAAAAAAATTTGTGTGATAAAATGCACACACAAGGATGCATGAATATTTCAAGGAGATCTGCAAAGCATACTCTTCAGGGTTTGCTTTGGTCTACAGACATTCCTAGAGAGCCAACTAAATGAAACATCTGAAAGAAAAAAAATTGTGATGCACAATTCTGGCTACAAGGAAGATCAATGATCCCAGTGAAAACTCCACAACTCACATTGTAATTTCATTCAGAAAGAAGTGCATACTCTACCTTATCCTTAAAAAATGATACTGCTCTCCCATTTAGGCCTCTCACTAAGTAAGCTCTTCCCCTACTCTATACACATTGGCATGTGAACTTGTTAGTTCCCTCAAGTCACTCTGGTAAGGAGTGAATTATGAATTTTTTCTAAGCAACCATATAGAAAATTTCACATGCACACATGAACACAAAAGTGCCAGTATGCTTTTCCAGTAAAAACAATATTTATGTTCTATACATAATAGGGAATTTTAGCATGAGTTTCCCTCAGCTGTCAGATTAATTTTTTACTTCAGAGTTTTGTCCACATCAAAAAGTGTGTGCCTGAGAGAGGCAGCTGGCCACAGGGCTGCCTGTGATGCCTTTACCACAATTTGCTTTTTTTTTCCTCTCTTGATAATTACCTCATGACTAAACCATTCACTGGCCCATGTAGAGGAATCCCACAGAGATGAAAACACACTTGTTTAAATAAAATATTTATGAAGAAGCCCTAAAATGTCACTGAAGTAAATGCAAATTAGATCTTCACATATTGTGCATCCAATATGCCACTCATTTCTTAAAAGACTTTATTTCCTGATTGCAATTAACATTAATTTTTTAAAAAAATTAATCCCATTGTGCATAATCACACCAAAGTCTATTCATAAAAATCTGGTGTTTTAAGATTTATTTTCTTTTGACTGACTTGAAAAGTTTGAATTAAGACTAACCTTTAATCACGATGGTTATTTTGAAGATTTTTTTTCCTCAGAAACTATATTTAATTATTATTTCACATGTACATTTCCTAATAAGTGATTTCACTATAATTTATCACAAGGTGACATTAACAAAGTTCCAGCATTCTGGCCTTTAATGAACTCTTTGAACAATATTTTTCTCAATATAATTTGAGATTCTTTCCCCCTCCTTCAAATTGGGTTCGATACAATAGAGTCTCATTATATTCTTTTCATGATATTTTTAAAGAGATCTCAAAATAAAAATTTGGCATAATATTGTCACAAGAAAGTTAGGAAAGAGCTAATATGGAATCTAACCATACAAGGGTAATAGTCAAGCTCCCTGGTTTTTGATACCATTTTTTCCTAATTTTGCAAAAAAGAAATGTGATCTGAGCCAAGAAGAGTTAGGTGCTCTCATTCTTTGCCTCATGGTTTCAAAGTTGTCCTCCACTGGGTTGTACATTAGAATCAAATGAAGAACTTAAAAATTATACTGATACCAGGTCCTATCCACAGACAATTCTGATTTAATTGGTCTAAGATACAGCCTGGTCATTATTAAATTTGTGTTTTTTTCTTTTTATTTGTTTGTTAGAACTCCGTATTTCTAATATGCAGCCAAAGCTGAAAATCATTTGTCTAAAAAAATTTTTTTTTCCAAATACAGTAACATTTATCTGGAGAGAAGGATCACTAATGATGAGACTTAAGGCTCTGCTTCACAACCAGACCTTGTGAATATTTTATAAACCTTGGGTACATGCTAAAGAGTCTCCAGAATACGAAGATGGAATGAATGGAAAACTAGTACCCTGGACAGAATTTGTGATAAAATACTAAGGTGAATCTCTAGTTACATAAATTTAACCTACAACTGAGGATTAAATTACACAAGTACAGAATAGAGAAAATAGGTTTAGGATGACTGTTAGAAAAAACATTCTAAGTTCTTAGTCTATTCATCCCTCCATATCTGTGGGTTCCATCTCTATGGATTCAACCAACCATTAAAAATATTAGAAAAAATTGCATCTGTACTGAACATGTACAATTTTTTTCTTGTCATCACTCTTTAAATAATATAGTATAACAGCTATTTACATAGCATTAAGTATTATAAACAATCTAGAGATGATTTAAAGTTTATGGGAGGACATACATAGATTATATGCAAACATAACATCACTTTATATAAGGTAATTGAGCATCCTCAGATTTTGACATCATGAGGGGTCCTGGAACCAGTGTCCTATAGGCACCAAGAGGCAACTATAAATGTTATGTGACTACCTAAGAAGCTACTTTGACTTAGACCAAACTCTATTTTTCAAAAAAGATACATAGCCTCTGGCTACTTTACTTCTCTACACTTCACTTTGTTCATATATACCAATAACTTTTAGTAATGCTTCTGGTATTTTAATGTGCCCACAACTCCCTTGAGGATCCTATAAATATATAGATTCATAGTCAGTAGATCTGGTTTTAGCCTGAGATTCTGCATATCTAACAAGCTCCCAGATGCTGCTGATGCTGCTGGCCCACCCCACAGACCAGAGCTTTGAGAAGCAAAGTCTCAGAAAACTGTTAGGAGGACCAAGAGAAATGACCTACATAAAGTGTTTGTTGGTACCCTACCAGAAAAAAACAAAAATAAAAAAAAAACAGGAAAATTATAAAAACATGTTTAAAAACTAGAAATTATATGATCTAATCCTATTGTCTTTCCAGATGTGGACTACAGTAGGTCCAGATAGTTTAAGATTGTTCCCTCCTAACAGCCAAAGATGTATAATGGAGAAGAGGGATGAGACTAATTCTGAAAAAAGTATAAACATGATCAATAAGTAGAAGTGTAAGAGAGCTTTTAATTCCTACAAGGGAAATCTTCCAACAATAAATGCAACTCTACAACCAATTGGCCTATTGACAATGAAGTCTCCAGTTACAAACTATAAGCATAAATCAATTGGTGATATTCAGAAAATATTCTAAATATTCAGATCTCAGGTTACAATACAACTAAGCTTGTCTACCTAAAGAGGCATCATGCACACACTTAATACGTACAAAATGTGAAAAACAAAATAGAAAACTTGTCATTTCCCTCCCAACTCCAACCTTCTTTATGAAATCTTCTGCTCAGCAAATGGAGTTACTTAGGTCAAAAACCTTTAGGATCATCCTAATACATCTTTCATTTTTCACATTCCTTCCATCAAAAATACTAGTGGGGCTGGGGATGTAGCACAGTGGTAGAGTGCTTGCTTAGCATGCATGAGGTCCTAGGTTCAATTCCTAGTATCAAAAATTAAAAACAAACAAAAAAATTAGTGGCTGTACCTTCAAGTTGTGTCCACAATCCAGTTACTTCTCACCACCTACATTAGCACTATCCTGATCTATCCTTAACCATCACCTCTTTCTGCATTCCTGAAATAGCTTCCTAACAGTTTTCTCTGTCTTTATCCTTCCTCCACAGCATTTTCTCAGCATAACATTCAGTGTTGCCACTTCTCAACAATATTTAAGGCTTTGTATATATTCAGAATAAACACAAAGTCCTTACAATCATTAACAAGACCTTATAGGATCTGCCCTCTTCAACCCTTGACCACATTTTTTGTCACTCTCCATTTTTTCACTCTTCTCCAATCACCTCTGACGTCACTGCTCTTTGTAGCAGTGATGTTACTGCCTCAGGACCTTTTCACTTATTCTTCTTTCTGCCCCAGCCACACTGGTCTGTGACACCGCCTTACCCTACCTCTGAAGAAATGAACAAACATCCTAGATACAGTGACACTCTGCTATCCATAGGGGATTATAACTAGTTTTCTCCTTTTATAACTAATATTTTTAGTGGAGTTTGAAAAAACTAGCTACCACTGTGTGGGTATGAACAGACAATAGGCAAAGAAAGCTGGAAGGTGGCATTCAGATGGATTTCTTTTAAAAAAAAATGGAAGTCACCCATCTACAGACAACTCTCTCTGGGGACCCATACACCAAGGCTGCTCTACACAATTGTTCTGCTTCACACCACACAATAGCTTTATTCACGTAGTGTTGTGCAGTGTAGCTTCTCCAGCCACTCAGCTTTTAGGGCTCACAGATTAAGGCCACTCTTGGCTTGCACAAACAGCTTCAGCGGGAAGGAGATAAATGCATCTGATGTAAGAATTAATGTGAGCAAGGCAAGCAAGGAAGGAAATGGAGGGAGATTTGGCCTGAGCTGAAGTGCCCTGAAGGAAAGGGTGCACTTTTGATGTCATCTTTGGCCTCATTTCCTCTCACCTTGCACTTGAAGTCTCCCTCCCCTGCCTCATGAGCAGGCTACTTTATGACACAAACTAAAGAGCCAGAGGGGCATGCGGCTACCTCAAAACCATGTGCCCTAGTTTAAGAAAGCAGAGCACTGCTTTCAGGAACTCAAAGAGCAGCAGGGCAGACTCCTATCTACAGCTATTTCTCAGCCAAGGAATCAGATTTCCTCTCTAAAGAGTATTCTTTGTGGCTCTTCCTCGAGGGCTGGCCAGTGTAGGGACTGAGGAGAGCCTAAGAAGATGGAATTCAGTCCCTTGATTCAAAGGAGCAGAGCCGCCAAGTGGCCCAAATGGTTTGGTGTGGTAAACATGCAATTTAGACAAGCCTACCCACCTTCTCTTTTAAAGCCAAAGATGATGGCTTTTGTGGGATAACAAGGAGAGCCCATGACACAGTGTCAGGTAACAAAGCAAAACGTTTTAGCACTAACACTTGCTTTGCGTGAAGCATGTTAAAAAATGATCTTGTAATCTTGCTGTGTAAGAACAGAACATCACACACTTGGGACATCTTTCTGGGACTTGTGTTGGTGAGAGGAGCACTTCATCAGCATCTCTGGTCTATGCAGGGCAAAGCATCCAGCAATGAGCCACACACAAGCTGGATACTAAACCTCCTGGGAAATCCAACTAGGATCACTGAATTCTCCTCTTTGAGGTAACACATTAGTGATCATTTGATAAACTTATTAATGTAACCCACAGGCAGTAGAGAACAATAATCTTTCTTTTTCAAGAGAAAAAAATGCTTTGAGTACAGAAAATTGATATAAACTTTAAACGGCTGGCATTCTCCACCCATATTTTGAATATCCTATCAAGGATATTCTATTTAAGTCAGGCTCAGTGTGAAACTCTTTAGGAGACAAATAATTCTCTAATATATCCTTTGGGCAAATGTATTTTTATATAATGGATTGGCTTAAAATGAGGTATACTGGTACTGAATAATTTGCACAGCAATAGCTCATTGCCAATATTTATTACACACAGGAATATCAAAGGAAAGGCCATTTTCTCATCCCATTTTAAACAATCCAACCACAATATGCTTTTTTTTTTAATTTGAAAGTTCTTAGGTTAGGAGAATATTCAGGAAAACGATTTCTCCAGGTGAGAAGACTCTCATGCAAACATTTGGAAGGAATGAACTAGTAGTGGATGAGAAGAGTGCGAGACCAGGTGCCCTTAGGGAAATCAAATGGCATCACTAAAACTCCCTCCTCCAACCTTAATTGGTCAAATGCCAAAATAAATGAACTTTCCAAAGTTAGGAGCTTCTCAACTTTCACTAGGGATAACAGCAGGTGCACAAGCCATGACGGGAAAACCCACCCAAGTGTGCTGGGCGGAGGTGCCTTGGGAGTCAGGCGCCCAGGCCCAGGCCACCTCCGCGCCTTGTGACCCGCAGGGAATGGGTTCAGGTCCAGCTGCCCAGAACCAGTAGCTTCCCACCTCCAGATCCCGTCCCGTCCTTTTCAGCCCAGACCAAGGAAAGAAACTAGGTGCTTAGGAGCCAAGGTAAGCAGCTCCCGGTGGGATTCAGCCGCAGCCGGGGTCCGTTCCCAACTCCCAACTTCCCAGAGTTTCCTCTGGCCTCGTCCCTCTTTTCACAGCTTGGGAGGCCGCCGGGCCTCCCCTGGCTCAAGACGCAGAGACTGGGAAGTAGAGTTCCAATATTAGAGCTCAGGAGCTGCCCCCAGGAGCCCTGTAAAGGGGAGCGCAGGTGGCGGGCGTGGTTCCTCCTGCCCTACCCCAGCCCACCCTAACTCGGCCTCCGTTCTGCAGCCTCCGCCCGGGTCCCGCCCGGTTCTAGCATCAGGCCACGGGGCACACTGCTTCTTGATCCCTCTTCAGGCTCAGTGGCCACCCCCTGCCCTCCGCCAGTCCGCGTCGCTCTTCTGCTTCAGGCCCCGGTCATCCCCAAGTCCCAGCCTAGGGCCCTTTTGGTCGCGTCAGACGGCGGCGGCGGTGGCAGCACTCACCTGGGTCACGGAGCCGGGGTCTGGCACGGTCCCGCAGGTGGTAGATGAAATCTTGGCAGCTGTCGTGCTCCAGGGCCCCACGGGCACAGAGCTCGGCCAGCAGCTGCAGCGCCTGGTGACAGAGCGCGTCCCTGGCCCCGGGCATCGCCCCCCCGCATCCTCGGACCGCGCCGGGCAGGCGGGCGCGGGAGACAGCCCTCCGCCTGCCAGCTCAGAGCCGCCGCCGCCGGGCGGTCCGCGCTCGCAGCCAGAGACCCGCCAAGAAACGTTCCGAGCTCAAGCCGGAGCCCCAGACGGCCCGGCCTCCCACCGGTTGCATGCAGCTCTTCCCCAGCCGGCCGGTCGGGCTTTCTCTCTCTCCCGCCCGGCCCCTCGGTCCCTCCTCCAGCGCGGAGGGGAGGTGGCGCCGCGCAGCCCAGCGCGCCTCTAGCCTTGCGCTCCGCCCGCCACTCGCTGCCGCCGGGGGCGGGGCTGGGATAGGGGTGCGCGCCGCGGGGTAGGCTCGCGGCGGCCCTCGTTTGGGCGCCCACCGAATACACCGGGCGCGTGTCGGCTTCTGGCGCAGCGCGGACCGAACTCGACTCGAACCTCGCACTCGGAACAGCCGCGCCCAAGCTTGGAGAGTGTGATCATGTGCGTGCTGCGGACGCTCTCGCCACCCAGTTCCTCTGCGGTGATGCAAAACCAAGCACCCCTTCCACTACTTCTCGCAGCCTATGTCCCAAGGCACATTCTGGGATGAGTGTCGCTAAGGTTGCAATCTGGACCACACCCATAGAAAACGGAGTGCCTGCCTCGAACTTGGAAAGCGCCTCCTGGCAGAAACCATGGACCTGAGGGTTCTAGACGCCCAAATTCTGGGTTTGGGGCCAAGAGTTAACAACAAAGGAAGGATTTCACCCACGTGGTGATTTGGACAAAGTGGAAGCTCTCCTATCAGGAGGTCAAATAAATGACTCCTGCAAAGACACCGAGGCTGACCTGGTTTTCTAGGCAACTGATGGAAATCCAAGGATTGTTAGCATTTCCCCAGCACCCACGGGAGTGTATCCCCAGATTTTAGTATTTGGAAGGGACCTCAGAGTTATCTCTCAACCTCCCAAGTCTTCAGCCCTTCCGGCAGTAAGTTCAGAAATAATCACGAAGTATTGAACTCTTTTGCTTGTGTGTCAGACACTGTACCACAAGCCTTTTGTATGTATAATCTTATTTAATTCTCTGGTTAGGTCAAAAAGTCTGTATACCTATTATCCTCATTTTGCTATTGAAAAACCAGTACTCAGAAAGGTGTCATTTGCCCAAGTTCATACGGGATAGAAGGGTACTTTTCTCCCTTTCCCTCTCTTTTGAACATTTCCTTAATACTAGTGACAAGCCTCATTCTAGAACAATTAGAAGGGAATCTCCACAACTGGCAAGGCATTCTAAGCCGTAAGGTTATGCTTTCTCTAGAGACATCTCATAGCAAACCATATTGCACAGAAAGGTATTCGGGATTCCATAGTGTTCACCCAAAATGGAAGATTTGAAATCCTGCTGTGAATGGTGCTAGGTTTCAAGGAGCTTAGAGGGGAATAGTAGAGAAAATGCAGAGTTGTGAAGAAGAATTCCTAGAGAATTGCTGTAAGACACATCCTCTGTCTAGGAAAATGAGGAGAGAGGAGAAACCAGCTGGGAGGGAGCCTATGGATGAAGTTGAGCAGGTATTGGTACTCCAAACTTATAGAGGTGGAAAGGCCATGTAACACTGAAGGTGACACTGGAGACAGCATGATGTAGAAATTGGCAGAAGTGGGTGTTAAACCTGTAAAAATATAACACCTATGTCAGAAAGGAACTGAAAACAGTAAGAAATGACTTTAATAAACCAAGTAAGATATGATAAAAACCCTAGATCAGGCCTAAATCAGTAGCTGATAGAAACATCTAAATTTGAAAAACATTTCAATTATCAACAAAATTGCAACAGTAGAATGAGGAAGAAATGAAAGACACTGAAATTTCAAAAAGTATACCTGGCTCATATGCAATGAGACCCTGAGGGCACGTAGAAATGCTAACCTAGAGTTGAGAGAGGGGAAACGCAATCAGCAGTGGAAAGGCAGAAACTGATTTGCCATATTGTATGGGTTCCTCCAAGAAAGAAGAACTGGAGAAATAGGAGAAAAATGTGGAATTTAAAATGTGGCTCAATTAAATGACTGGAAAGTAGCAATCAGAGAAGAGAGAAGAAAAGCTGAACAGAGGAGAGTCCTAGAGGTCAAGGGATGAGGAGTATTTAATAGAGGAGTGCTTAACAACACCAACTGTCAACTTTAAAACAGTTTAAAGAGAAACAAAACCAAGAACTGTCCTTTGGCTATAGCATGTAGTAAGACATTCAAGAATTAGAATAGTTACTAAGCAACCAACCTTGTGCAAGTTAAATATTTGTGCTTCAGGTTTCTCATCAGATAATACTAATAGGTGCATCATTGAATTGTTAATGAGATTACTTAAAGTAATATATGTAAATTTCTAGGAACAGTGCTGCCACACAGTATGGGCTCAATCAATATGTTTCTGTTTTTAGTATTATGTGTCTACTACAATGTACTAGGTGCTGAACACATTTTCTTAATCTATTACTCACAACATCCCAAAGTGGTGAATGGTTTACAGTCATGAGCCACATAACAAAGTTTTGGTAGATAATGGACCACATGTATGATTATAATGAAGCTGAAAGATTCCTATCACCCAGTGATATCTTTGCTGTCATAATGTTATAGCCCAGTGCATAACTCACACGTTTATGGACATGCTGGTGTAAACAAACCACTGTATTGCCAGTCATATAAAAGTCTAGTAATACAATTATGAACAGAACACAGCACTTGATAATAACAAACTATTTTCACTAATTTATGTATTTAGTACACTATATAGTTTATCATTATTTTAGAGTGTATTCCTTACACTTATAAAAAAAAAGAAAAGTTAACTTAAAATAGCCTCAGGAAGGCCCTTCAGGAGGTGTTCCAGAAGAAGGCATTGTTGCTATAGGAGATCATAATTCCATGTATGTTATTGCTCCTGAAAACCTTCCAGTGGGCAAGACATGGAGATAGAAGACAGTGATATTGATGACCTTGACCCTGTGTAGACCTAGGCTAAAGAGTGTGTTTGTGTCTTAATTTTTAACAAAAAAAGTTAAATTTTTTTAAATAGAAAAAAATCAGTAGGATAAGGATATAAATATTTTCATAAATTTTTACAATTTGTGTTTTAAATTTTATATAGTAAAAAAAATTAATAAAAAGCTTACAAAGTAAAAATGGTACAGTAAGCTAAGGTTAGTTTACTACTGAAGAAAAAAATTATAAATTTAGTGTGGCCTGTGTGTACAGTGTTTATAAAGTCTACAGTGGTATACAGTAATGTCCTAGGCTTTCACATTCACTCACCACTCACTCACGGACTCACCCAGAGCAACTTCCAGTCCTAAAAGTTCCATCCATGGTAAGTGCCCTGTGCAAGTATGCCATTTTTTAAATCTTTTTCTCCATAGTTTTATTTTACCTTTCCTATAGTTAGTTATACAAATACTTGCCATTGTGTTACAATTGCCTACAGATTCAGCACAGAAACATGTTATACAGGTTTGTAGGAGCAATAGGCCATACCATGAAGCCAAGGTAAGCAGTAGGCCAGAGCACCTCGGTTCGTGTAAGTACACTCAGATGTTCAAACAACAAAATCACCTAAGGTTGCATTTCTCATCATCAAGCAACACATGACTATTTCCTACTTTACAGATGAAGTAAAGTCATGTAGTTAAATAATTTGCTCAAGGACAAATTGGTACATTGTCTCCAAAGACAGTTACAGGCATCTTTCCCATTTCACATGGCCTTGAACAATGTGACTTCACTATTCCTCCCATCAAGAAGTTATCTACTGGATATTACCGTACACTTCTGTAGACTTTATAAACACTGTACACATAGGTACACAAAGTTTATATGTGTGCATATACGTTTATTAATATATATACATGTGTATATATACATATATGTGTATACATTAAAAATACATATATATTTTCCCCTTCTCCCCGAATCTGGGCAGGCCTTGTGACTTACTATAATCAACAGAATGGATGGAAGAGGTCTAGGGCTTAAGAGGTCTTGAAACTTTTGCAGGAAATCCTGCTGAAGAAACATCCCAAAGAATGAGAGTCAATGTTGAGAAAACATCATAGGAGAGGTAAGAGATACTACTATAAACTGAATTGTGTCCCCCCTCAAATTCTTATGTTTAAGTCCTAACTCCCAATGTGACTGTATTTGGAAATATGGCCATTAAGGATGTATTTAAAGATAAATGTGGTCATGAGAGTGAAGCCCTGATCCAATAGGATGAGTGTACTTTGAGAAGAATCATCAGTGTTTGCTTTCTCTCTTCAAATGCAAGGACAGAGAAAGCAGTGTCTGCCAGCCAGAAAGTGAGCTCCCTTTAGAAGCTGAATCAGCTAGCACTTTGATCTTGGACTTACAGCCTCCAGAACTGTGAGAAAATAAATTTCTGTTCATTATAAATTATTCAACCTCAGGTATTCTGTTACAGCAGCACAGAATGACTAAACCATGGGTATGATTCCTGGTAATGCTTTTGAACCATGAAGTTTGAGAACTTACAGTTTATATGCTGAGCAAAAGAGCCTTTGGAAAAGGACATTTAAAGTCAGCTGTGATGTCCTCTTGGCAATAATATTAATGATTGAAACAGATAATTATTAGGCATTTGTTATATTGTTATATACCATGTATTTTATATATATTACTGCATTTCCTCCTGATCATCCAACGTGGTCACACACATTATTTCTCCATTTTTGCAGAGGAAGAAACAAGTTCAGAGAGATTTTATAGCTACCCCTAAGATCCCACAGCTTATTGTTGATAGCCAGGACTCAGTTTCAAGTTTGCTTGACCCCAAAGCCTATGTTTTCTATATCATACTACTGCTTTGGATTACCTCTAGGATAAAAATACCCAATAACTACTTGTTTGACATTGCTCCAAGTCTTCTCATCATCTTGTTCATTGTCTTCTTTATGTAATTCTTTCCAAAATGTGGCACCTGAGCTGAACCCCAACCTCCTGGTGTCGTCATTCAACAGGTGGCATGCAGTATGTCCTGCTCTCTTTGTACCTCAAGTTTCTGCCTTGCTGTTTGGATGACAGTACCTCAACAAGCAGTGGATGAAATCCCATAAGTGTTTCAGACTACATCCCACTTCCAAAACATAGATTCTGTACTTGGGAAATAGTTTGGGATTACTAATGGCAGAACTTCCTAAAAATCATCATTTTGGTTGATAGAATTCCTTGCCTCTAACAAAAGAAAATAAAATTCAAGTGGCACAACTGGTTCTCAGTGAACCCGTGATATTTCTTAGTGATTAGCACTCCATTGACATGCTCACAAACCTTCTGCTTAATTATCCAAAAGAGGTATTTATTCATCCTCACACTTTGCTTCAGAGCTTGAAGAACAATTCACCTGGACCAAGAGATTAGAGGTAACTTAGAGCTCATGTTCTGTCACAATCACACTCTATTGGTCTTGATTATCAATTTCATCCTTTCCTGTTTGGAGTGAAAAACCAAAAAAAAAAAAAAGCTTTTTTTTTTTTTTTGCATTGTTTTATTCTAAGCAATATCTCTATCTCTCTCTCTTTGGAGTGAATTTTTCTTGAGAAGAAATGAAAAAAAAAATTGGGAATTGAGTAGCACCACTTTGTCCATGTGACTGTTATCATTGAACCATTATCCCAAGGAGCAGATTGTTTTGGTATGTTCAAATTCTTTATTCCTCTTTCCTAAGACTGTGTGATTTCCTTCCTGGTTTTATGATTGACAACTATAAGTTATAACTCCCATTTCTTTCACTTTAAAGAAAGTATAGATTTATTAGTTTTAGCATTTAGTATTGAGGAATACACTGAAGGACAGAAGGCAATGTTCCAGGTCAGAGGTCACGTACTACTTTGCTATGTCTTAGTAGACACTGTTTAGAATAAGGTTAGAGTAGAAAGCAGAGGTCAGATTTTTGCTGAGACTGAGAAAAACCTGGATCTGTGCATCTTCCCCTACCTGATGAATTTTTGGCTGGTGGGGATACTTACTGGGGATCAAACCCAGAGGTACTTTACTGCTGAGCTACATTCCCAGCCCTTTTTATTTTTTTAAGACAGGGTCTTATTAAGTTGCTTAGGGCCTAACTAAGTTGCTGAGGCTGGCCTTGAACTTGTGATTCTCCTGCCTCAATCTCCTGAGCTGCTGGGCAGATCAGTTTTTCTAAACATTTTTTTTTTTTAAATCCCTGAAGCTGCCTTTCAAAGTAGCTAATGCCCCTCATCCTGGACAAGTCTGAGTTGCAGTCACTTTGTATAAGATTAATGACATCCAGATCAGCTAGACTATGACACAAGTGGACATGGTTCCAACTAACTTAAGAGATGAAAGGGAAAGAAAGATTCTATTTATTTTTATTTTTAACACAATAGCTTTATTTTATTTATTTATTTTTACATGGCACTGAGGACGAACCCAGTGCCTCACGTGTGCTAGGGAAGCAAGCGCTCTACCACTGAGCTACAACCCAAGCCCAATAAAGATTCTAAATAACTAACACATTTCCTTACCTTCTGTAGCAAGCTTCCCTCCCCAGTGCTGAAAACCAGTGCAGCTTGGCCCATACTCAGATGCCTGGGTTTTTTGTTGTTGTTGTTGTTGTTTATTTGTTTTGGTTTGGGTACCAGGGATTGAACCCAGGGGCACTCAACCCCTGAGCCACATCCTCAGCCCTATTTATTTTTTTATTATGAGACAACTAAGTTGCTTACAACCTCACTAAATTGCTGACACTAGCATTGAACTCATCATCCTCCTGCTTCAGCCTTCCAAGTCACAGGCATGTGCCACCATGTCTGGCTCCAAGTGCCTGGTTATTAAGAGAAAAGGTCAAAGTGCACATTCATGGATGAGAATATGAATATTAAATATTTGAGAGTTTCAGGAAGCCTTTCTTGAGCCTTTGCTTAGTAATAAGTGGTTTTGACCCCCCTCCCCCCCAATTTTTTTTCTTTTTTTTTCTAAATACAGAGAGAAAGAAGACTAGAAGGACTTGGGGAGGGAAGAGAGAAAAACATCCAATATTTGCCTCTTTGGTCTTATGCAGAAGACCATATAAAACTCATATGTTTGTTGCAGTCAGCACCCTGTCCAAAGAACCAGGCTCAGGTTAGTTGCTAAGTATTTAAGACACATTTAATCAAATAATATATTAGTCAAATGTCTAAATGCATATAACTTTTGTGATAGATCTTAAATTTCATATTTAAGCTTTCTTTTTCTTATATCTTACATTTTTGGGGGGTTAATTTTTTCTTATATCTTACATTAATTGGTTATAACTACAAAATCTTTCATCAAAATAGTCTTTCTTTATACTTCATTTTCTCTAAATATTTTTTCACAAATATTATTCAAACTTTATCCTCTTAGTATTGGCTATACTATGAGTTATCCGTACTGCAAATTTTCTTCCTTTTCCTTTCTACTTCTAACTACCTTATCTTAATTTCCTTCTTTCTCATTTTCTTTCCATAAATTCAATCTGCAAAGCTTTTATTGGGAAGCAAAGTAGAATTTGGAACTCTAGAGGTCTATTTCTAATTTATTATAACATTACATTATAATTCATTTTACTGTAGTTTTTAAAATTTATACTATGTGCCAGATACTCTAAAAAATGCTCTAAAAATATATTAACTCATACAATCTCCATAACAATCCTATAAGGAGGGTATTATTATTAGTTATCCCTATTTTTTAATGGAGGAAACATAATCACAGAAATTTAATAGCCTGCCCAAGTTCACATAATTGGTCAGTAGTAGAGTTGGGCTTCTATGACTCCTATGCCCTGTGTTTACCACCCTCTGTAGGTGGGCCCAGGTGACAGCCTAGAGCTCATATCCTGAGGTGAAAAAGCCCTAATGGCCATTAGGAGCAGTATTGGCCTTGTGCCTTCTCCAGCCCTGCTGGATGCACTCAAATCTTTGCCTTGGTTTTGTTTTCTGTATGTAATGATGGGCAGGGTCTGACCAATGTATGTTTGTATCCTATTTTCCAGACTGGCATGTGTATCCACTTAGTCAACTGCTCTGCATTTCGTGCTGTATGCTGTGCTTAATGTATTTTTAATTTAATCATTACCACAATCATTTGAAATAGTTATTGTTATTACCTTCTTGATTGTATAGATTTGAGCATCAAAACCCTAAGTAACTTACCCAAGGTCATACAGAGATTCAAATCCATATAAGGGAGACTCCAGAGAAAGAAATTTAACTGCCAAACAATATTCCTCCCCATAAATCTCAGAATTTTGTCTGGCAGTATTTTTCAAGTTTTATATATAGTTTCGGAGATTTTTATGATCCCCTGGACATTTGCAGGAAGATCAAATCACCGTTTTAAAATGAATTATATGCAGCATATTACTAAATAATTCATTAAAAACCCAGGTGAGTATACTACAGACAACTAGCAAAACACTCTGTGTTCCTATTATTTTGCTAATCCTGTCCCACCTAAAATATCCTCAATTCCCCTGGGAACTGAATCCTCTCCACTGACTTTCTCCTGTGTATATCCTATTGCTACTTTCCTTCTGCACTTCTGCCTCTTGTGTCCATATGCATTAGAATTACCTTCCTCCAACAAAGAGACCTTAATTTCTCCATCTGCAACTCATCAAGGTTCAGATTTTATAGAGAGCTTTTTCACTAACCGTACATGTATTTTCTTCTCATTCAGTCACTGCAAAATAAATGATGCCCTGTGCCATACAAATATGTTTTCTCTCCTTCTTCCTGGACAATACTAAGTTACTCTTTTATCTCTTTCCTCTCCTTTTCATAGGAATCTCTAAACTATGTGCTATGTGTATGTTTATCTAGTTGGGAAAGAGTATACTTTTCTGGGTTTGGCCAGTATAAATAAGAAAATAACATCCCAGGATGCAAGTGAATGTAACAGATAAGCTATTCTTTTCTTTCTTTCTTTTGTTTGTGGGGGGTGGGGGCATGGCAGCGGGGTCTGGGAATGGAACCCAGGGTCTTACACATGCCAGGTAAGAACTCTACTACTGAACTACATCTGCTGGCATAGACTTTGCAATTCTCCTGCCTCTGCCTCTAGAGTAGCATGCTATAGCATGATGCACCCCTGCACCTAGGAAGCTTTTTTTTTTCTTTCTCCCTTTGAACCATTTTATTTCCTATGGAGAACATTTTTTCCAAGGACAGTTAGAATCAGGTTCAGCAAAGCACAGCAGTATGCCTTGGTGAGGGCTTATTTTGCATTTTTTGCAGGGTCTTCTGAATTTAGACCTCTTTTTAGATAGTGTGGTGTGTTGAAAGGAAGGAAACTCATAAAGTTCAGATAATAAAGGTTTTATGCAAACTATGAACTTTAATGAACTGTAGATGGCTGCCTGATTTTGAGGATTTAATTAGAGGAAGAGATGTATCTTTTAAACTATAACTTTAACCTCCATTCATTAGAATAAAAGCACATGCCTTAATTTTTATTTTAGATCTAAAAAACAGGATCATAATATATCAGTTGTCCTACTTGAAACAGTTCTATTTAAAGCAACATAATGATATTTGTGAACTGCTTAAAGTGTATTACCTGAATAAAATAGTAAGAGATAGTCTTATTCATTTTTTGTTTTAAAATGCTTGCAATATTAAAAGATATGTTCAAAGTTTATATTAAAAGATACACTCAAAGCTTATTTTGTGGATTTTTTTAAGCCTTTGCCATGACATTTATGAGGAAAATGTCTTGCAAATATTATTCAAGGAAGAAAACGTAGACAGGTTTTCGAAAGTGTTGGTTTTTCCTTTTCTTTTCAATTATGTTCCTATTTTTCTTCAGTCTCCAGAGATTTTTAGGCTCAATTTGAACTTACACTCACTTGAAGTAAATCTATTTTATGAGCCTTTGAACACAGATGCAAATTAAAATGAAGAAGGTAGTTGTTACTTACAAACACAGACATTTAGGGTGGAGTAGCTTGGGCAGGGGGGAGAGCTTGGGAAGGGGGGAGGGACGTTTAGGAACAACTACTTGGCCATCTCTTTGACCTCTGAGAACTGCCTTGGTTTTCTTCTTTTCAGGAATCCGTCTTAACATTGTCTTTTACTAGTTTCTTTTCTACCTGACCCTCCAACTCTTGGTGTGCCCGACAGAGGACTTCTATTCCTCTCTTACTCATCAGGGGAAATCTTGTTAGCATTCATACATTGAGCTGCCTATGTGGCAACCATTTAAAGGTATAACTTCACCTTCACCTCAACACGTTTCTTAACCATGCCTCCTTATTTAAGTGTTATTCATTTAATTGCCCAGGTCTGAATTAATGCATTATTACCTTTATCCCTTTCCCTTCCTTCCTCCTAATAGAACTCACCAGGTTTTTGGCAAATAATATATGCCTAATCTGCTTCTTCTCCCTGTTCTCACTCCATTACCACTGTCACCTCTGCTGGACCCTCTAGTAATATCTTATGGCAAACATATCAGTTGCTTACTCAGCATCTATTAATCTTCAGTATCTATTAAGCTCCTAATATTATTTTCAATAGCCACTTTCTTCCACCTTGCCAGGTCTTTAAGGGAGTCTGGCTCCTTCCCCTGATCCTGGTGGTTGAAACTAATATATCTGAGGCAACTGTAATACCATTTTCCTTACCTATGACTGGTTTAGGAAGGAGCATCTGACCAAATTATAGGCAGCAGGACCTGAAGGAAAATCTGTAGAGGACTATTGAGAAATATTCCTGGGCTAAAAAAGGGACAAAAGGAATATAGAGTCTCCTTCTGAAATAGGAATTTGGGGATGGGGGGGCAGGGGTGTACTAAATCACAAAAGAAAAGTGCCAGTGAATCCTTGGAATTTAGGAAATTCCAGTGAACCACTGAAGTGCAGAAAAGGCCCAAGAACCACTGGAATGCGAAACAAGCAACTGAGTGAGGAACTCATCTTGTGCCTTTGGCTCCAAAAGTTAACATGCTCTGGGGGCAATTTACAAGCCCTAGAAAAACTGATAAGAAATTGCATAACTCTGTCCTGACTCCACCTCTAATAGAGCCCCTAGCTACTGTCCCTCTATAAATAGAAGAACCCCAGAACAAGAGAGACTTCTCACTCTCAGCAGATAACCAACACTGTCCCTCAAATGTGTCTCTGCTTTCCTAAATAAATCTATCTGCCCCTCTAATTGACATATCCTTGAATTCATTTCTGTGATGATTGTCAAAAATCCCACTGGTACTGAAGTGGGGACCCCTCTCCAGGAACTCCTCAGACCTCCTCAGGTGATCTTTTTACTTTTGGACACTGTCATGTCTAATCTAATACTGTGCTTGGAACTGCCAAAAACTGTAACCAACCAGAGAGGATAAAACAAGTGCACATAGGACACCATTCTTGCAAAATGGAGCCTAAGTCTTGATGGCACACCTTTGCCATCTCCTTCCTCTGTACTTCTTGTTATGAAAATGCATTCATTTCCATGTACTTGAGCTACTCTGAAGCAGTATTTTCTGTTATTCACCCGTAGGTACTGGGGATTGAACCAAAGGGTACTTAACCACTGAGCCACATCCCCATCCCTTTTTAAACATTTTATTTTAAGACAGGGTCTAGCTAAGTTGCTTAGGACCTAGCTGCAGCAGGCCTCAAATTTGGAATCCTCCTGCCTCAGCCTCCCAAGTCACTGGGATTACAGACATGTTCCACTAGGTTCAGCTGTTACTTACCTTTGAAGGCTTATGTGTCAGAGTTCCTAGTTGTCAACAACAGAGCCCCTTAAACTTATATAGTTTAAGCAAAATATATAAAAGAACATCCTGGAGTAAGAATACTTGAGGCCAGGTAGTTGGGAATGATATCCACACTTCACCAGCAGACAACAGTGATGACTTCCACAATTCCACCATTGCTGAGACAGGCACAGCAGTTCACCAGGACAGAGGCTGGTATGATATTCACCACTAGCAACTGTGCCTCCTCTGAAAGCTGAACCTCCCTCCACTACTTTCACCAAAATGTACTCTTTGTAGTATCCTTTCCTTCATGTTTCCCACCCTGGCCCCCATCGATTAGAAGTCTCAGTCAGTTGGGTCAGATTGGCACTTAGCTCAGGTCATTTACCTTTGCCCTAACTGCGAGGGAGGTTAATAGAGTCTCCAGTTTCTACCTTGTGAGGGCAGGACTCAAAAAGGGAATGCATTTATTATCTAGTTCCATGAAACAAATTACACGAAAAACTGAGCAAATTAGAACAACAAGCATATTATTTCACCATCTCTAAATGTCAGGAATCTCGAACAAGTTTAGGTGGATAGTTCTGGGTAAGGATGTCTGGGGCTGCTTTCAAGAGCACTTACTGGCTGGGTTTTTGTTGTTGTTATTGTTTGTTTTTGTTTTGTTTTGTTTTTACCAGGCAGCCTCTCCACTTGAGGAATACCTGAGTATTCTAAAAAAAAAATACTATTTGGATATATGAATATGAATGGAAAGAGGGGGTTGAGAAAGAAGGAGAGAGAAAGAACACCAGACATAAGCCATGGTGTTTTAATATTAGAAGTGATAGGCCATCTCTTCTGTTATGTTCTGTGAGTTACCCAAATGAGACCCTGACACTATGTGGAGGAGAATACACAAGGATGTGAATGCCAATGTGTAGGAATCAGTAGAGGCTATCTTGAAGGCTGATAACCACAATGGTAAATTCTTCAAACTTGGTGTATAAAAGAAGCATGATGGATTGGGTGTGGTGGGACATGCCTGTAGCTGCATCCCAGCAACTCAGAAGGCTGAAGCAGGAGGATCACAAGTTCAAAGCCAGCCTCAGCAACTTAATGAGGCACTGAGCATATTAGCAAGACTGTCTCAAAATAAAAAATAGAAGGGCTGGGGATGTTGTTTGGTGATTAAGCACCCTTGAGCCCACTGTGTTCAATCCTTAGTACCCCCCCCAAAAAAAAGATAGTCATAAAGGATGAAAAATATTCATTAGAGCAGTGCTTTCCAGTCTTTTTCACATTGTGGCAGACCTGGGAAAGAATACTATTTATTCAGCATGTTTAAGCTAATGTATGAGTTTCTCTGGGACCAGACCAACCCTGCAGCTTTGTCCAACCCAGTCCTTTCCAGATTCACCATAAGTCAATATCTTTACACCTACAACTTGTGTATGTGCTAAAACATCGTAACCTGTAGACTTTTTTTTTCCAATCTTGCCTCCTACAATCCTTTCTCCTCAAAGCAGCCCTGGTGATCTTTTAATTCATGGCTTAAATCACATCAATTCACTGCTTAAACCTCAAATGGTTTCTAATCTCACTGGAAATCGAACCCAAGCTCCTTTGTGTGATCTGTAGTGTTCAGCATAACTGAGCTCTCCTTAGCCTTTCTCACACCAGCTGTACTACTCTCTCCCTTGCCTGGTTGTCTCACTACCTTATTCTCTTTCTGTTCCCAAATATAATCAGCTGGTTACCAATTCACTGATGTTTCATTTGCTCTTTCCTTAACTTAGACACATCTCCTCAGCTGGCTCCTTCCTTTTCTTCACACGTTAGTTGTCACATATCATCACCTTTTCAAGAAGCCTTCCATCTTAGCCATACCTTAATGCTCAACTTCACATCAGTCCTTTTCCTTCATATCCCATGTTACTATCAGAAACTATCTTGTTAATTCTATTGAATATAACTATTGAATATCTACTTTGTGCTAGAAACTGTTCTGGATACTGAGTATCTATTTGCTTTTTTTTTTTTAATTTATTCCCATCCCCCATTCCTTCTACCAACTAGGGTGTTTACTCCATGAGGGTAGGACCTTGCCTGTCATGCTCATCACTGAGAACCCAACATCTAAGATGTTGCCTGACACATAAGAAGGATCTAGTGAATATTTGCTAAATAAAAGAAGGTAGATAATTAAGGGCAACACTCAGATCCACATAGGTCAGGACATCACAGACACATAAGAACCAGTCAAAGAATCATGCTCATCAGGAGATAGAATCCAAGTGACCATTCTAGATCTAGATGAATGCAGGAGAAGGAATAGAACTGTGAAGAACCAACAGTCAGATGGGAGGAAATCACCCATGCAGAACAAGTTTCCCTCCATTGTTATCTTTTTACTGTCAATCTTATCAACACAGATTCAACTAGCAATGGGTTGAACATTGCCCCCCCATTCAAATTCATGTCCACCTGAAACCTCACAATAAAACCTTATTTTGAAGTAGGATGTGTGCAGATATAATTATTTAAGAATCTAGAGATAAAGTCAGCCTTGACTTAGGGTGGGCTCTGTATCCAGTGACGAGTGTCCTTACAGAAAGAAGACAGATCACAGAGAGATACAAGAAAAAAAACAGAAATTACAATGCTACAGCTATAAGCCAAGGAATCCTAAGAAATTGCCAGGAGCCATCAGAAACTAAGAAGAGGCAAGGAAGATTTTTTCCTAGGATCTTTAGGAGAAACATGGCCCTGCTGACACCTTGATTTCAGAGTTCTAGCCTCCAGAACTCTGAGAGAATAAATTGTTGCTTAAACTACCAAGTTTGTGGTAACTTGTTGCAGCAGTCCCAGAAAATCATGCAACGGCCATGCTGATTCCCTGCCTCCCCACTGCCACCTGGGTTTAGAGTAATTGTTCATTAGTTTAACAAGGTAAGTTGAGGTTGACAACTTGCCTAGTATTTGGCAAAGAGCAGAATATTTTTTAAATGTTTGTTGAAATAAATGTTTGATGACTGAATGACCTGGTATAATTTTCAAAAACCCTTAGGAGAGAGCTATATCAAAACCTTCCAACAATTCTGTCTGTGAATATGAAGAGCAAAAAGCACCTGAGGAACCTGACCTTTTCTTGCTGGCTGAAATGAAAATGCACTGCCCTCATATGTAAAATTATACAAAAACTGAAGTTAAAATGGAAAAGAGAACAGAAGGGCTTGCAAACAGGTCTCTGATTTTTATGCCAAGTTTGAAATGCCTTATCTTAAATTTGTATCCAAGGTTAAGATTTTTACTAGCTGTGCTACCTACCTATCACATTTAATTAAGCCCAGGACCAAGAAAAAATTTGCCTAGATTTTTGTATCTGCCTCTTTTACACCATTTAGGTTGATAAATTGAGCTCCTTCATAATTATGACTTCAGTGACTCTGGGCTCTAGAAAAATGTCAGATCAATTTCTTACCTCTGGGAACTCACAATCATGGAGAAGGGACATGTGGGTACGGCCAAATGAAACATAGGGCCACATTAAAGTTTTTATAAAATTACAAATTAATGTAAATGGACAGAGAGAGTAATTCTATCTAGAAGAATTGATCTATTATCTGGTTGTATGACCATAAGAAGGTTACTTTACATCCCCTGATATATGTGTCTCATTGGCAAAATGAATTTTCCACAAAACAAGGTCCTTTCAGGCATGGATGGTCTAACACCAATCTTGGGTTAGGTGTTTCATGTATGTTAGTCTTATCTCCCCTATTATATGTCCCCAGGTAGAAATAGTATGTCAATCACCTCTCTATCCACGGGTACTGCCTGATCAATTGGTGCATGCTGATTGGTTGGCTGAAATTTATCTTCCTCTTCTGTTATCTCAGAGCCAGATAAAATTCAGTACCCTAAATCATCAGACTTTAAGGAACTGAATTTAAAGATAAATATTAAACACCTCCAGGGAGCTATTACTGGTCTGGCACCTTACCCTTGGAAATCCCACTGAAAGCTTAACAAGAGCTCTGTGGCTTAGTTTTGCTTTGATAGCATTCTGTCAGAAAGCTCCTTTTTCTGACACTTCCATGATCTCTTATTCTTAACAGCTTGAACCCAGTGACCATCATACATCCAAATGCATGTAAGTGTATTGAAGTATTAGTATATGTGAGAAGTATATGTGTCCACAAGGTATCTCAGACAGATGCTCTGAGTGTGTGCTTGTATGTGTTGATTTGTCTAGTGAGAGGCACGGAGAACTTTATGGCCTGTAGAATCCCCAGGCCAACCTCTGGAACCAGAAGCCTTTCCCTAAGTTATAGAATCTATCCCAGAGAACCAGAATGGGTGGACCTCTTGCCTCTTGCTTGCCAGTCATTAGCCCTTCATTTTTTCTTCCTGTTGGGGGGGGGGGGCGGCAGGAAGACTCTTCACTGTTGACACTTTAGGAAAGATAATCATGGGAAAGCTACCAGTATCAGCTTTTTTTCTAGATTATTAAGGGACAGCAAATAAGCAAATTTGGCTTTCTAGCCCAAATATATGATGTTCTGTCAGTAGGACTGTTGTCTGGAAAGGTTTTTATGCAGATAGTTGTTTTAAGTTTATGATTTTCTCTGCTTCTAGAGGGGCAATAGAATCAATCATTTGTTTTTCAAAAGAAGACATAAGATAAAAAATAATGGCCCGGGCTGGGGATGTGGCTCAAGTGGTAGCGCGCTCGCCTGGCATGCGTGCGGCCGGGGTTCGATCCTCAGCACCACATACAAACAAAGATGTTGTGTCCATGGAAAACTAAAAAATAAATATTAAAATTCTCTCTCTCTCTCTCTCCTCTCTCTTTAAAAAAAATAATAATGGCCCAATAAGCCAATTTTCTCCTAGTGTAAGTCATACCTATCTGAGTGAATATGCATGAATTAAGACCAAGAAGGGCTAAGGTGTAAGCAAGTCCAAGTATGGGCCTCCAGAGACTGTCCCACGAGTATTAATATTAATCTGGGATTTTCAAAGTAGCCTAATGTCACACCATTAACACTCTTTGTGGGTCAGGATGACTCCTGAGGCAAAAGGAACATCTCAGCACTGGAAAAGCTTAAGGTTTCTTTTCTTGTCTATTTCTACCTTCCTCCAGCAGAACCGGTTTTTTATTGCAGAACTAAGAGCTAAACAGAAGGAGACCATTTGGGGAGCTATTGCTGTTCTAAGAACTTTACAAGCATTAATTCATTGATTCCTCAAAATAATGCTATAAGTAAGTAAGGACACTGAAGCCTGGAAGACATTAAGTCATTTGCCCAAGGTAACAAAGCCTGTAAGGAGGAGAGCCATGGTTGGTTCAAACGCAGGAAGTCTGCTTAGAGAACACTTCATTAACCAGGATACCACAGTATCTGATTGGCCAAGTCACTGCTGCAGGCAGGTTCTGGAAATGCACGTGTAATGTCAATATTAAATAAAATTAAGCTTAAAATAGAAAAGAACATTGGACATTGTGTATTTGGAGATTGATTAATTTTAATGATTATAGCAAGGCAAATATAAAGGTGGAAAACATTGTGAATGTGTTTAACAGTTCATGGCTCTATCAGTAAAAGAACACTGATAGGAGTAAGAAGACTTCATTGCTTTCTCTGCTGCTGCTCTTTCATGCTATCTGCTTGATATCTCTGAATACAAGTCCATCATCTGTCTCTCTATGCCTCAGCTATGTTGAAGCCTGGGAACTAAATTCCTTAAAAGCATACAGAAGAGACTTACTAATGAGTAGACTGTTATGTGTGGTTGGAGCAGGAGATATATAAGAAGAGTGGCTTCCCTGCAGCCTTTGATATGTGAAACAGGCTACTTAAGGATCATTTACATGGGTGGCTTTACTTGGGATCTGCCAGATTTTTTTTGCAAATATTCCTATGTCACTTTCAAAGTTTTCAGGTTGGGTCATTGGGAAGTGAAAAAGGACAAGTGTTGTCTTTGCTTGGCTCCATCAGAGATATTGTGTCACCTTTTCTAAGACAGGTCAGCATCTATATATTAGGACTCAAGTAGAATCATGAAAGTGGATGTTTTGGTATAATATTATGTGGCAGGATGCTTTATACCATGATACAATCTTGAACATATCATTATATTTCCTACAGTATGACTCTATTAAATATTTTATTCCATGGCCAAGTCCCAAACTAGAGTCCCTACCCCAAATAATCAACTATCTGTGACATATACTTCATTATTTTTTTCCAGTGAATTAATTCTTTGTTGCTACATAAAAATTGCCCCAAAACTTAGCAACTTGAAACAAAAAATATTTATCACAGTCTCTGTGAGTTAGGAATCCAGTTATGGCTTGGCTAGCTACCTCTGGATCAAAGTTTCTCATAAAGTTGTAATTAAGCTATAATTCAGAGCTTAATTACAACTTTATGATAAATAAAAATTATAAAAATGAGTTTTTTATATAAAAACTTACATGAATGAAACTTAAAAAAATAAAAATTTTTATGAGAAATAAAAATTATAAAAATAAAAAACTTTATAATTCTGAAGGCTTGACTGGGAGAGAAGTCCTCCTTCAATCTCACTCATGGAATTGTTTGCATACTTCCATACCTTATCGCCCGTTGACCTGGGGCCTTAGTTTCTTCCTGGCTACTGACTTAGAGAGCAGCCTCAATTCCTTGCTATTGAACACAATATCCTGGCAGCTGGCTTTCCTCAGAGCAAGCTAATCAGAGAGAGTCCAAGATGCCAAGAGAGATAGGACACAGGGTCTTTTTGTAACCTAGTCTTGGAAGCGATGTCCTATCATCTCTGCTGCACTTTATTTGCTAAAAGCAAATCACTAACCTAGCCAAAATCAAAAGTGGGGCTTTACACATAGGCATGAATATTAGGAAGTGGGAATTACTGTGTCCCACCTTAGAAGATTCTTACCATATTCACTTAGAATAGGGTCATTCTAACTCTGGGAACTGTAGATATTCAAGCATCTGTGATTTAGTACTTCCCAAATTCTCCATCTTTTAAGTCTTACCTTTGCATAATATCCAGATAAGACAGTTCAAGAAGCCATGCACACTATATGAAGTACACCTACCTCTGCCATTTAGATTTCCAAAGAGAGCTTATGTTTTGATGAGTCCATCATGAATCTTACTTCAACATCATAGTCTTCTCCTGATAGGTTTTCTTTGTTTCTGGGTCTGCATTAACTCTTGCAATGGACTCTTTCGTCTTCCTTCATAGCTACAAGTACCATTAAGATTATTTTAGCCAAAAGATTTCTACTAAGGAATTGGAATGGTATAAGGAAATTATAGTCAATAAAGGAAATATCCTTGAGTTTATTGGAGATATCATTGTTCCTAAAGACATACATTAAACATACTTCTATAACTTTAGAATGAATTATTATTAAATAAAACAAAGACATGCAATCTTAGGGAGATTTTATTCTAGTTACATAGTGTGCTAGGTGGTCTCACTTAAAAAAATAAGAAGGATGTTTGGTAAGGGGTATCTGTAATATAGGAAAGGGGTGGTCAAGTACAATTTTCACAAGGGGATTTCAGAGATAGATGTAAAAATCAAACCAATAAAAACACTATAGTAAATATTTGAAGATATTATTTCTAGAACATTATGCAATTTTATTCTTAGATGATCACGATTTACTTATTAATAGTTCACTTACTAATATTGTCCCATGGTAATAAATCAAAAGGGAAAAGCAACATAATAATTTCTGCAGATGCCCTCAAATGATCTCATAAAATTTATATTTATTCTTGAAGAAAGTCTGGAAAATAGGAAGCGAGGAAATTCCCTTAATATTAGGAACATTCTGAAGGTTGGACACTAGAAAGATTTCCTTTAAAATTCAGGAATAAAAATAATTATCCTTAATGTCTTCATTATTATTTAATATTACTTTGTAAAGTTGTGATACAAGAGTTAAAGATATAGAAAGAGAAAAATATTTCACAAATTACCAGTTTGTTGATCTAGAAAACCCAGGATTCTTAATAAAAATTATTAGAACAATAAGAAGTTAGGAAAATATCAAGATATAAGCATAAGTGCAAAATATCAAGCTTGGAGCAATGCCTATAATCCCAGTGGCTCAGAAGTTTAGGCAGAAGGATCACAAGTTCAAAGCCAGCCTCAGCAACTTAGCAAGGCCCTAAACAACTTAGTGAGTCCCTGTCTCAAAAAAAAAAAAAAAATTAAAAAGGTATGGGGTAGGGGCTGGGGTTGTGGCTGAGTGGCAGAGTGTCTGCCTAGCACATGGGAGGCACTGGGTTTGATCCTCAGCCCCACATAAAAATAAATAAACAAAATAAAGATATTGCATCCATGTGTAACTAAAAAATATTTTAAAAAAAAGCCTGGGTAGTTTCTTTTTTCACCAATGGTAATCTTGTGAAAATCATGGTGAAATTTTTTTATTCTATATTATCAAATATAATTACACACAATGGGAGCAGTGGTAAACACTTGTAATCCCAATGACAGGAGGCTGAGGCAAGAGGATTGCAAGTCTGAGTTCAGCCTCAGCAATTTAGTGACACCCTCAGCAACTTAGCAAAACCCAGTTTAAAAAAAAAAAAAGGTCTCAGGTCTGAAGATTTGGCTCAGTGTTAAATTATCTGGATTCAATCCCCAGAACAAAATTTTGTTTTAAAAACGTCAGAAATTTAAAAAATCATTAATCAAATAAACAATGTTCCTGAATGATAATATCAAATATTATAAAGGTAAGTCTTTAATTCTTCTCAAATGATTTTAAAGGTTTAATGTAACTCCAATAAAAGTTTTTTTTTTAAAGGGTTCTAAATTTTACTTGACAAAGTGATAATACAGCTCATGTTCAAAAATACATAGTTTTCAATGGTGAAAGAATTCCTAAAAGATACTATAAATAAAATGGAAAGGGATTGATAAGAGATTTATCTTATAAGATAATAAAATTTACAATAAAGTTTCAGCTATCAAGATGCTAGGTATCCAGGGCAAAAATTGACAGTTTAATCAATGGAGTTAATAAACATTTTAGACACTGATTCACATATAGAAAAAATTTAATATACAGTTAAATTTTTATCATAAATCAGTATGTAAAAAGAGAAATATATGATCTGGAACAATTAGTTAAGTATCTGGGAAAAAAATAAACTGAAATCCATACGACATAGTGATGTCCTTAAGATTAACCAAAATAAATGGTTCTAGTGTTATGGTTTGGGTCTTCAATGTCCCCCAAAGGCTCATGTGTTGAAGGGTGTTCCTGAATTCAATCCCCAGTACACCCAGTGCAGCAGTGTTCAGGGGTGCATCAGTGTTCAGGGGTGGGGCCTTTGGGTGATGATTGGATCATGAGGGCTCTGACCTCATGAATGTATCAATCCATTTATGAATTGATAATTTAATGGGTTTCAAGGAAGGGCCTTGTTATAAAAGAAAACTCTGCCTGCTTCCTGGACACCATGAGGTCAGCAACTCTGCTATGTCACCTACTCCCCACCATGATATCCTATTTCACCACAGGGCTAAAACCAACAGAGTCATCCAACTGTGGCTGAAACTGGGAATAAAAATAAATCCTTCCTCCTTTTAAGTTGATTATCTCAGATATTTTGTCACAGCAACAGAAAACTAACATATCTAGTAACTCAACTGCAATAAACTGTAAATGAATATTTATAGACCCCAGGATGGGAAAATTATCTAAAACCTGTCTTTCATGAGTCATCATAAAATAACTTTTTAAAAAATGAATGAGAAATTATTTGTAGACTACAGATTAATACTTTTAAAATACTTTTAAAAATTGGTGTCAAGGAAGAAATAGACTATCACCTCAGTAGAAAATAATGTATTAAAGGACATAGAAATTCACCAAAGGAGAAACATAAGAAATCAAAAATAATAAAAACAAATAAAATGTCTGATCTTTTTAGTTATGAAAAAAAGGTTAAAATAACAATGAAACAATGTTTTTCTGAGTCCTAATTTGAAAAAAAATTTAAACTATAATATAATGCAATATAATGTTAGTTATGGTTTTAGGTGAAATTCTGCCTGGAAAATAATTTTGGAAAAGTATACCAAAATAGTTAACTATTAATGTCCTTTGACTTAAGTAACTCTTTTTTTTAAAATGGCAACTATTTAGAAAACAATTATCCAAAAATGGGGCTGAATAGTTAAATATCAATACATTAATATTTTTTGCAGCACATATAAGTCATTCTCAAGAAATTATTTAATAATATTAAAACATTTGCAATATGAATGAAAATATTAGAAAGATTGTTTATATAACATTACATATATTTGTGTATATCTATGTACACACATACAAATACCAACACATGTACATACATAAAAATTACTAGTGGAAAATAGTTAAAAAAAAAAAAACCCTAATTTTACCTTTGCAAGTAGATTATAATGAGTTTTCTTTCATTCTCTTTATTTTTGTAATTTTGAAAATACTGGGAATATTATTTTTTATAATAATTAAATAATTGTTAAGGAAGGATAAGGGGATAATTTTATAGTTTAGGAGCCATCCACTTAAATACTTACTAAACAACTATTTACCCAGCATCTGCTAGTGTCAGGCTGTGTATTAGGTCCTGAATATATAAAGGGTAAAGGATTCTTCTCCCAGTGACTTTACAGTCCTTGTGCTCCACAAGATTTGTGTTTCTGATTTTCAACTTCCCTTTTCCTAATATTATCTCAGTCAGAAAAAATAGGTTGCATTTTTCTCACACTCAGGAAAAAAAAAAATAGCGTGCTTTCCTGCAAAGAAAGCCTAGCAACCAGTTCTCTGGACTTCCTATCCTTTTGCTCTGACAGGCAGCCCTCCCATGGAGATGATTTTTTTTTTCATGAGAGAGATGATTGTGTCATCAGCAGCAGCCAAATTGGCAAATGACACCTTCCTTTATCTCTGATGTGTTACCATCCCAGGAGCTCAGTTTAGCAGAAATCTGTGCTGAGGCCCAGAAAAGAATGAATTGTTTTGTTGTTGTTGTTGCTGTTTTGTTTTTAAGTAAGCTCTAAGGCTAGCTCTAGAAAGAGCTCTAGTAAGCTACTTTCCCCCTCAGAGTTTGCTGTTATTTCCACAATACAGTGTGTGTGTCTGTGAATGATGCATTAGTGTGAAGCCGCTACAGTGCTATATACATAATATATATGTGTACTAGATTTCCCAAATAAAACTTCACAATTTCTAAAAAAAATTTAAGTGATTCCAAAATTAACCTTTCTTCTTGCTATTCCCATTTTAACTACTAATTAGCTAGGCAAGAATTTTAAAGTATTATTTTTCCTGCTGACAAAACAACTTCTATCAGTCAGTCATTCAACATTTAGTGAATCCCTTCTAAGTAATGGTAATCCACTGAAACCACTGGGGATTTTGAGATAAATGAGGCAGTGTTTACAGGGTTGAGCAGAGGTGTAGAGAATATTGCAGTGCTATGAGCCAAGGGCTATGTTCAAGAAGCTTTAGGAGCCAAAGGAGAGATCATCTAATAAATTCTTTAAAAATATGCTATTTGTGATAAATTTGTAAAGATGTGTAGAAACTTGAATGGCACACATAATGGGGACAGGTAAAGAAGGGGCATGTAAAAAGTTAAGGAACCCTTCTAGAAATTGTGTGTACCAGAATAATGTATTGACTCATTGATGGTGGTCTTATTTCTGCAGTGGTAAAAGAATTGGAAAGAATATTTTGTGTGAGATTGTAAGATTTCAGAGAGCAATTGGTAGCAACTTGCAAAACCAAACTATGGCTTCCTTACTCTATCAAGTTGCTTGGCATTGTTCTAAATCCTTTTTATACCTGTCAACTCAATAAATCCTCATGATAACACTATGAGGATGAACTGTTATCATCTCTAGTTCATAGACAAGAAAAATGCAGCACAGAGAAGGTAATTTTCTGGTTACTAACAAACCAGACTTCAAATATAGGAAGATTTAGTCAAAGTCTAAATGTTACCACCACCATCTAAATGAAGGATTCATATACAGAATATATAAAGAACACCCACAAAAAAGAGAAAACAGAAGAAGAGTACAGATTATAAAGCTCATTTAAAAAGAAACCCAAATAACCTCATTTGGATTTAGTGATATGCAAAGTAAAACAAAACAATGGTATTTTCTCCCATCAACTAGGCAAATATTAGAAAATCTGACAATGTCAATTATTTGCAAGGAATTTGGAAAAATAAAATTCTGCTACATTACTGGTACAAGTATAAATTGGTATAAAAATTTCAGAGAGCAATTGGTAGCATCTTGCAAAATCAAACTATGCAGTGTACTTCCAATGTACAAATCAGAAAAATTTCTCAAATGTATGCACCACAAAACTACAGTTTGTAATACTATAAAAATGACAATAACATAATTATATATTACAAAGGAATGGGTAAAAAAAACTTGGTGTATGTTTATATTAGTGTGATGAAATACTCGAGTGAAAAATATTTTTTGAACTATATTTATATAGTTTACCTATATTAGTAAGAAGTTAACCATCATGAATTCTGTATTGCAAGAGAATAAGTATATTTTTCCTATTATTCTTTGTTTTTCCATATCTTTAAAATTTCTTAAGAAAAAAGCAAAGAAAGGCCAATCTTTCTTCCTGTTTTATGGAAGGAACCATAAACACCATAAATGTCTCAGATCTTAATCATATTTCCCACTTTTTACCATTTCTTTGCCTTTGTAGGGGCAGATAATTAAGTTTTTGCATTTCTTGTTTAAGCATTTTCAAAAGGCCTGTGAATATTCGAACCCTCTCTTTCCCCTTTGTAGTCTTAGATTGTCTCCAGGGCTTAGGAACATCTTTTACAAAACCATACACTACTTCATTTGTACTGTTTTACTATTTTCAGGTGATTCATCAGGAACCAAAGCCTGCCTTACCCATTGCAAAATATTTATGAAGAGCACCAAAAACAGCAAAAATGCTTTACCACCCTTACATTTTCCCACCAAGTCCCGTGAAATCGCAGCTTTTACACTGGGCACTTCATCTGATTCACAGACCCAGTAGACAGCATTAATTAACCAGCTGCTTCACAACTTCTTAAACTAAGATCACCAGCTTCTCAGCAGGAGCCTCACTAGCCCACTTCTGAGCTCTTGACTAGTTCTATTATTACAAGTTTATCAATTGTAACACTACAACTGCTGGATCACTTTGGTATTAGTCTAGACACTTTAGATTGCAATTAGCAGAAATTCAAGTCAAAACTACATTAAACCAGAAATGAAGTGCATTGGTTCATATACCTGGTCAGTCCAGGAGTTATGACTTCCTTCAGACATGGATTGACCCAGATGCTGAAGTAAATTTTTATCTATCCCAATTTTTCAGTTCTGCTACTCTCTGTGTTGGCCTCATTTTTCCTACTATAGGTGGACTCTTTCTTTGCAGTTTTGGAACATGATTACCAGAGGTCTAGGTTTACCTTGTCTGAGCTTAGTAACTCTAGTGAAAGGATAGACATTTTTTTTTCAGTGTCTGCATATCAGTCCCATGAAAAATAACTCTCTTTTTAAAAATTTTGAATTTGTTCTTTTTAGTTATATATAACAGTAGGATGTATTTTGACATACATACATGGAGTATAACTTCCCATTCTTGCTGTTGTACATGATGTGGAGTTATACTGGTCATGTATTCATATATGAACAGGAAAGTTATGTCCAATTCATTCTACTGTCTTTCCTATTCCCAATCTCCCTCCCTTCCCTTCATTGCCTTTTGTCTAATCCAGTGACCTTCCATACCCCCCTCCCCCAGCTGATTGTGAGTTAGCATCTGCATATCAGAGAGAACATTCTGTCTTCAGTTTTTCTGGGATTGGCTTATTTCACTGAGCACAATAACCTCCAGTTCCTAGTGTCCAGTTCCATCCATTTACTGGCAAATGCCTTAATTTATTTTTCTTTAAAGCTGAGTAATATTCCATTGTATATATGCATGGCATTTTCTTTTTAGGGGGAGGGGAGTGAACTCAGGGGCACTTAACCACTGAGCCACATCTCCAGCCCTATTTTGTATTTTATTTAGAGACAGGGTCTCACTGTGTTACTTAGTACCTCGCTTTTGTTGAGGCTGGCTTTGAACTCTTGATCCTCCTGCCTCAGCTTCCCAAGCTGCTGGGATTACAGGTGTGCTCCATCACACCTGGCTGCACCACCACACCTGGCTGCACCACTATACCTGGCTGCACCACTATACCTGGCTGCACCACATTTTCTTTATTCAATCATCTGTTGAAGGGTACCTACGTTGGTTCCATAGCTTAGCTGTTGTGAATTGAGGGGCTATAAACACTGATGTGGCTGTGTCACTATAATACGCTGATTTTAAGTCCTTTGGGTATAAACTGAGAAGTGGGATAACTGGGTCAAATGGTAGTCCCATTCCAAGTTTTCTGAGGATTCTCTATACTGCTTTCCAGAGTGGATACACCAACAATTTGCAATCCCACTAGCAATGTATGAGTGTATCCTTTTCCCCACATCCTTGCCCACATTTATTGTTATTTGTATTCTTGATTGTTGCCATTTTGACTAGAGTGAGATGGTATTTCAGTGTAGTTCAAATTTGCATTTTCTTTTTTTTAAATATCGTTTTACTTGTAGATGGACACAATATCTTTATTTTTTACTTATAAATTGTTTTGTGGTGCTGAGGGTTGAACCCAGTGCTTCACAGCGTGTGAGGCAAGCGTCCTACCACTGAGCCCCAGCCCAGCCCCTAAATTTGCATTTTTCTAATTGCTAGAGATGTTGAACATTTTTTTTCATGTATTTGTTTACCATTTGTATTTCTCTTTCTGTGAAGTGCCTGTTTAGTTCCTTTGCCCATTTTTTGATTGGGTTATTTATTTCTTTGGTGTTAGGTTTTTTGAGTTATTTATATATCCTGGAGATTAATGCTATATCTGATACAATCCCATTTATTGATTCTTGATTTTACTTCTTATGCTTTAGAAGTCTTGTTGATGAATTTGGTTTCTAAACCAACATAGTAGAGATTTGGGCCTACTTTGTCTTCTATGAGGTGCAGTTTCTCTGGTCTAATTCCTAGGTCCTTGATCCACTTTGAGTTGAGTTTTGTGCAGCATGAGATAGGGGTCTAATTTCATTTTGCTACCTATGGATTTTCAGTTTTCCCAGCACCATTTTTTGAAGAGGCTACCTTTTCTCCAATGTATGTTTATGTTGCTTTTGTTTAGTATGAGATAACTGTATATGTGTGGGTTTATTGCTATGTCTTCTATTCTGTTCCATTGGTATTCATGTCTTTTTTGTGCCAATACTATGCTGTTTTTGTTACTGTATCTTTTAGTATAATTTAAGGTCTGGTATTTTGATACATTCTGCTTTCTTTTCTCCCTAAGGATTGCTTTGGATATTCTGGGCCTCTTATTTTTCCAAATGAATTTCATGACTGCTTTTCTATTTCTATGAAGAACATCATTGGAATTTTAATAGGGATTATATACAATCTGTATAGCACTTTGGGTAATATGGTCATTTTGACAATATTTATTCTGCCTATCCAAGAACATGGGAGATCTTTTTATCTTCTAAGGTCTTATTCAATTTTTTTCTTTAGTGTTGTATAGTTTTCACTGTAGAGGTATTTCTCTTCTTTTATTAGATTGATTTCCAAATATTTTATTTTTTTGAGCCTTTTGTGAATGGGATAGCCTACCTATTTTCTCTTTTGTTGATTCTTCACTTATGTATAGGAAAGCATTGATTTATGGATTTTAATTTTATATCGTGGTACATTGCTGAATTCATTTATGAGTTCTAGAAGTTTTCTGGTGGAGTTTTTTGGGGTCTTCTAAATATAGAATCATGTCATCAGCAAATAGGGATAGTTTGAATTCTTCTGTTCCTATTCATATTCCTTTAATTTCTTTCTTCTGTCCAATTTCTCTGGCTAGAGTTTCCAGGATCATGTTGAAAAGAAGTGGAGAAAGAGGGCATCCCTGTCTTGTTCCAGTTTTTAGAGGGAATGTTTTCAATTTTTCTCCATTTAGAATAGTGTTGGCCTTGGGCTTAACATATACAGATTTTACAATGTTGAGGTATTTTCCTACTATCCCTACTTTTTCTAGTATTTTGGACATGAAGGGATGCTGAATTTTGTCAAATTTTTCTGCACCTATTGAGATAATCATGTGATTCTTGTCTTTAAGTCTATTAATATGATAAATTATGTTTATTGATTTTGAACCAACCTCACATCCCTGGGATAAATCTTACTTGGTCGTGGTGCACTATCTTTTTTATGTGTTTTTGTATGTGATTTGCCAGTATTTTATTAAGAATTTTTACATCTATGTTCATCAGGGATATCTGTCTGAAGTTTTCTTTCCTTGATGTGTCTTTGTTTGGTTTTGGTATCAGGGTGATACTTACTTCATAGAATGAGTTTGGAAGGTTCCCTCCTCCTTTTCTATTTCATGGAATAATTTGAGGAGGATTGGTGTTAGTTCTTCTTTGAAGGACGGATTCTCAGATGAGTTCTACCAGACCTTCAAAGAAGAACTAATATCCATGAAAGGGTTCTGTATTTCAGATTCTCATCGTTGTGAGAAATACCTCAGAAAAGTAATTTAGAGGAGAAAAGATTTATTTGAGCTCATGGTTTTGGAGGTTTCTGTCCATGGTTGGCTGGTTCCATTGCTTAGGGCCTGAGGTGAGGCACAACATCATGTCAGAGGAAAGCAGTTCAGCTCTTGGCAGCCAAGAAGCAGAAGGAGAAAGATGAAGGGGCTAGTAACAAGATAAAGTCCCCAAGAACATATGTTCAGTGACCTACTTCCTCCAACCATGCCCCCTCTTACCTACAGTTTCTACTACCTCCCAGTAGTGCATTAAAATTATTAATCCATCAAATAGGTTAATTCAATGATAAGGTTAAAGCCCTTATAATCCAATAATTTCCTAAAGATTGACCTCTGGACATTGCTGCATTGGGATCTAAGCTTTCACACATGAGCTTTTGGGGCACATTTCAGATCTAAACCTGTTATAGTCTGGATATGAGGTTTTCTCCCAAAGCTCCTGTGTTTATGAAGGAATATTCAAAAGTGAAATGATTAGATTATAAGAGCTGGACCTAATATGTCCACCCTAATTTGAAAGAACTATAGTATGGTGGGTGGTAACCTGCAGGCAGGTAGGGTGTAGGTAGAGGAAGGAGATCAGAGGGAACATGCCCTTGGGGACTATAGCTTGTCCCTCAGGCTCCTCCCCCTCTTTCTCTGCTTGCCTTCCAATAGGAGTAGAGTAGCTTTCCTCTGCCATGCTCTCTTCTGCCATGATGTTCAGCTTCACTTAGGCCCAAAAGCAATGGTGTTGGCCAATAATGGACTGAACTTCTGAAACCGTTAGCCCAAAATAAACTTTCCGGGGTATTTTGGTTACAGAAACAAAAAGCTGACTAACACAAAACCATAACAGATTCTGATATACTTGTTTGGGTGGTCTATCTACCCCTCAGATGAAGTACAGCTGTCAGAAGGAATGGACACTGTGATAATACCCTAACCAGACCAAGTGGAGTAGGAATTGGGTGGTTTCCCAATTAGATGGTTCTTTGGAGACTGAGGATGGGCCTTTGAAAGAAAATGTCATTTTCTGAATAACTTTCATGGAGGCTAGCACAGGACCAATATGATAAGAGGTAGCAGTTCCAAAGCTCCAAATAATGGTTCCACAACAAAGAAATCTAAGGTAGTATATGAAACTAGGTTTGGGAGCCAGACAATAATAGAGAAGTGTTTGACATGAACTGGCCCAGCAGTGAATGTGAGACAAACTTTTCCTTCCCCCAAATACATAGAAGGGAAGATTTGGAATGGGGTTAGGAAGATGTCTCTGCTTTTATATGCTGAAGATTTTCAGATAGCATACCTCATAGACCTTATACTGTTTTTTTCTCCTTTGTACTCTTCTGGTTTTTGGCTCCATTCTTTGTTCTTTCTTTTATTCTCTTCTACCTCTCATGCCCACTTTCCTTCCTTTCTGACACACTTTCCATCTTCTCCATCTTCTTCTGAGAACCATAGTAGTTTTGGTAAAACATCCAACTCTAGACTTTTGGGGGAAGACTGTCATTATTTTGCATATGACTGAACAAAAGAAGACTAACTCTTCATTGCTGTGATACAGTAAGAACTGTTTGTTCCATTTCAAAGGATGTGACTAAAGACAACAATGAGGACAGAGAGATAAGCATAACAACACTGTAACATGTCTAACATACTAGAATACATTTGTGAAAATATAAAGACACGTCCTTGAAGAAAGAAAACTCTGGGAACTGTGTTGGAAGAGACAACCTCCTTGAGCACCTTGACCTCTTTATGCAGCTGCTGGCACATGATTTCAAGACATCACAAAGTCTTCTGAGGATCTAAATGCAGGATGTTTTCAGTAGTTACCCTGATAGTTTCAACAATCAAGAGAACTCTGAAATCTACAGTAATAGGATTTATACTGTGCAAATCTGGCTACTAGCCACTTGTCTCAGGGGTTTAACTTTGAACGGGACCTTACCCTTAGTTGCTCTACACATCCAGGTGTAGCTTTAATTCCAGTGTCCAATAGGAGAAGGGCCAAGGAACAGCTTTCCTCCCACTTTCTACTAACTTCACAGCTTTACAGTCAAAGGGAAGTATGAATACTTTTTTTATTCTCCCAGGGGAAACATCTGCCCTTCCTGAGTGTGTCCATGCTGTGAAGAGAGAGATTATAGAGTACTGCTCTACAGCCTGCTTCCTCAGTAGCTGATCACCAGGCAAAATGTCAGAGCAGCTGGTGCTCATCAATTCACCCTCTGTGATTTCAAATACCAATTAGAACTGTGAACTCCTAATTGCCTCATTTCTAGCCACATTTTAAAGTAATTAATAAGTAATTGAGTAATGCGTTAATAATAGCTTTAATCATTTTTCTAATGATCAGCTCCTGCATATAGTCATCTGTATGACCCATGGGGAGCATTGCATCCCAGGTCATATCTTGTTAATAACCCCTAAGCAATCATTTCTTACTGGGGAAATTTTCTTTCCTTCCCAAAGCAGTAAAATAAACACATACACACACACACACACACACACACACACACACACACACACCAAAACAAACTCTTCAAATAGAAGTCCATCAGACCTCTGTTTTCTTTTTATTTCCTTCTCCTACATATCCTATGCTTTCCTGTCATTGAATTTATTCTCCCACTGAAACTCAGAAGGAGGTGTCAGCATCCTGGATAGATTTCTAATCACAGTGAAGCCTAAATTCATGGCCACTGTGAACACACACTTCTTTCACTGATAAGAACATTTACCTAGACTTCCAGTTTTGTTTCATCATAAATACAGCTTATATTTAGCTTATTAACCTTTAGAGTTTGATTCAAAGGGAAGTATGACTACTGTAAAACAACCCAGACCATCAAGAAAGTTATAGGCAAGAAGTATAGAGAGACATAAACAGAGCTCAAAAATGGGATGAAACTTGCTCTCTTGATGACCTCCAAGAATTGAGACCCAGGACAATTAGGCCATTTAGAAACGGGTCATCAACCTTCAGTTTTCAGGGTTAGGGGACTTGGGTACAAGAACTCTAAATTTGACAACACCGAAGAAGAGTCTAGCTCCATGAGTGTGGAGATGATACTATTGGGAACTAAACTAAGGATCTGGTTGAAATAGGGTATTTTCAGGCAAGGTCTACTTATTAATTATTTCTTCTTTTTCTTGGATTCATAACTTCTTTCTCCCCACTAGTCTTTTTCATTCATAATATAATATACTGAAGTTTCTCTTTTTAAAAACACAACAAAAATCTACTCTTTCTCTGCTTTTCCCCTCTCCTATTGCAACTACCTGGAGTTATCTATATTCCTCCTACAATAAACCTTCAGGATAGGACTACCCCAATGTCCAGATAGTTTAATAATGTTTAGAACAGTAGTTGTCAAGGAGGTGTGAGGTGTCAGAACTGGGGAAAGAAAAGTATCAAGGGTGAACATGGTAAGGCACAGCCATAGTTTCTACCTCTAATGCCTGCTACTGATTGAAAACTACTGCTTTAGAATTATATCTTACTAGCGTCTCATTTTGGATTATTTTGATGAGTCCTCCAAGTTATGAAATCAAAACTATATGTAGATAGTATAACCATATACATATAGTTACATCCAAATCTGGGAGACATGAAGTGATTTATAACATATATACTCACTCCCTTAGGTTGAGTACCCCAGAAACAGACTCCACAACCAAGATTTGATTCGAAGCAGGAGGTTTATTAAAGCCTATTCTTGGGAATAATACCCATAAAGCAAAAGAAAAACTAGCATCTGTCAAGGAAAAATTTAAAGTGGGATGTACTTGCACTGAGTTTCAGCCAGTCTTTTGGAAGTTCTGAAGCTGGAATAGCCCTTAGAACATGTCCTGAATTCCCCTACATGGAGGGGAAGCTGGATCCTGATACCCCTACGATGACTAGTGATTCAATGCAGGTTGTCCACAGGAAGCAGCATAACTTTTGATAAGCACAATTTCTGGTAGGAACTCAACCATGAACAACCAGAATTCAACCTTCCTGGCAGCTGGAAAAAAAAAGGTCTACATGATACTCTCCAGCATCCAATACATTCACCCTTCCTTCCCACAAATCATCCTCCAAGCCTTGTCCATCCTTTCTTATGCATAGGTATGGTGGGCGACTCACAACTCTGAGGTGTTTTTCTTCATTTGCCTCAACCAACTCTGGGGACAAGGCTGCTTTCTTCCCCTCCACCACCTTTCTTTTTTTTAAAATTAATTTTATTTTTTTAAAAAATATACAACAGTGGAATGCATTATAATTCTTATTACACATATAGAGCACAATTGTCATATCTCTGTTTGTATATAAAGTATGTTGACACCAATTCATGTCTTCATACATGTACTTTGGATAATGATGTCCATCACATTCCACCATCATTGCTAATCCCCTGCCCCCTCCCTTTCCCTCCCACCCCTCTTCCCTCCACCACCACCTTTCCAGGAATTAGACTCTTCACTTCCAACAATAACAGAGCATACTTTTCTTTTCAGAGACTTCCTTCTAATCTCAGGAACTTCCTCTTACATCTGTTTAAAAGGGGGACTAACTAAAGTCAAATGCAATTCTAGGGGAAGAGATCAGAACTCTCCTACATCCTTTGGCTGACATTCCCACTAATTAAAATTTCAGTGTCAAAATAAAAGGGCACTTTTTAGTCCTCAACATGTTTGACATTTATAGAATATTACTTTATTTTACAGTTTGAATCTTCTTTCTCTTCCTTACATTTTTCTTCACCCAAGATTCTCTTCATATGCTTTATTAGTTCTCTGGCTCTTATGCCTGAGACTCTAGACTCTCCTCTTCTGTCTGTCCCTAGAATACTAGCATAGTATCTAGACTATATTAATAGCCCCCAAATTGTATTTGTATCATTTCAGTCAATTTTTCATCACTGTGACCAAAATCTAGACAAGAACAACTTAAAGGAGGAAAAGTTTATTTTGGGTTTACCATTTCAGAGGCTTAGTCCATGGTCATTCTGCTCCATTATTGTGGACTTGAGATGAAGCAAAAGATCATGGCAGAGGCAAGCTACTCAGTTCATGGAGGTTGGGAAATGGAGAGAGAGAGAGAAGGAAGAGCTGAAGAATAAGATATATAATCCAAGGCCCAGTTGACCCAATAACCCACCTCCTCCATCAGGCCCCACCTGCATACAGTTACCACCAATGCAGTAATCGTTTCAAATTAGGATAGATTGACTACGTCATAGCTCTCATAATCTAATCATTTAATCTCTGAACATTTCTGCATTGACACAGGAACTTTGGAGGGACACCTATAGCCAAACCATAACAAGTGTTATCATTCTTTCTTTACCTATCAACCATGTACTGTTGATGTTCTTATCATAGATATTGGTCAGTATGTCTTTACTGAACAATTTTGCTATGTATATGTGATGAACAGGTGTATATATTGAACATAAATCAATGTATATCCCTCAAATGGCTTAGACGATTTAAACAACATGTCCTCTTTTTTCTTCAACCCAAATCTCCTGTATTCCCTGCTTCAGGAAATACATCACCAGATACACTCATGAGCATGCCACTCCAGGCTCTGGCTTTATCTCATCGCACATGGAATCAAATACGAACTCTATTTATTCTACTTGATAAATAGCTTTCAAGTCTCTCCACTCTCCACATTGTTACTGACTCTAGTAGAAGTCTCATAAATTCTCACCTATCTCTTTAATAGCTTCCTAATGGGTTTCCTCACTCCATTCTCCCTCCCTCCAATTCATTTCCCACACTTCTGCCAGAACAATCTGCTTAAAACACATGTCTAGTATTATTGCTCTTTCCTTAAAAGCCTTCAACATCCAATTGCTTTCTGGATAATGTTCAAACTCTTTTCATTGCATTAATGCACCTCATAACCTGGCTCTTGCCCGGCTGTTTGAGCTTTATCTCTCATCATACTCCATTGTAGACATACCAGACACTTCATAATTTCCAGAATCTATCATGTTTCTAAGTTCACCAGGTCTTACTCCTGCTATTTCAGAGGTCAGTAATATTTTCTGATTATTTCTTATCTGATTATATTGTCCAAGAAAAAGAACTATAGGAATGAGGGCCATTTGGTAAATTTTACATGAGCATTCTGTGGTCCATAGATTGGAAAGATGGAGATGAACTGAGACTATGGTCACTTCTTAGAGATAAAGTAATGTACCTCCATTACTTTTAACTACACCTTTAGGAAAAATAAAGGATAAAAGATATTTAGGATTCTGAGCAGATAGAAACCTAAGTTCAATTTGCTACCGAGGCAATCCAACAAAGATTGAAGGAGAATCACAGCCAAATTATTATGATTGGAAAACAGAGAGGGATTGAACTGAAATTCCTGAAACTTCAGGTTCAAAAAGAGACATTACTAGGGGATTAAATAACTTCCAAGTGCCCACTGTCTGCCTCCGTTGCTGAACACAGGTAGAAGCTGGCCAGATGGCACTTCTCTCAGCTTCTTGCTCACGTTTGAGCTCACTGCATCAAGTCACCCTGCTTTCCTGGAAAGACAAAGCCGTAAGCCAAAACTAACCATAGTTGCCTGCCTCCATGTAAGGGCCTGCTTAGCAGTAGCATTTCTAACCCTTACAGTATTCCAAGGAATTAACATGTCCATTAAATGGAACTCCCACTCTGTCATCTAAGAGAAGCTTGCAGTAATTTATCTCTTTAGACAACACCCACATGAGGTGAAGATCTATGCACCTACTTACCATTTGTGGGAGGATCTGCTTGCCTTTCATCTATGATCTTTTGGAAAAAAAATCCAACTGCTGTTTCTCTATATTTACAGAAGACAGAATTATATAGGATTTGAATAAAGCCTCTTCCATGAGGGTTTGGGGGAACACTTAACTCCTCAATAGGTAAAAATCATGAAGCAATTAGAACAAATTAGTTTCATCACAGCAAAGGAAACAATCAAGAACATGAAGAGAGAGCCTACAGAATGGGAGAAAATCTTTGCCATCTGCACCTCAGATAGAGCATTAATCTCCAAAGTATATGAAGAACTCAAAAAACTTAAGACCACAAAAACAAATAACCCAACCAATAAATGGGCAAAGGAACTGAACAGGCACTTCACATAAGAAGAAATATGAATGGTATGAATGGTCAACAAATATATGAAAAAAATGTTCAACTTCTCTAGCAATTAGAGAAATGCAATTAAAACTACACTGAGATTCCATCTCACTCCAGTCAGAATGGCAACTATCAAGGAAATAAGTAACAATGAATGATGTGAAGATGTGGGGAAAAGGATACACTCATTCATTATTGGTGGGACTGCAAACTGGGGCAACCGCTCTGGAAAGCAGTATGGACATTTCTTTTAAAAAGTAGGAATGGAACCACCGTTTGACACAGTTATCCCATTCCTTGTTGTATATTCAAAGGATTTGACACAGTTATCCCATTCCTTGTTGTATATTCAAAGGATTTAAAATCAGCATACTACAGTGATGCAGCCACATAAATGTTTATAGCTGCACAATTCACAATAGCTAAGTTCTGGAACCACCTAGGTACCTTTCAACAGATGAATAGATAAAGAAATTATGGTGTACATATACACAATGGATTATTACTAAGCCATAAAGAAGAATGACTTTATGACTTCTGCTGGTAAATGGATGGATCTGAAGACTATCATGCTAAGTAAAATAAACCAATCCCCCCAAAACCAAAGGCTGAATATTCTCTTTGATATGTAGATGCTAACATACAACAAGGGGTAGGGAGGAGAAGAATAGAAGTTTACTGGATTAGACAAAGGGGAATCAAGTGAAGGGAGGGGGGACGGGAATAGGAAAGACAAAGGAATGAATCTGACACAAATTTCCTATGTACATATATGAATATACCACAGTGAATCTCCATACCATGTACAACCACAAGACTGGGATCCCAATTAAAATAAGATATATTCCATATTTGTTTAAATATATCAAAATACACTCTACTATCATGTATATCTAAAAAGAACAAATAAAAACAAATTAGCACTTCAAAATAGAGAAACTGAGAAGTCAGGGCAAATAGTTTAATACTTTAAAAATTATTAATGTCAAAAATAGGGAGAGACTTTAAAAATTCTAAATCCTGTTTTGTGTTCATGGAATATTACACTGATAAGACACAACAGACTTCCATAATAAAGAAAAATTTAACAATAAGAAAATGTTTTTCAATATAAGTAATTGAATTGTCAAAATTAAAAATTCAATAGAGGCAATGAATAGAAGAATGTATGTTACCAAAAACCAAATTAAGGATTTAATTATTGAAATAAATAATTCTCCAAGAATAAGGGCAAGAAGATGGAAAAATTATGAGAAAACTCATGGAGGGTAAATTTAGGCCCTCAAATATCTAAATAATGGGAACACAGACAGGAAAGAGTTGATGAGAGGGAGCAATAAAAATTGAACTGGAAGAAAATTTCTCTGAGCTGAAAAACCAAATACTAGGCAAGATAGTTAGGCATATCCTGGTAATATTTTGGAAACAAATGATAAAGTCTAAGTGTTTCCACACAGAAAAGAGCAATTATCTCAAAAGAAGAACCAGACTGGCACCAATATCTTTTTTATGATATTGGAAATACAATATCAATGGAACAATATCAGTATTTAAAAAAAAAGTGGTAATTCTACATCTCTATTTATTGAGTTTCTAATCATCCCCTAAACAAATTCCTTGTGCTGAATTTGTCATGTCGGTCAAATCTGTGTCAGATTCAACCCTTTAAAATGATTAGAAACTGAAAAAATTGCCAAATTTTGTTCATTGATGAGAGCAAGAAATTCATATTTTTGATGTGAAAAAGCTCAAAGTATTACACTCATATTTCCTTTTTTTAAAACAATAAAGAAACTCATCAAAGTACACTAGTCTGATGAAAATTGCATTAGCATAAAGATCTTAAGATGGCAAAAATTAAAGAGAGCAAAAAAGAAACAGTAGCAATCAAAGAGACTGATGGTAATTCAATTTAAATAATAGTTGCTATTATGGTCCTAAAGTATGTTGGAATTATTAAGAAAGAATCCTTCAAATAAAAAAAATGTAATGGGAATGAATACCAATATAAGAGTAAATTTAAGAGTGATGGCTCCCAAGCTTAAGTGCTGCTTCTATCACTTCCTAGCTGTTTAAAATTATTAGAAGCAAGGGCAAATTATTTAACTTCTTATGTCTTAGTATAATGAGATTCAAACTAACATTAGCTTCATAGGGTTGTTTTGAAGAATAAACAAGTTAGTACATGTAAAGGATTTAGAAGAGTGTTTAGCATAGAGTAAGTGCCTAACACATATCATCTATTATCATCAAGGTTATCATGGATGCTATTATTATTACTATATCATTGAGAGGACAGAAACACAATTACTATTTAATTCTTAACACTGCCAAAAAACAACAAAGGTTTGAAATGTTCATTTAAATTACGTAAACCAATGGAAAACTTGAAATACGATAGAATTCTGAAATCAACTGAAGAGAAGGGAACACAATTTGATTAATCCAGCTTATTGACTGACATGACAAATTCAGCACAAGGAACTTTAGGGGATGATTAGAAATTCAATTTTGGACACATTGAAGTTGAGGTGTTTCTCAGGCAATTTGATATATAGGACTCAGTCTTAAGAGTGTTCTGGGATAGGGATATATATTTTAGAAAATGATATTCACACACAGAGTTAAAGCATGGGAGGATTTCAGAAAGGAGGATTAGGTTAAAGTGTGGCTGAAAGATCTGATAAAATAATTTGTTTTGGTCTCAGAGAGATAACTCAGAACATGCCAGATCATGGTGGACTGAAGAGGTGGTTGGTGCCCTGGAAGCATGGAGAATCAGATGGTTAAACTGAATCATCCTGCCTGGGACCAGCCATACTCAAGGAAGAGTAAATCTGTCTTTGTGCAGAGTTAGAAACTCTCTCACATAAAATAACATTCAAGGAATAGGATGCAGGACACAGGGCCAAAAGGCAGTCATTACTTTGTTCATTTAACAAATATCTATTGAATACCATGTGTCAGATGCTGTGCTGGACTCTGCGATTTGTTGGTGAATACACCACATCTTTGCTGCCCCCCTGGAGTATTAATGTCAATAACCATGAGAAAACAAGTCTCTCTTCAACTCACAAAGAGGAAGAAGTTTCCTACCAGACAGTGAATCAGCAAGTTAAATTCTGGGATTTAAGAAGACTTTGACTTCTTTTTTTTAGTTTGCCAAAGAGAAATTTTACTTGTATTAGTATTTTGTATTCTGGGATATAGAACTGTCAACATTTTTTTATAGTTTGTGTCCCAAATTCCGTGTATCCCAGAAAAAGGAGCCCCTTTATACTAAGAATTTGGACTGCCTACTTAAACTTCATTCTTAGAGAACCATACTGCAAGAAAAATCTCTGCGGGTTCCCTGTAGACTGTGAGTCACCTATGCAGGAGAAAGTCTGAGTATTTCCTAGGAACATCCCTTCCTCTACATTTATCCCATCTACCTCAAATCAACCTCAGGAAGGAGACTGGTTGAGGGGATGTCTTTTTTGCAGTTCTTATGAATACTCTACCATGGATTCAAACTGTAGTTGTCAACCCTGTGTGACAACTGTCTGTGTAACTGCACTTTCTCATATGATGGTGCTGCATTCCCTATTGAAGGAAGAGCACAGTGACTATTTCTTATCCACTGCCTCGAGTGCATGCTGGAAACCTGTTAATTCAGAATTCCATGTATAAAATCTAAAGATGTACTGTGTGACAGGACTAGGGACTGGAGCAAGGAAAGCTTTACTCAAAGGTGTAGGGCCAGAGAGCAACAAAATCAAAGGCATGCCCAAAGCCCAGGTGGGAATAAAAACCCTGAATAGGGCCAGAAGGAATTGACCTAAATTTCTTAAAATTCAAATTGGATATCGAATTCAGGGTATGAATAAAGGAAAGAAAAATTAGGGAAGATGAAAGTAAGAGTAACAGGCAAAGAAGTATTGTTGATTGCCTTTCTGAGACTGCTTACAGTTTGAGATAACATTTGCTGAACTTCTGAAATCTATTGAAGTTATATGTACTCAACCTCCATGAGTATGAAGTCATTTGCTTGGAGTATTAAGTCAGAGGAAGTCTGTGTGGGTTGTAGAAAAAATGAGGACATAAATTTATACTAGCTCTAATACACATCTCCTCTAGTTTCCTGGAAAATTACTACTATTGGGTTGCAGGATATTCTTGATAACAGATAACGTTATTGTGAACATAACCATTTCCTTATTGTTGAAAATTTATGTAATTTCCGTTTTTCACTAATATTATATTATGATTAACATCTTTGCACATTCATTCCTGTTTCTATTAAATATTACAGTATATCCTTAGGATAGATAAAATGCAGAATTTTAAGAAAGAATGTAACCTAATCAGATCTCTATCTTGGAAAGATAATTCTAGCGGAAAGGAAAAAGAAGTAGAAACAAGGAGACCAAACAGCACCTGAACAGCAATAATTCAGGTAATAATTATAACTGAAGAACTAAGGAATTGGCAGAGCCAGTGGCTAGGAAAGGAAGAACAGACAGAACAAAATGTCTGAGCAGGTGCAAAAGAAGGAGAGGAATTTGAGTAATTCTTTGGTTTATTACCAGGCAAACCTTTCAACATAAGGTACTTATGGGACATTATAAGAGAGATTAAGAATCTGGTTGGGATATAGCAGGTTTTAAACACAGGAAACGTATGAAGTGGAAGCCATAGTTGTTATTTGTCTGCATATAGGTGATACTTGAAACTGTAATGGCATAGATATGATTACTCAGGAATATTGTGCAGAGAAAAGAGGTCAAGAAAGGCCAGATTCCTGGGAAACTCAAAACAGGGAAGGGCAGAAGAAGAAGAATCTCTGTTCCTTCAAAGTAGATGTCATTGATATATAAGAAGCAAAATGTGGATATGGAGTGATTATCCGTATTATTTTAGAGAAACCAAGTGGGAGAGCTTAAAAAATGGAACAGCAATATTTCCTAATGCTAAACCTAAATCCAATGAGATAAGGACTAGAAAACAACTGGTATCAAAGTTTATCTGACTAGACTTCTTCAGTATATCTTACTTCCAATTTGGATAGAATTAGATTCTCCATGAATCATAGTGGGGCAAACACATAAGTGATGCTTACTTTATGCCTAAAATTCACAAAATCATACATATCAAATAGATTTACTTCTACTATAATCATTTTGAATATTGATGTATTTTATATATTTAGATCACATAACACATACTTATTTATATTAAAAATGATGATTTAAAATTTTTAAATGTTTAAATTTTTACTAGAATTAATTTTTAATTCTTTACTATATCCACAAATTACTTTTCATTTGTTCTGTTTATTGTATTTATTTAATTAAATTATAAGATATATTTTGAAGTACCTAATAGGTACTTACTAAAAGTTATTGAATTATTCAATGGATAAATCAGTGAATCAATGAGTGTAAAATCTTAGCCCAGACACAAAAATTTATCTTCCTTCATCGAAAGACATTAATGCTATGCTACATATCCTGGGAGCACTGATGCAGCTAGAGGCAATGTAATACAACTGAATGGGATGGTAAACACAATTAATCACTTATTCTGTGCCAGTTGCTGTGACAAGGATGTTATATACATCCTTCTATCTACCAGAATCAGCACCTTTCTTCTTTCTCTTCTCTCTCTCCTATAGATGAACATTTACTGTACCTATCTAAGACCAGCTCCTTTACTGATGGACAGTTGTATGTGCATATATGTTTAACACCCTACTCTCCTGGTACATGCAGACTTCTAAACACTGGGTGGTTGTAGTTAGTATTTATCATTGTGCATATAGAATAGTTTATATTGGGCTGGTATTGTATACAGTGATTGTGAAGGAGTATGCAGACTGATGAACCCTGGGCTTTCATAGTATATACAGACTGTTAGAATATAAGCAAACTGACATTTGGTAGGCTATCATGTTACATTCTGGTGCGCTAAAATGTTTAATATCTACTGGGATATCATGGTGGATGTAGAGCAATGCAAAATGCTTCCCTCCACACAGTAAAATGTCAATTATGGTTCATGCCAGGCTATCATGGTATATACTTAGCTGTAAAGACACATGCAGAAGTTGTCAGATCCCAGACCATCACAATTATATTGGTTGTTATTGTACATACATTCTGACATTCTCTGGACTATTATAGAAACTCTAAATTCATCACGGTATATAAGACTAATACACAAGGGTCCTCCGGAGTTCAGTGGTTCCCCAAGCACATACAGGCTGTCACATGTTGTGCAAACATCTGTATAATTGTTTGTCATACTGCATGCAGACTAATACATGGGGCATCACAGTGTACATGGACTGGCATGGTATATACACATTAACACACTTTGGGTTGCATTATGGTACATGTAGAAAAACATGTTGGGCTGCTTTAATGTCAACTAGGTTGTTAAGATGTGAACATGATGACACACCCTGGATATTCAGTGTTTATGAGCTCCAGCATGCAGACAACTAACAAATAAGTCAACCAAACAAGTTTTCTATTTTATGTCCTGGTGAAATATGTCTGTAGCTCCTATATTAAGTATTCATTCAGTGCTAACAACATTACATTTAGTTCAAGCTGAGTTATAAGGTGCATACTAAAATTAGAAGTCCCTCTATTTCAAAAGAAGTACCTAAATAGTATTCCTTTCCCTGTTATGTATGGGAAATATCTTTGGTTTTCATAATTTTTTTAACTTATCTACACAGATGGCAATAAACATACTTTGTTTTCCCTAACAGATAGTCTGATTTCCTAACACATAGAATATACTGTGTTTACATCAATACATTGAAATATTTATTTTTCACTTCTCAAGACTAAATATATTTATCATATTTAAAAGAAATGATTAATAATTTTAAAAAGTTTTAATTGTTAAAATAAGATAAAATATATATTATATATGTAAAATTTAAGAAAGAGACTGAATATTTATGAGAAAATGTGTAATAATATAATATCATGTGGTTTTTATAATAGAAAAATTTTTTCCATTTCATTATTTTATTATGTTTTTTATTGATTTTTTTAAAAAATAAATGACAGCAGAATGCATTACAGTTCTTATTACACATATACAGCACAATTTTTCATATCTCTGGTTGTATATAAAGTATGTTGGCACCAATTCGTGTCTTCATACATGTACTTTGGATAATGATGTCCATCACATTCCGCCATCCTTGCCTCCTCCTTTTCCCTCCCACCCCTTTTTATGAGAATCAAATTTAATGAAATGTACAAACAATACAAATTATATAAAATCTACTAAGAGTTCTGAGTACCTGACCTCACATTTCTATCAGCATGAAAACTGGGTATGCTGAAATGTGTCTATAGCACTTATACCTCTATTTTGGTGGTGAAAAATCTGGGTTCTAAAAATAAGCACACTTAGGGAAAACTGGATATCCATATGCAGAGAATGAAACTATACCCCTATTTCTTGCCAGTTACAAAAAAAATCAATCCAAAATGTGTCAAAGACAAATATAAGACCTGAAACCATTAAACTAGTAGGAAAACAAAACAAAAACTGGGGAAACACTCAAGGACATTGGTATGGGTGAAAATTTTTCTGGATAAGACTCTAAATAGCACAGGTAACAAAATAAAAACTAGACAAATTGGATTACATCACACTAAGTAGCTTTAGCACAACAGCACAACAAAAGAAATAAGCAACAAAGTGAAGACATACAGCTTACAAAATGGGAGAAAATATTTGCAAGCTATTTATTTGAGAGGGGCTTAATATCCAGAACATATGAGGAACTCAAACAATTTAGTAGCCAAGAAAAAATAACCCAATTTAAAAATGGGCAAATGATCTAAATAATAATTTGTCAAAAAAAAAAAGAAATACAAATAGCCAACAAGTACATTAAAAAATGCTCCATATCACTAAATATTGGGGGAAATATCCACAATGAGATATCCTCTCACTTCAGTTAGAAGGGTTATTACCAGAAAGCCAAAAAGATAATAAATGTTGGCAACTGATAAAGGGAACACTATACTGTGTTGGTGGGAATAATTATGTAAATTTGTATAGTCATTATGAAAAAAAAACATGGAATTTTCTCAAAAAACTACAAATAGATCTACCACATGATCCAGCTATCCCACTGAGTAGATATCCAAAGGAAAAGCAATCAGAAGAGAGATATGTAACCCTATATTCATTGCAGCACTCTTCACAATAGCTATGATATGGACTCAACCTAGGTGTCCATCAATGAATGAATAAATACCAAATGTTCTCAAAATTCCTACAGGGAACCAAACAAATTGATTTCAGGATAGGTTGTAAAATAACTTTCTTTGCAGGGGGGCATACACTTCATATTTGTAAACATTCTTAAACTTACCAAAAAGCAGTGAGCACAGTATAAAAACACTTTGAGAGTAAATCTCTGGCTTGATGCTCCATCACCATGTATATCACCAAAACAAAGAAAGACAATAAAAACACCATGTCCCCGAATGCCCCCTTTCTGTTCCCAAAATTCTTGCCACATTAAGGGAACAATTAGAGTAAGTGAGAGCAGAAAGTCCAGATACATATTCTCTTAAAGGAACAATGGCTTTCTCTTGTGCACACTTGGAACTAGGGCAAGTTAGTGTCTCTGTAAAAAACTATTTTCTTGCATGTACACCAGGACAGCTTAGGATGCTTGTCAGATAAGCAAACTAAGCAAGCTAATACTGATAATGTCACTGCTTCTGCAGTCTAATATATAAACCTCTCTGAGTGGGGATGAGCATTCAACTAAGGGCTCTCACCCAGGATACATGAAAGGATACATGTCACTCACCCAGCTGGCTACCACTAGACAGAATGCCATGAGTGAGGGGAGGCACTTCCTGGCAAAGTGCCATGAGGGACCAAGGTACTGTCAGCCTATCACCACCGAACTCTTCTTCGACCAGTCTCTGGTCTTTTGTAAGCTTTCCCCAATAAGCCCCATCTCTCTCATGCTGTCTCCAAGCACTTTCTTTGACCTGTCTGCAACCTACCCCACAGCCATGGCACAACTTGGCTGTGAATGAGACACACCCTCTAAATATTTTAGAATGTGTTTCTTATAATCAGGGATATTTTTTCCTTTTCTTTTTTGGTACCAGGAATTGAACCTGGTGGCACTTAATCACTAAGCTACATCCCCAGCCCCCTTTTTTTTTATGTTTTACTTAGAGACAGAGTCTTGCTAAGTTGTTTAGGGCATCGCTAAACTGCTGAGGCTGGCTTTGAACTCAAGTTCCTCCTGCCTCAGCCTCCCAAGCTGCTGGGGTTACAGTTGTGTACAACCACGCACAGCTAGGATATCGTCTTGGTTACCATAATACAAATATCAAATCAGGAAACTAATGTGGCATATTGTCTAATACTCAGACCCCATTAAAGTTTTTTTTTTTTTCTGTTGTTTTTTTCCCTCAGTAATGTCCTTTATAGCAAAAGGATCCATCCTAGAATTGTGTGTTACATTTAGGAATCATGTCTTTCCTTATCTCCTTTAATCTGAAATGGCTGTAGAGTCCTCAAATTTCATGACTTTTCAAGATTAAAGACAAGTTATTCTGTATTATGTCTCTACACTTTGGTGTGTCAGATGTTTCCTCATGACCAGAATCACAGAATAATGCAGTGTTTCTGTTGTTGCATCCTCTGAGGCAACACAAGACTAATTTATCTCATTACTGATGATTATTCACTTTGATCATTTGTTTAAGATAGTTTATGCCACCCTTCTTTACTGTGAGGTTTCATTTTTTCCCTTTGAAATTAATAAATATTTTATGAAGACATTTTTGAAATTATGTAAATATTCCACTGCTTGTCAAACTTCCATTTCTTTTAAAAAATGTTTATTTAGTTGTAGATGAGCACACAGTAGATTTATTTTTATGTGGTGCTGAGGATTGAACTCAGTGCCTCACACATAGGAGGCAAGCACTTTACCACTGAGCTACAGCCTCAGCCCCAAACTTCCATTTCTTTATATCAGAATGGACTGGTTTTTTTTAACTTTTCTTTTATATTTTGGTACTGGGGATTGAACTCAAGAATATCTTACCATTGAGTCACATTCTTTTTTTTTTTTTTTTTTTTTTACTTTGAGACAAGTCCTGGTTAAGTTGCTGAAGCTGACCTTAAACTTGGGATCTTCCTGTGTCTGACTGCCAAGTGACTGGGATTACAGACATACACCATCACACCCAGCTAAGACTATTATTTTCTATTTTACTCAATGGATTATAATTCTTTACTCTCATAATTATTTTAATGTTCAAATATGATGGCCTTCAAGATGGCTCTGGTCCTTTCAATGTGTCCTTTTTTTTTTTTTGAGCATTTTTTTTCCTGGTATTGAAAAGCCAAGATTTGGGTAGTACATGTGCTCTCTGCTATTGAAGGAAGGCCTATTACTGAAGTCTCAGTTGATACATATATTTTATATATACATGTCTACTCACAAATGCATATTTAAGGATTCATATTGTTAAAATTCTGTGAGTTTACATCAATATCTTCAGTTCCAACCCAACACCATAGGTTCATCCTAGTTTTCTCTTATCTCATATTTTAAACTCTCGTCTGTGAGAGTGAGAAAACTTATTCTCATTATCTTCACTGTATTTTATCAACTGTGTGGTATGTAACTAGTCACCCATCACCCTTCCCACCCTCTTCCCTATATGTATGCTCTCCTTGTTTTGGTTTCAGCATCTCATGCCAGGAAATCTCTCTTTGTGGACAGTCTGACATTTCATGCCAGCTGTATCCATACTGATGCCCTTCATACACTCCTCAACAGCCCATACCAAGCTGTTTCTCCACATAGACACCTTCTTTATCCTATTGCAACTCTGGCTCCCATGTGGAACGTCTTCTTTATTCTTGAATGAGCTAAATATTTCGATATTCACTGACTAGAGTGGTCATAAATAAGTGGATTTCAAATTTTCCATCTGTGCTGGTAAGTGGCCCAGTAGGAGAACTTGCAGTTGATGTATAAAGACAGGCTGTTTGCAAATGCGTCCTCTAAGAATCATAATCAGTTATGAAATACATGTTGAGAATATACTGTGGTTTTGGTACTATGGAAGCTCTTCACTCATAAAAGCAATTTTGAAACAGTCTCTTTTGGGTCAAATGTTCTCTCTGATAAGTGGATGCTGACCCATAATGGGGGGTGGGGCATGGGGATAATGGAGGAACTTTGGGCAAAGGGGAGGGAGGGAAGGGGAGGGGAAGGGGGGTAGGAAAAATGGTGGAATGAGATGAACACCATTACCATAGGTACATATATAACTGCATATATGGTGCAGCTCTACATCATGTACAACCACAGAAATAAAAAGTTGTGCTCCATTTGTGTACAATGAATTGAAATGCATTCTGCTATCACATATAATTAGAATAAACTTAAAAAGAAGAAAAAAATAGTCTCTTTTGTATTAGATCCCTGGTATATGTAGTAAATGTTCAAATGAAGTTTACTGAATAAATTGACTGGCATGGACACTGAACCAATAGTCATCTTATGATGTTCTCTCTGACTGGGTTCCATAGCAGTTGTAAAGAACATAAACCATTAAGAAAGACATATTTGCTACTCTCTAGAAGATAATTTAGAGGTGTATATAAACATTTAAGTACCTACAATGCAATATAAAATTACAATATGATAGAAGCTATGATGAAATGTGGGAAAGGAAGCTTATTTAATAATGTTTTGCTGGAGAAAGTGTCATCTGAGCAGACTATGGAGGGGCTAGTTAAGCTTTTCATGGATGTTGAAGACAGAGGAAGTTGTTCCAGATTGTTATAGCAGGAGCAAAGATATGAACAAAAAAGGAAGTGCAGCATGTATTTGGAGAAGGATGGCTAGGGAACATTGTATTGGGGAAAGTGGCAGGAGATAAGCTGGAAATCAGTGATAAAAAAAAATGATACAATTCCTAAAAGACTAGTGTAGCCATAAGACTAGTTGGGTACCAGTTGACTAAAATTAACTGAGCAGATATTAAAAACAAACAAATTAAAAATAATTTACTAAAAAAATATCTATGAGCTAAGGTTCCTAGTGGTGAGTCAGAGCTTCACACTGCACCATTCATGATCTACCTGATTAAAAGGAGGAACAAAAATGCTAAAAGGTGCCAGGCATGGTGATACAGGCTATAGAGGCTGAGGAAGGAGGATCACAAGTTCAAGGCCAGTCTCAGCAACCTAAGGAGACTCTGTCTCAAAATTAAAAATAAATTTGAAAAAAAAAAAGAATTGGGAGCTTGGGTTGTGGCTCAGTGGTAGAGTACCTGCCTAGTGTATGGGGGGCACTGGGTTCAATGCTTAGCACCACATAAGAATAAGTAACTAAAATAAAGGTATTATGACCACCTACAACTAAAAATATTTTTTAAAAAAAGAATTGAGAATGTAACTCAGTGGTAGAGCATGCCTGGGTCCAATCCCCAGTACCCTCCAAAATACTAAGAGCGATCAGGACTTCGGTTGGTAATTTGTTATTAAGCATTAACACTACAACCAATATCTGCTATGTTTGGATATGGTTTAAATATGTCCCCCAGAAGTTCATGGGTTGGAAGCTTGGTCTTCAGTGTGACAGTGGTTGAAAGTGGTATGGAACTTTTAAGAGGTGAGACCTGGTGGAAAGTCCTTAGGTCTCTGAGCGATTAAGGTCGTTCTCATGGCACCCCTTGATAGCTCTCAAGAGAACATTGTTATAAAAAGAGCAAGCCTTGTCTTACTTGGCTTTCTGTTTTTCTGTCTGGCAATGTGTTTGACGCGCCAGCCGCTGCCCGCGGGACTCGGCGACTATCGGCTGCCTGCACGCGGCCCCCGGGTCAGGGCGGATAGCCTCCAAGGCGCAGCGCAGCAGGAGCGGTGCAGGGACTCTAGGAAGAGGTCTCTCGCCAAGCCTTCATGAAATAGCAAACCGGGAGCTGAAACCAACCAGAGACAGACCAGTCCCACCCCTCCCTTCGGACACTCTGGCAAGGAGCCTGGGGCCCGCCATAGCAGAGTGGTGACATCACCAGAGTTCCAACGACAGAATTCCTTCCCAGCGGAATCCACTTTAGCAGATGTCTGACTCCCACCCCCTCCAGATACAAGCAGCCAGGAAACCACCGGGGGCGTGTCTGTAGGGAAGCAGAGGGGATTCCAGATCCCCACCTCCCCTTAACACCAGCGGCGACACCCAAGATCTTAGCCGCCAGTTTCTGGGGGCGTGCCCACCAAAGGGGTCCGGAAAAATTAAACTGTTGGTTCCCAGATCACCCCACCACAGCACTGGGGCTTAATTGAATGACAGAGAGGGTGTTCATCGTTCGGGATATAGGACACGCGGTGGGGCTGCAAGTGTAATCAGATCCTTGGGGAACCGCCTCTGGTGAACAGGACCTGGCTGGCTGGCTGGGAGGAGGAACAGGGGGAGGGGCCGGATAAGTGAAAGGGCTCTGGACTAACGGATTGAGAGACTCCCAGGAGCCACCGTACAGGGATTTCTGTCAGCACATAGAGGGCAGAAGCTCGGATCAGAGGGCACAGCTCCGCCTATTGGAAGAGAAGAAAATGGGATTCAGCCATAGAACAGGGGATGCCAGCATGGCAGAGATCTGATGTCATCGGAGAGTGGCCGAGGAGAAAACTTCATCGGTGCCAGCGGCGATGGAAACAGTTGGTCCCCTGGTAGGGAGGGTGAGTCACAGATACCCGAGTCTCTCTCGCTTTGTCGTCGAGCCAGAGGGGAGGAGAGGGGCCGCCGCCCGCGCCCGCAAGGTAGGCAGACCTGCGACCAACCTGCAGATCAGGCCCAGTGGTCTGCAGGCGTGGTAGGAGGGGCAGGGCAGAGCCACCGCCCGCACCTGCAAGGGAGACTTTTCAACTATACAAGAGCAATATAAATATATAGGGGGGGAAAAATTTCAAAAACACAACAGTTTCACCAAGAAGAAAGAAACGCAAGCAGTATGAAAAGACAAGGAAAGAAAGGACTACAAGCAATGCAGGTCAGCTCAACTTTAGAAGAGGTAACAGCTGCAGCAGATGGAATGTCAGATAAAGAATTCAGGATATATATGCTTCAGATGATCTGGAGTATCAAGGAAGAAATTAGACAGCAAAATCAGACAATGAAAGATCACTTCGACAAGGAATTACACAAACAAATCCAGGAAGCAAAGGATCAACTATACAGGGAGATAGAGGTTATAAAAAACAAACAAACAGAAATCCTAGAAATGCAGGAATCAATAAACCAACTTAAAAACTCAATTGAGAGTACTACCAGCAGAGTAGAACACTTAGAAGATAGAACATCAGACAATGAAGACAAAGTATTTCAACTGGAAAAGAACATAGACAGCTCAGCAAGACTGTTAAGAAACCATGAGCAGAACATCCAAGAAATATGGGATAACATTAAGAGACCAAACTTAAGAGTCATTGGGATACAGGAAGGTATAGAACTCCATACCAAAGGAATGAGCAATTTATTCAATGAAATAATACGAGAAAACTTCCCAGACTTGAAGAATGAGACAGAATCCCAAATTCTAGAAGCCTACAGGACGCCGAATGTGCAAAATCATAAGAGACCCACACCTAGACACATTATAATGAAGATGCCCAACATACAGAATAAGGAGAGAATTTTAAAAGCTACAAGAGAAAGTAAGCAGATTACATTTAGGGACAAGCCAATCAGGATAACAGCTGATCTTTCAACACAGACTCTGAAAGCTAGAAGATCCTGGAATAACATATTTCAAACACTGAAAGAAAATGGGTTCCAACCGAGAATTGTGTATCCAGCGAAATTAAGCTTCAGGATGGAAGATGAAATTAAAACCTTCCACGACAAACAAAAGTTAAAAGAATATGCAGCTAGAAAACCATCTCTTCAAAACATCCTCGGCAAAACATTACAGGAAGAGGAAATGGAAAATAACAAGGAAAACCAACAGTGGGAGCTAGGACAGTAAAGGGGGGGGGATAATCAAAGAGGAAAACAAACCATGTTTAGTAACATAAATAAACAAATATGGCTGGAACAACAAGCCATATCTCAATAGTAACCCTAAATGTTAATGGCTTAAACTCACCAATTAAGAGACACAGGCTAGTAGAATGGATCTAGAAACAAGACCCAACAATATGCTGCCTACAGGAGACGCATTTGATAGGAAAAGACATACATAGGCTGAAGGTGAAAGGTTGGGAAAAAATCATATCACTCATATGGACTTCGGAAACAAGCAGGAGTGTCCATACTCATATCAAATAAAATAGATTTCAAGCCAAAGTTAATCAAAAGGGATAAAGAGGGACACTACATACTGCTTAAGGGAACCATACACCAACAAGACATAACAATCATAAATATATATGCCCCAAACAATGGTGCAGCTATGTTCATCAAACAAACTCTTCTCAAGTTCAAGAGTCTAATAGACCACCATACAATAATCATGGGAGACTTCAACACACCTCTCTTGCCACTGGACAGATCTTCCAAACAAAAGTTGAATAAGGAAACTATAGAACTCAATAACACAATTAATAACCTAGACTTAATTGACATATATAGAATATACCACCCAACATCAAGCAGTTACACTTTTTTCTCAGCAGCACATGGATCCTTCTCAAAAATAGATCATATATTATGTCACAGGGCAACTCTTAGACAATATAAAGGAGTAGAGATAATACCATGCATCCTATCTGATCATAATGGAATGAAACTGAAAATCAACGATAAAAGAAGGAAGGAAAAATCATGCATCACTTGGAGAATGAACAATAGGTTACTGAATGATCAATGGGTTATAGAAGACATCAAGGAAGAAATTAAAAAATTCTTAGAGATTAATGAAAACACAGACACAACATATCGGAATCTATGGGACACATTGAAAGCAGTTCTAAGAGGAAAATTCATTGCTTGGAGTTCATTCCTTAAAAAAAGAAAAAACCAACAAATAAATGACCTCATACTTCATCTCAAAATCCTAGAAAAAGAAGAGCAAAACAACAGCAAAAGAAGTAGAAGGCAAGAAATAATTAAAATCAGAGCTGAAATTAATGAAATCGAAACAAAGGAAACGATTGAAAAAATTGACAAAACTAAAAGTTGGTTCTTTGAAAAAATAAACAAAATCGACAGACCCTTAGCCATGCTAGCGAAGAGAAGAAGAGAGAGAACTCAAATTACTAGCATACGGGATGAAAAAGGCAATATCACAACAGACACTTCAGAAATACAGAAGATAATCAAAAATTATTTTGAATCCTTATACTCCAATAAATTAGAAGATAGTGAAGGCATCGATAAATTTCTGAAGTCATATGATCTGCCCAGATTGAGTCAGGAGGATATAGACAACCTAAACAGACCAATATCAATTGAGGAAATAGAAGAAACCATCAAAAGACTACCAAATAAGAAAAGCCCAGGACCGGATGGGTATACAGCAGAATTTTACAAAACCTTTAAAGAGGAACTAATACCAATACTTTTCAAGCTACTTCGGGAAATAGAAAAAGAGGGAGAACTTCCAAATTCATTCTACGAGGCCAACATCACCCTGATACCTAAACCAGACAAAGACACTTCAAAGAAAGAAAACTTCAGACCAATATCTCTAATGAACCTAGATGCAAAAATCCTCAATAAAATTCTGGCGAATCGGATACAAAAGCATATCAAAAAAATTGTGCACCATGATCAAGTAGGATTCATCCCTGGGATGCAAGGCTGGTTCAATATACAGAAATCAATAAATGTTATTCACCACATCAATAGACTTAAAAATAAGAACCATATGATCATCTCGATAGATGCGGAAAAAGCATTCGACAAAGTACAGCATCCCTTTATGTTCAAAACTCTAGAAAAACTAGGGATAACAGGAACATACCTCAATATTGTAAAAGCAATCTATGCTAAGCCTCAGGCTAGCATCATTCTGAATGGAGAAAAATTGAAGGCATTCCCTCTAAAATCTGGAACAAGACAGGGATGCCCTCTCTCACCACTTCTGTTCAACATAGTTCTCGAAACACTGGCCAGAGCAATTAGACAGACGAAAGAAATTAAAGGCATCAAAATAGGAAAAGAAGAACTTAAATTATCACTATTTGCAGATGACATGATTCTATACCTAGCAGACCCAAAAGGCTCTACAAAGAAACTATTAGAGCTAATAAATGAATTCAGCAAAGTGGCAGGATATAAAATCAACACGCCTAAATCAAAGGCATTCCTGTATATCAGCGACAAATCCTCTGAAATGGAAATGAGGACAACCACTCCATTCACAATATCTTCAAAAAAAAATAAAATATTTGGGAATCAACCTAACAAAAGAGGTGAAAGACTTATACAATGAAAATTACAGAACCCTAAAGAGAGAAATAGAAGAAGATCTTAGAAGATGGAAAAATATACCCTGTTCATGGATAGGCAGAACTAACATCATCAAAATGGCGATATTACCAAAAGTTCTCTATAGGTTTAATGCAATGCCAATCAAAATCCCAAAGGCACTTCTTATAGAAATAGAGAAAGCAATCATGAAATTCATATGGAAAAATAAAAGACCTAGAATAGCAAAAACAATGCTAAGCAGGAAGTGTGAATCAGGCGGTATAGCGATACCAGACTTCAAACTATACTACAGAGCAATAGTAACAAAAACAGCATGGTACTGGTACCAAAACAGGCGGGTGGATCAATGGTACAGAATAGAGGACACAGAAACCAATCCACAAAACTACAACTACCTTATATTTGATAAAGGGGCTAAAAGCATGCAATGGAGGAAGGATAGCATCTTCAACAAATGGTGCTGGGAAAACTGGGAATCCATATGCAACAAAATGAAACTGAATCCCTTTCTCTCGCCATGCACAAAAGTTAATTCAAAATGGATCAAGGAGCTTGATATCAAATCAGAGACAAGCCGTCTGATAGAAGAAAAAGTTGGCTACGATCTACATACTGTGGGGTCGGGCTCCAAATTCCTCAATAGGACACCCATAGCACAAAAGTTAATAACTAGAATCAACAAATGGGACTTACTCAAACTAAAAAGTTTTTTCTCAGCAAAAGAAACAATAAGAGAGGTAAATAGAGAGCCTACATCCTGGGAACAAATCTTTACTCCTCACACTTCAGATAGAGCCCTAATATCCAGAGTATACAAAGAACTCCAAAAATTAGACAATAAGAGAACAAACAACCCAATCAACAAATGGGCCAAGGACCTGAACAGACACTTCTCAGAGGAGGACATACAATCAATCAACAAGTACATGAAAAAATGCTCACCATCTCTAGCAGTCAGAGAAATGCAAATCAAAACCACCCTAAGACACCATCTCACTCCAGTAAGATTGGCAGCCATTATGAAGTCAAACAACAACAAGTGCTGGCGAGGATGTGGGGAAAAGGGTACACTTGTACATTGCTGGTGGGACTGCAAATTGGTGCAGCCAATTTGGAAAGCAGTATGGAGATTTCTTGGAAAGCTGGGAATGGAACCACCATTTGACCCAGCTATTCCCCTTCTCTGTCTATTCCCTAAAGACCTAAAAAGAGCATGCTACAGGGACACTGCTACATCAATGTTCATAGCAGCTCAATTCACAATAGCAAGACTGTGGAACCAACCCAGATGCCCTTCAATAGACGAATGGATTAAAAAAATGTGGCATTTATATACAATGGAGTATTACTCTGCATTAAAAAATGACAAAATCATAGAATTTACAGGGAAATGGATGGCACTAGAGCAGATTATGCTAAGTGAAGCTAGCCAATCCCTAAAAAACAAATGCCAAATGTCTTCTTTGATATAAGGAGAGTAACTAAGAACGGAGTAGGGACGAAGAGCATGAGAAGAAGATTAACATTAAACAGGGATGAGAGGTGGGAGGGAAAGGGAGAGAAAAGGGAAATTGCATGGAAATGGAAGGAGACCCTCAGGGTTATACAAAAGAACATACAAGAGGAAATGAGGGGAAAGGGAAAAATAATACAAGGGGGAGAAATGAAGGTCAGTAGAGGGGGTAGAGAGAGAAGAGGGGTGGGGAGGGGAGGGGAGGGGGGATAGTAGAGGATAGGAAAGGTAGCAGAACATGACAGTCACTAGTATGGCAGTATGTAAATCAATGGATGTGTAATTGATGTGATTCTGCAATCTGTATATGGGCTAAAAATGGGAGTTCATAACCCACTTGAAGCAAAGTGTGAAAGATGATATATCAAGAACTATGTAATGTTTTGAACAACCAACAATAAAAAATATATAAAAAATAAATAAATAAAATAAAAAATAAAAATAAAATAAAATAAAAAAATGTTTGTAGCAGCACAATTCACAATAGCTAAACTGTGGAGCCAACCTAGATGCCCTTCTGTGGATGAATGGATTAAAAAATGTGGCCTATATACTCAATGGAATTTTACTCAGCAATAAAAGACAATAAAAACATGGCATTTGCAGGTAAATGAATGGAGTTGGAGAAGATAATGCTAAGTGAAGTTAGCCAATCCCAAAAAAACAAATGCCGAATGTTTTCTCTGATATAAGAAGCTGACTCATAGTGGGGTAGGGAGGGGGAGCATGGGAGGAATAGATGAACTCTAGATAGGGAAGAGGGGTGGGAGGGAAAGGGAGGGGGCAGGGGACTAGCAAGGATGGTAGAATGTGATGGTCATCATTATCCAAAGTACATGTATAAAGACATGAATTAATATCAACATACTTTATATACAACCAGAGATATGAAAAATTGTGCTGTATATGTGTAATAAGAATTGTAATGCATTCTACTGTCATGTATTTTTTAAATCAATAAAAAATAAATAAATAAATAAATAAAAAAACATGATATATAATGTGATATATATATTTAACATGATATATATAACATGATATATATATTTAATATGATATATATTTAACATGATATATATATAAAAAACATGATATATATATATACACACACACACATATATACGTGTGTGTGCATAACCATGGGGGATGTGTGTATAGGAGGAGGAACCTACATAGCTTTTTTTTTTAAGTTCAAGGACAGTCTCGGCAACCTAAGGAGACTCTGTATACACACACACACACACACACACACACACAGATGGAGTCTCCTTAGGTTGCCGAGACTGGCCTTGAACATATACATACACACACACACACACACACACACACACACACACACACACACCCAGAGCAGAGAAGGCTTATCTGGCTCCTAATCATTTCATTTGGAAATGTTATGAGCTCACATTCCCAGAGCAGAGAAGGCTTGTCTGGCTCCTAATCATTTCATTTGGAAATGTTATGAGCTCACATTCCTTTGGTGAGAACTTGTCATATGGCCACACCTAACCTCAATGGGAGCTGAGCAGAACAGAGTAGGTGTGTGTGGGATAAAAGAGGAAATATGTTTGCTAAACAGTTTGAGGTCAGCCACAGTGTGGAATTAAGTTTGCCTCAGTATACCAGTTGTTCCAATTCTTGCCTCTGGTCCTCTGACAATAACCTAAGTACTACATAGAGATTACAAACTGTGACACAAATGATTCTGTAGCTCAGTTTATAATGGCACAATAAAAAAGTCCAGGTGGCCAGAAGCAAAAAAATCAAGAAGAATCAATCCATTCTATTTTTCAGAAAATTGAAGATCTCACACAACCTGTATGGCTACTTTATGGTAGTTTTGTTAAGACCTGCTCTGCAGCTATTGAAAGATACCCCCTAGAGTTGGTCAGTGGACAATCTGTTCAGCTACAGATGGCAGCCCTGCTTCCTGGTTCTTTGATAAATAATTATCAGGAAAGAAAGAATATGGGTTGTATGCACAGAAACTACAAAAAAGAAAAACTTGAAATCCAAACCTTTCCTGTTTTCTCAGAGAATTTAGAGGACAAATATTTTTTAAATCAAAACATCAATGAAGAGATTTTTAAAAATCAAAATAATCTAAGCCAGTAAAAAAAAAAAATAAATCATTGAGGCAAGGAGTCATACCACAGGAGTTTAGTTTGACATTTTACTTGAATACATACATTTATAATAATTAAGAATCTGATGTAAAGAACAATAGTAAAAGGAGACTTGCCCAGCAGATGTAAATATCTGCCATAATACTTATAAACTTAAATGATATGGTACCACTATAAAAGAATGAGAATGTAGATAAATGGGAATAGGAAAGGAAGTTCAGAAACTGATCCAAGCACAAATATTATTTTAGTATTAAAATATTGACATTTAAAGTCTGCAAGGAAATGACTAGTTATTAGAAAAATGGTTTTTGAGTACTTGGCTCTTTATTTGGGAGAAAATTAAGGTAAATCTCTATAGTATATGAAAAATGAATTTCCTATGGCTTGACAATCTAAAAGAAGAACTTAAAATTGTGTAAATACTGGAAGAATGTAAAGAGCAATATTTTATTACCTCAGAGGATGCCATAAGACTGAGAGGTCATGAACAAGAAGATCAACTAAGGAAAAAAAAAACAATTTAAGTTTTTTCAACTGCTTGAGAAATCATACAAAGTTAGAAATTATAATAATAGTACGAAGCATTTTTGTATGATAGACCATGGTGAAGTGTTTTATATGCAACACTTAATTCTCATAATTACCCATTCATGGGGAAAATTATTATTATCTGAACTTTATAGTTTTCAGAACTAGGGGTTAAGTAACTTCATCAAGGTTACCCAGATAGTGGCAAAACTAAAACTTGTGAAGAGCAGGCTATGCCCTGATCAGAGTTACTCTGATGAACAGAAGAGCAGTTTTCAGACTCTGCCTAATCCTGAGTTACTTCATTTTAAAAGCAGTAATTTGTCATAAATTACTCCATATTGTGTACAAGTGCTGGGGAAGAATGACTCTACACCTTGTTTATACAATTAAACAAGTACTATTTGCCCAGCACAACCATAAGGCACAAACTGATAAATAAATTAACAGTGCTGATAAAAAACGACCAGCTTCAAACTTATCAAATTAATAAGCAGCACATGGATGCATGGGTGTATCAAACTCACATTGGAAAAACCAGGCCCCTGATTTACTGAGCACACAACAAGATACAGTACCAAATGAAGCAACTCCCCCACTCAAGACCCATAAAAGTCAGAGCATCCAAACACTGGACATAGTGGCCACGGACCCCATCATCTGGTCACTTATCACAAGCCTTGACCAGGAAAATCACCACAGCAACTAAACCTCCGGATTCAGCAGAGTGTGCTTTCTATTGCCTGTGATGACCATGCATCTCAAGCAGACACTGCAAGCGGACACTATGAAACTAATGTCCCTAGAATAAGTTCCTGTTCTTTGTCAGCTCTGTGCCCTTAAAAAGTTCTTAGGCTGGTTAGCTCTGTAATGTTATTGGTATCTGCTCTCTGCCTTTGCTTCCTGAACCCTGTGGCTGCCTTAATCCTTGCTTAGCCTTTCTGTAATATACATATATTTCACTTTATACATATATATATACATATGTACACACACACATACATGTATGTGTATACATGTGCATGGATATATGTATATTTGTGTGAAGGGTGATGATAAGATTGGAATGAAAAAGTACCTGTGATTGCCCAACTTGTCATTATCAGGTGATCCATAAGTATTCAGTGAACTGCCACTGCTGAAAGTGGTATAGGCTGTGAATTAATTGTTATTACATAAATTCTGACATTGTGGTAAAACAAAAATGTATTTGGACTATATTAATGACACAGCCTGATCACAACAGACTAATAGCATGAACTTGCATTCCCTGATACTCAGAAAGCCCAGGAGTTGGAGGCCAGATGGGCAACATCGCAAGACACCATCTCATTAAATAAGTAAGTAAATAAATAGATAAATAGGATTTATAACCAAACTTTGATTGCAAAACCTATTTGCTTACACAGTATAATATGCTGTCTCCTTAACATACAAAAAGTAGAAAAATATTTGTATCATAAAATATCCAGTGTAAATCTATAATTCCTACCAATTCTTACATATGATTTAGAAACAAATTAACTCAACAGAAAAAGTGAGTTAAAAAGAAACAGAAAATTACTACAATAAGTATACATGACTGATACATGATATTTTTGAAAGTCCACCTGAAAAATAATCAAAGAAATAGAAGTGAAATAAAAATGCAAATCAGATAGGTTTTTAATATGCATCTTTTTGGGTGATAATGGTGTGAAGAGTTAAGTGTTAGTATCTGCCACCAGTAGGAATACATACTGGTACATATTTGGAGAACACTTTGGAAATATTGGCCATCCTTTTGGATATGTGTATTTATAGCCCAAAATGCAGTCTAGGAATGTGGTCTAAAGACACACAAAATTTTAAAAAATGTTTCTGCACATTTCTTTCATAGTAGTATTGTTTACAATAATTAGAAACTAGGATAATCTAAATGTCCATTATTAGGAGGCAGTTAAATAAAAGATGCTATCATGTAAAATAGAAAATATACAGCTCTTAAAGTCAAAGGAAGGCCAAGTGTCTTGTGATTCACAGTACATTGTTAAAACAAGTGGCAATACATCTGCCAGGTTGCTGAAATGAAAGAAAATACCAAGTTTGGGGAGAAAATGGAGGAAGAAATGTTAGTCTCAAATACTAAGTGCTATTATTAGTCAGGGTTCTTCAGAGAAACAGAACCAATAGGGTGTATATACACAGGAGAGATTTATTTTAAGGAATTGGCTCATGCAATCGTGGAGGATGGTAAGTCCAAAGTCTACAGGGTAAACTGGCAGAATTCCCTCTTTCTCCACACACATCTGTCCTTTCCCTGTTTAGATGAGGCCCACCCACATTGCAAGAAGTAATCTTCTTTATTCAAGTTCTACTGATTTAAATATTAATATCACCTTTAAAAACACCTTTCCAGGGCTGGGGTTGTGGCTCAGTGATAGAGTGCTTGCCTAGCATGTGTGAGGTACTGGGTTTGACTCTCAGCACCGCATATAAATAAATGAATAAAATAAAGGTCCATCAACATCTAAAAAAATATTGTTTAAAAAAACACCTTTACAGAAACATCAAGAATAACATTTGACCGAATTATCTGAGCACTGAGGCCTAGCAATTTGCCATATAGCAGTAATCATCACAATGAAGTCTTTGGAAAATGTCTTTGAAATGTATACCAAAGTTGAATATTATTATACCTATGGGCCAGTAATTATTCCATTCTCTGTCAAACCAACAGAAATGCTTATGTATGATTCCCCAAAGACTTGCCCAAGAATGTTCACGGAAGCACCATTCATAAGAGCTACAAACTGGAAAGCCCTCCAAAAGTGCAATGGATACGTGTGTGGACCTGCAGTCACACAGTAGAATACTAGCCAGCACTGAGAATAAATGCTTTACAATCACATGAAACAGTATGGCTGTATTGAAGATATATGTCATTAAGCAAAAGAAGCCAGATGCAAAAAGAAGCCAGGCACAAAAGCATACATACTTTATTATGTTGTGGTTGTTATGTTATTAACTTTATTTAAAATATAAAACCAGCCAAATTAATCACTCTGGTTTAGAAATAAGCATAGAGTTGTAACTAGAAAGGGGCACAAGGAAGTCTTCTAGGTGTTGGCAGTATCCTGAGTTATTTTGTTATTGTTGCTTTTTTCTTGGAATTGGTGACTCAAGTTTATTCAGTTGTTGAAAATTCATTGAGATGTACAACTGCAGTATGTACATCTTTATATATGCAAGCAAGCCTTTCATAAAATATTTTTAAGTAGCAGAAAAGCAAATATTTCTAAATATCAATTTATCTATATAATCCATGTTAGTATAAGAGCAGATATGGATTTAAAAGTTAGAAATCAAATAGTTAACACTGCTTATCTGTGGGGCAGGTGTCTAGGGATTCACTGGGAGAAGTAACAGAAGCACTTTAACTTTTTAATGTTTACATTTCTATATCATTTGATGCTTTTAAACACAAAACAGGCATTGATTTTACCACTTCTTTTTTTGGGGGGAGGGTGAACATTTTTTCAAGCATCTCTCCATTCAAAAGTAAACATAAACCCAGCATGGTGGCCTGTAATCCCAGCTGCTCAGGAGGCTGAGTCAGGAGGATCACCAGTTCAAAGCCAGCCTCAACAAAAGCAAGGTGCTAAGCAACTCAGTGAAACCCTGTCTCTAATAAAATACAAAATAGGGCTGGGGTGGCTCAGTGGCTGAGTACCCCTGAGTTCAGTCTCCAGTAACCCCCTCCAAAAAAAAGTAGACAAAAAAACTATTATTATAATTTTACATAGCCTGTATTCTAAAACCTTCATTTTCATTCAACAACATCTTTCTAGCCAATAAATAGAGTCTAGTCCATTTTTAAGAGCCACATGAAATTCTTACATATAATTTACTATAACAGTACATTATTGGTAGACATCAAGATTGTTTCATATTTTCAATATTGTAAAATGAGCAGTAATGTGAACACATCTACTTAGGGTAAATTCCAGGAAGTGTGTTGCAGAATGAAGTATTTGACAACATATACTGCTAGGCTGCTTTTCTAAGGTATTGTGTTTCACTCTCACCAATACTGCATGAGACTTGCTGTCCTTCACAATTGCAAATTTGGGTTTGTTAATAATTTTAATCTTTGCCAGTTTGATAGGGGGAAAAGACTGTTCACATTTTAGTAGCATTTGATTATTTGTGAGACTAAATATTTAGTCAAATGCTAGTAAAATGTGCAGTCTTTCTTTGTTGACTTACCTCAGAGTATTTTGCCCATTTTTCCATTAAAACATTAAACATTTTCACTATTGATTTTTAAGAGCTCTCTATTTATCTGGGATATTGATTCTCTGCCTTCAATTTACTGCAAATAATTTTCCAATTTACCTTCTACCTTTCAACCTCTCAATACTGTTTATTTTTACACAGAAGTTTCATTTTTTAAAACAGAAAATAGTCAATTTTATCCATCTTTCCTGTTTCTGAGGCTTAAGACAAACTTAGAATGGTCTTCTCCAATCTAAGACTACTAAAATATTCATGAAATGTGTTAGTATCTTAGAGTTTCAGTAGCAAGAATTATCTGGTATGAGGTAGGAATCCAGATCTGTTTTTCTCAAATGGTCGGCTAATTATCTTAATTCCATAATCTTTGTCTTCTCTACTAATTTAAAAATCTACCTTTAGCAGATATTAACTCCCTATAGACACTTAGTTCTAAGTCTGGAGTTGTATCCTTTCCATTGTTTTTTCTATTTTTGTAAAAGTAACATACATTTTAATTGCTCTAACTGCATAAAGCATGTTAATATCTGTAAAGCAAGCTACTCATTATTCTTATGAGAACTGTTGAGTATTTTTTTCTGTTTTTATAATTGTTCTGTAAAGCTGAAAAAAATTCTGTTGGAATTCAATGGAACTGCACTGAATATATGAACAGGTGTAGGATATTGATCTCTTCGTTATACAAAGTCTTTCCTACCCTGAAACAATTTGGGCCTATTTACTTATGGTCTTTGGTAAAGTTTTGTGAGTTTTATTATTCATGTTATAAATAACTGATCACTTTCCAGTTATAATAGCAACTTATGACTTTTTCTATTATGTTTTTCAATTGATTCTTATATAGGTAAGTTATGCTGATTTGAGTATATTAGTCTCGTAACCAGTTATTTCACTTATTCTTTATTTATTGGTTTCCTTGGGTCTTCTTGGTTTCCTGGTATATATTTATACACATTTTATTTCACTACCTTGTGCAATAAGACTGTCTAATCGTTGCATTTTTTTTTCCAGTGGTGGTGTTCGGGTTGAACCCAGGGTCTCACACAGGGTAAGCAAGTGCACTCTACCACTAAGTCACATGCCCAGCCTGTTTTGTTTTTTGAGATGAGGTCTTGCTCTGCTGCTCATGTTGTTCTTGAACATCTGAGCTCAAAGAGAGTCTCACACTCAGCCTCCCACAGAGCTGGGACTATAGGCATGTGCCACTGCATCCAGCTTAATAACTGTATGGTGTTCAACATGTACACTGGAAAACAACAAAAGTCACAGCAGACATCCTTGTGTTATTCCCAGTTTTAATGAGAATGCTCCAGTGTTGACATAAATATTAACATTAGGTTTAAATTTAGATATATGCAGTTATCTGTATGTTCAAAAGATACATATCCATATGTATCTTTCTATTTCTATGAAACTAATAATCACAAATGTAAATGGATGTATTCTTAATATCAAGGTAGGAAAGATTTAATTGAACAAGTTATGGCAGCAAGGAACAGAGGCCATGCACACAATTTGTGTGTCTCTTCATTCAGACAACCATCACTGCTAACTGATTCATTTGCCAATAGCAGAAGCCAAGATTGAGCCCTGATATGGTACCTTCTTTGGAAAGTCCTTGCTACCTGATAAAGAAAGTAAGTCAATTATACTGAATTTCTCATAGTCACAGATTTAAGTTCTGGGTCTAAATTTATCTTTCCTGTACCCAAGTACTTTACCACTGTTTTATTCCTTGCTAGGTTATCCTACACAATATTACCTACAACTAAGACATATACGTATTTTTTTTTTATTCAGTGCTAGGGATTGAACTCACAGGTGATTTACCACTTAGCTACATCCTAAGGCCTTTGCATTTTTTAATTTTGAGATAGGATTTTGCTAAGTTGCTGAGGACCTTGCTGAATTGCTGAGACTGGCCTCAAACTTTTGATCCTCTTGCCTCAGCCCCTCAACTCACTGGAATTACAGGTGTATATGTGCAGCTAAGGAATGTTTTATGGCAAGAGACGTGTAGCAATGGGCTCTAACTATATAATTCCCTAGTCTTACTGTGTTTCCCATCACTTGGAAGCAGCTGGTTTGACAGCAGCACCAAACAGCCTGAAAAACACCCAATAATGGCAAGTTGAAGATAATCCTCTGTTAGATGTGATGTTATTCAATATGCCTTAAACCATCAGCATATAAATATTATGTCCTTTCTACAAGAGAATACTTTGGATTGAGAATTATGAGGTAAAGGAAGTGGATGATCTCACTTTTATACCTTATAACCCACTCATGGAACAATATTTCCCACCATATCCCTTGCCTCTTTGGGACTAGGGATCATCATATATTCTTGCTATTGCTAGTACCTGGTGTTTCACATCTTTTGTTGATTGCCTTCATGAAACTCTCTGGAGTAAAAACCTTTTGAGTGTGCCATCTGTTGGCTTGTGGGACCCAGGTGTACTGCTCTGCTGTTAAGAGTGATTTGGGGGGTTGCAATTTCAGTCCTCTCCCTCACCTTACTCCCTCCCAGTGAAGTTTGAAAATTACATATTCTCTCACCAATCACAAGAAGAAATTTCCTTAATCTCTGGTTTGGTTTAATTTAAATTTTCATCAAAATGTCAAACATACTTTTCCTTAATTAGCTGGAAGAATTGAGTTCCATTGAATGTATTACAAACTCATGAATGGGCAGAAGACTATAATCAGGATTATGATAAAAGAGCTTTGGTGCTTCCAAAAGACAATTGCCACACGTGCTGTTCTTGTTTTTACCTCTATAAAAGGATTTAGCATTGTCACCATGGGAATAGTCATAATGCTCCTCTCCTATATGGAGTCAATTGGGCTTTAATGCAGAGTATAAAAGAAATTCTTCACTTAAAAATGGAGTACTCAGCATATGGCCAAAGCATTTGATATCTGTCCTCAAGTTTTCTTTCATTTGTTTGATTTAATGCATGTGTGTAAACATAAAATTTTAAATTTAATTCTTTAGTCACACTAGCCACATTTCAAGTATTCAATAGCCACATGTAGCTAATGGCTGCCATATTGAGTAGCACAAATGCCAGACATTTCTATCACCATAGAAAGACCTATTAGACAGCACTGTTTTAAATCACAGAAATACTTACATAAAATTAAATGTTCACGTTTATCCATTGATGCATTATTTGTACTAGCTAAAAGATTGGGAACAATAAAATTTTCCATCTGAAAAGAAGTTAGGTTAATTATAGTAATATTTATTTTATGATGTAAGCAGTCATTAAGAATGATTGTGGTTCTGTGTGAACATGGAATGATATCTGAGTTATGAAAATTTTGTATATTTAATGTGATTATTTAATTAGAATATTTTAACAGATTATACATTTTATATAGTTTTGCATATCTTACATGTTATATATTATAATATTTGTATTTTTGAAATGTGCACATATATGTATTATATAAACATTGGTATTGATTTAGAAAAAGGTGTGTTAACAATAATCTCTCCTGTGGGATAGGAGTAAGGTAGGGTGAGTTATGGAGACATTCATTTTTTACGTCACATACATTTGGGAATTTTTAATTTTTAAAAATTCAAATGTTGTGAAATATAAAAATATGGAAAAACATAGTTAATAACAAAATAAACATACATGTACCCAACACCTAGAATAAATAGGAGTTACTTTGTCGATATCTATTATCCTTTTTTCCTTAGCCTCAGCAACTGTCCTGAATTTAGTGTGTAGCCATTGACTCCATATTAAACTAGACACATGTACATACATATCTAAACATACATACCATAAATAATATGTAATAATTTAGAGCTGGGCATGGTGGTACACGCCATTGTGGTGACTTGGAAGGCTGAGGCAGAAGGGTTACAGTTCAAAGCCAGCCTCAACAACTTAATGAAGGCCTAAGCAACTTAGTGAGACTCTGTCCAAAATAAAAAATTAAAAAATGCTGGGGATGTGGTTCAGTGGTTAAGCACCCCTGGGTTCAATCCCCAGTACCAAAATAGTAATAATAGTAAAAACAACAAGAAGATGTTGAATGCTCTTAGTATTTAAGTGGATGGTATAATAATTGACATCATTATGCTTTTTCGGCAATGTCATTCAGCAGTGTGTTTGTCTAGGTCTGCCAAATCAATATGTATTATTTGTCAGTCATGACAGCAATAGTCATGCATTGCTTAAGATGGATTTACATTCTGAGAAATGTATTATTAGGCTATTCTGTCACTGAATAAACATCAGAAAGTGTACTTAAACAAATCTAGATCATATAGCTTATGACACACCTGGGTTAAATGGTATAGCCACTGTTGTATGTGTGTCCACCATGGACCAAAACATTGGTATACAGTGCAGGACTACATCTTCCAGATTGAAGCTTGTTTTTTTTTTCAACATAAATTTTATACTAAGGTAGTTAAATTTGTCGATATTTTTCTCTAAGATTTTCTTTGGGTTATCATAGAATGAGGCTTAAGAGAATACACTCTACAGTCAGATCACTTGAGTCTGAATGCTAGCTCTACCACACACCTATAAAACAAAGTTAAAAGAATACTCACATAATACTGTATTCAATTGAATACTTAATGAAGTTTTAATGAAGATAAACTGAGATAGTCTATAGTAAATATAAAAACCCAGTGCCAGGAATATAGGAAGCAAATTTTTAAAAAATAAATTGTGAAAACCTTAAGAAATCTTCCAGGGTTTCTTTTTCTGCAACAAATTAGATGAGGTTTAGCAGTAGTCAAGGGATGGTACTTACCTCAGACTTTACTAAGGTAAAGCAGGTTGTTTGCACTACCCTTAGCCTCAGGATATAACTGCAGGTCTGCAGCCCAGAGCTTGCTAGAGGGAACACCTGTCTTGATACAGGAAATGATGGATGAAACCAGAAGATTTTTAAACAGTGGAATCAACACTCGTTTTCTGCTTGGAAGTTTTAAGACATAGACACTGCAATGATTCCATGTTTAGTGATTCTAATTCAGTTTTATTTTTAAGAGTTTTGCACTAACAGGTTAATACTTTTCACCTGGTAAATTATACCGGTTGATTGTCAATCCTTCACTACTACTTTCTTACTCTGATGCTTCATGGTGTGATGTTTTTATGTTTCTTGCATCTCATATACTAATAAAAGGCCACGAGGAAACCTGCAGTATTTTCACATCAACTATATTATCTGAAATATACTAGACCTTTTGACAGTTTTTACAAATTGTTTAGCATAGGGGACAGTTTTATGAAAACACTCTGAAATATGATATTTTTCTATGCTTTTGTTACTGATGTATCATAAAAGAAAAAAAAAACTTAGCTATTATGGACCTCTCATTATTATGCCCTGACAATACCAATTTTCTAAACATTTATACCTTTACATATATATCTTTACATTCTCTGTGCGTTACTCTTGTCAATTCCTTATGTGGCAATATTTTCTCTAGACTATGTCTTTAAATTTTGTACAAAAGGGTAGTAGATCCAAAATTATGGGGATTTTAACTTAGTTGACATTTGAACACCTCTTTAAGAAAAAAGATGTAAATTAATTTTTTTATAAATGCTAATAGTTATTTAGAATGAGAAAAGAACTCACAAATTATAAAAGAACTAATAACCACAAATACTACAATTGCCAGAAAAATGACCCAATCTATTTATCATCCTAACAACACATCTTTAATTATTTTCCCTACACTTTTTTCTGCATGCTCTGTTTCTTCAAATGATTATTTACTATTGGTTTTGACAGCAGAATTAGCTCAGTTTATCCTTGAGTATGGTTATCAAAAAATATTAATTATAGTTCTTAATTTTTGCTATTATGAAGCATCTGCCAGTTTTCTTTCCATAAAATTATATTTTTGGCTTCTCCTAGAACTTAATTCCCACTTGTAATTGAATTTTTAATAAAAATTATTCTAAAAACATACAAAATTGTTGTACAATTCAAACACACAAAAGGTCAATTCAAATGATTTTTAAGTTATTGCTGTGCTGTGTTGAGTTACCTAGTTGTGTAATCAGATTATTTTTCTTATACTGATCATACTGACCTAGATGATGTGTAGTTTAATAATGGGCACATGTGCTTCATGAGGCCATGTCTGTCGCATGTTGGTATCAATTGCATGTGCCATTTCATTTGAACTCATTTGAATCTACACAGTGACAAGATCTGTCACATCCATTAAAGATGAAATATCATGTATTGGGAAATTTAAAAAATGAGTTCTACTCATTATTTGTGATACTGTTCCAGGCTTTACCTTACAAACAAGTCAAATAAAATTTACTTCATGCAGTTCTGATCAAAAAATAAAAAATAAATGTGAAAGTCAGAGAACTAGGGGCTGACAGAGGAGGTCAAAACCAGCCTGCCAGCCAGGCTGGGGCTACAACAAGAGAATACCACTCAAATGTTTCCCAAGGTGGGAGAACTGATGGTCTCTGAATAGTCCTAGGAGAGGAAGAGTCAGCTCAGGTATTTGTACACCTAGAGCAACTCCAACTTCAGTCAAATTCAGACTTTTAGTCTTTATTTGCAACCCCTCCCTCTTTCCACTCACTCCATTCTGAAGAAGCCATAAACAACATCTCAGAATCCCTGAGGAGGACGAGCAGAGAGGAAAGAGATCAAACTTACCTCTCTATCAATGCAGGCTTCCAAATCTGAAACAAAGCTCAATTTGGGAGAGAAAAGTTTTGCACTTAATGAAAGTTCACGTAGAGTTTTATAGTACAGAGAACCACAATTTTAATTGCCACAAATAGGAAAATAGTATTTTCATTCCTACAGTAAATAAAAACTAGGCAAACTCACTGAAATTTCATCCAGTGATATGAAAGATCAAATCAAAGTGCAGGTTTGAAGTGTGATGGTGTACTAAGCTTGCTTTCTATTTTCATTCTCCTGAGCCCACTGCACTCAACAAAACTTGAGTTTGCTTATGGTGCTTTATGCTGTGGAGAATTTTAAATCTAATAAAGTGTAATATGTCAATGATATTCTTTTAAAAACTTTTATTAGTGCATTATAGTTGTATATAATATTGGGGTTCATTTTGACATAATTATGCAAGCATGAAATATAATTTGCTCTGATGCAGTCACCAGTATGTCCCCTTTCCCTTTCCTCCTCCCTCTCCCTGTTCCCTTTTCTCCTCTCCATTTATATTTCTTCTATTTATAGCTTTTTTTGAGTCAGTGCTTTACAGATATACATAAAGGTGAAATTCATGTGGTATATTATATATGTACATGGCATAGTATTGGTCAGTTTCATTCCACTTCCCTTTCCCATCCCTCCTTCCTCCCACTCAATCCCCTTCCTCTATTCCACTGATCTCTCTTCTATTTTCATGGGATTCCCACCCTGCATCCCCTCCCCTTATTTTGTTTTAGCTTCTACATATGAGAGAAAACATTTGAAGGTTGACTTTCTGGGTCTGTCTTATTTCACTTAACATGTTGTTCTCCAGTTCTATACATTTACCAGCAAAGACCCTAATTTCATTCTTCTTTATGGCTCAGTAAAACTACATTATGTACATAAACCACATTTTCTTGATGCATTCATCTGTTGACAGGCATCTGGGCTGGATCCATACTTAGCTATTGTGAATTATGCTGCTATAAACATTGATGTGGCTATATCACTCTAGTATGCTGATTTTAGTTCTTTTGGATATATACCAGGAAGTAGGATAGCTGGGTCATATGGTAGTTCATTCCTATTGTTTTGAGGAATCTCCATACAGCTTTCCAGAGTGGTTGTACTAATTTGCTTTCTTTCTAATTGTAAGCATAATAGAAAACCTTAAACCAAATATATATTATGATATTAGGACAATGAACATATGCTGTTGACCATCTGAAACAAAAAGAATGTACTCATATCTGTAAAAGCTCCAAGTGTCAAAAATAAAAATCAATATGATAACTGGAGATGTAAAAGGCTCATGATATAACAAAGGAAGCTTTACTATAAAGAGGATCCCAACTTTCACGTATCCTGACCAAGTATAAGTTAGTCCACGTTCAGATCTAGAAATCCCCGATGTTCTCACAAAGTACCATCTTTTTTGGGGTCTGAAATAATAACAAAATTTAAGCGGGTAGGGTTTGTGGCTCAGTGGTAGAGTACTTGCCTAGTACGTGTGGGCACTGGGTTTAATTCTCAGCACCACATAAAAATAAATAAATAAAATACAGGTGTTTTGCCCACCTACAACTAAAAATTTTTTTTAGAAAGGTAGGAAAGTGAACATATTAATGAACTTTATCTTGAAGGCAACAATAAGAAATCACCATAAAATGAAATAATTCTAAAGCATAAAATAAACAGGTCATACAAGTTAAAACCACAATAATATATAAACTCACACATGTTGGGATAGCTAATATTAAAAGATAAGAGATAAAAAGTGTTGACAAGGGGGTGGAGAAAAGTGGACTCTTGTAAATTATTGGTGCAAAGGTAGATTGGTGAGCCACTGTGGAAAACAGTATGGATGTTCCACACAGAAAGAAAAAGTATTGCATGACCTCATAGGTGGGTTATTTAAAAAATGGAATACTTATAAGCAAAATGGTTACCACAGGTAAAAGAGAGGACAAGGAATAGGAAAACTAGGGCAAAGGGTAAAAAGCTGCAATTCTATAGGATGAATAAGTCTAGAGATCTAATGTTAACATAAGGACTATAATTAATATACTGAAATTTGTTATGAGTATATTTTAAGTGTTCTTACTAAAAGGTTAAGTATATTATATGATGGATATGTTAATTTGCTTGCTGCAGTAATCATTTCACTATGTATATAAAAACATGTTAAACACCCTAAAGATATATATTAAAAAGGAAATAACTATAAAAGCTTGGTACAAACACTTTATATTCAGATTTTCTGGTGGGCATATGATTAGCTTTATGAAAATTATACTGTATGTGAATTTTCATGAATTTTTGAAATCTTAGAGCATTTTAGAAGTGCTGACGTATTCAAAAAGATCCTAATTAAAGATTTAAATGTGTTTGATTAAGTTTGCAATCAATATTTAAATGTTTGGGGAAATTTAATTGGTTTACTGCATAAATTTGATTTATTAGTATACGTGCTATGTAAATATTCAATGGAATGGTATTAATATTTAAACATATTCTAAATTCTTGTGATTAATTAATAAGAAAACAAACTAATTATAAATAATAGTATTATTCCTCTTTTCAAATAGAAATTATTTGGACATTAATTGATCTCATAATGATAATAAGTCATATCTTTTCCCCTAGTTGTCTTTTGCAAAATGGTTTGTCTATTTTTTTGTCTTTAATTTCTTCATGAGAATTTTAGCCTAGTAAATTCTGGAAAAGTACTCTGTAGTTATTTTCATTAAAATGGCACTGAATCAATAAATTAATTTGGAATGAATTTTCCTTTATATGATGACATAATTTTTCTGATGTGTCAAAAGGAAATTCTTCCAACATTTTCCTAATCAGGATGACATCTTCTTGCATTCAGTGATGCTAACAAAAATTCAATGTCAATTTTATTCTTACTCATTTGTATAAGACCCAGATACTGACCTTTGTTGGGCTTATAATTTTCAAATATTTTCTCCCATTCTGTGGGTTGTCTTTTCACTTTTTCATATTGTCCTTACAACACAAAGGTCACAACAGATTTACTTCTCAGTTTTCTTTTGAGAGTTTTACTTTCTATTCTACTATGTAGGTATTTAATTGATTTTGAGGTTTTAAAAATACATGTATAAGGTCTAGTTTCATTGTTTTGCAAGTGATTCTCCAGTTGTCTGAGCCCCATTTGTTGAAAATAAATTTTCTCCATGATACCCTTGCTGCAAATCAATTGACTATAGTTGTATGGCTATGTCAGGACTCTTGATTCTACTGATATGTGCCAATATTACACAGTCTTATGTTTTTAGTTTTCAGTGTATAAATCTTACACTTCTTTTGATGTATTTTTAATCAAGTGTTTTATTGTTTTTGGTGTGATTACAAATGAAACTGCTTTCTTAATTTCATTGTAAGCTTGTCATTAATAATATATAGATATACAATTGATTTTTGTCAGTTTTTTGAATTGGTTTACTAGTTCTAATAGTTTTATATGTGTGTAGGTTCCTTAAAATTTTTATATACAAAATGTTTACATCTGTCAATAGTGTTCCTTCTTCCTTTTCCATATGTATCTTTGTCTTTCTTTTTTTTCCTAGTTGCCCTGGTTAGCTCATCCAGAATTATGTTGAATAAAAATGACAAAGCTGATATCCTTCTCTTCTTGTCTATTAATTATACAAATATACTTTTTAATCTCTTTGTCTATCTGGGCTCTGTTCTGAATATCAAATTTATTCCTTCCAAATATCTCATTCTCTTCCAACCATGACCATTTTGGAGTTTATATTATTGTTTTTGCTTCTTACTCTGATCTCTACAGTCTTCATTTCCAAGATATTTTAAATGTTTCTTTAGAATCTTTATCTGTTTCATTCTTGCTTATTTATTACTTAATCTATTTTTCTTTTAATAGAAGGTTGTCTTCCTTTACCTATTTAAATACATTCAATACATTCATTTTAAACCATCTGTTCTTGAAATATAATAATTTCTAATAAATTATTTTCACTTGATTTTGTAGGCTGTTTTCTAAATATTAAATCTCTTCATATTTTAGAATTTCTGATTTGGGAGCTCAATTTGAATGCTGAGTATTTATTTTCCTTTTTTTTTACTTCTCTTTTACTTTGTGCTTCCCTCATCATATCTAGTGGTTTGCAAATTCATCTCATTTTCCTTGTCTAATATCCTGCTCTGTACTGACTGGTGTACTGCTTTACTGTGGTATTGTGGACATGGCAAATTTGGTTATAGAACCCTTGGGAGCTTAGCTGTGTTTCTGGTCTCCTGTTTTCTATGCCTGTAGCACCTGAGAGTATAGACTATGGCAATATTCAGCACACTTAAAATTTATTTATTTTGTCTTCTTTCCCTCTAAACTTTTGCCTTGCTAAAGAAAAGATGAAAACATTTTTATTTTGCTCTTAGTCTTGATTAGTTTCACTCCTTCATCTTGTGATATAATCATGTTACCATGCTAATTGTTGTCACTTTGTATGTGATCTGCATTTTCCTCTAATATTATTGAAGATTTTCTTTTCATCTTTGATGTTCTGCAGGTTTACTATGAAAATTGAATGGAATATCATCTATATCCTGTTTGGTTCAAGTGCACTTTCAATCTGAGGATGCCATTTAATTCTAAAATTTAAAATTTGATTTCTTTTTTTAAGTATTTATTTTTAGTTGTAGTTGGACATAATACTTTTATTTCACTTATTTATTTTTATGTGGTGCTGAGGATCGAACCCAGGATCTCACACGTGTGAGGCGAGCGCTCTACTGCTGAGCCACAATCCCAGCCCCAAAATTTGATTTCTTCACATATTTATTGTCTTTTATTTCCTATATTAGACTCCTTTGAAGTCTAATGAAGTAAATATACTTCAGGCCCCTTAAATTCCATTTCACAACATAAACATTAAAATCTGTATCACCTTTCAACGTGCCCATTAGTCAAAATCAGTCATGTGGGCCTTAAATAATCGTAAGAGTGTTTAGAAAGTTGGAAACAGATGAAAATTTGAGACAGCATCCCTAATTTTGTCACTGATCCTAACACATCTGTGCTCTGACCTGCCAGCTCCACTTTTCAATATCATCACATCCTCTACATTTAGACTACCAACTTCAATGCCCTTTCTGTGCTGTGCCCAATCCTGCATTGAGTTTAAACTCAAATGGACCCATCATAAACCAGAGATCCTGAGTCAATTAATGGGGGCTGTACTGGCTCCATTTCACTATTCATGGTTTTCCTTTCCTCCTTTATCCTCAAAGTTCTGAGCAGTCATCCATCCTCATTTTATCTGAAAAGCCAATCAGTTTCCAAGGTTGACTTCTGTATTTCTCCCAATAACCTTAAGAGTCCCACTCTGGCAAATAGAACTTTGCCTCCAAACCCATAGTTTTCCGAAAAGTATGGGGAGCCCTGGCACCCTGGTCTACAGCTTCTAAGCCTTGGTGAAAACAGTATTGGATTTAAATGCAGAGGAATTTTCATCTTGGCTTTGAATTTACCCATCACAATAAATGATTATTATAATAATTTCTATCCTTAATTATTTGCCTGACATGTGTTTATTTCTCTTCTAAGCACATTCCACATATTATTCACAAAGATTCTATAAAGCAATATTATATTTCCTATTTAACTGACAAGGCTTAGAGAACTGTAAAACAAGCTATCTACAGTGAAAACAAAAATCCTCCTCTTTCCATCTGGAGCAGCAGTGCTCAAAGGATTGTCTGTGGAGCCTGGGTCAATACTGTAATAATACTAAGGTTTTATTTTCCATTTTTAATTCTCTCAGTAGTGTAGAGTACAAGAGATTAAATTCAGAAGCAGGTAAGTATCCAGCTCTCTCTATTTAGTCAGACATTAAAGAGAATGTAAAACAATGTTACTTTCTTACTATATTTTTTTTAACCTTGGAATATGTGGTTATATTAACTTAACAATTAATGGATTTATTGTAATTTTAAGTAAAATCTTGGATACATTTTTAAAAATTCTCATTTTTTATTTCTCATATCATAAACATCTAGGGATATAATACATAAAGAAAGCTCCTTGGGGTTTCCAATAATTTTTAAGTCTGTAAAGGAGTCCTAGAATAAAATTCAAAATTGGAAACCACTGTCCTAGAGTAATCCCACTGTCTAGAAATATACATATTTGTGATTTTCTAAATGCCTTCCTTTATCCCCCATATGCATATAAAATGAGTATATATGTACACTCACACACATATATTTATATTTTTTCCACAAATAGAAACATACTACGCAGCTGCTTTTACGTGTTATTTTGAATTAGCATAAATATACACTTATGTACTTATGCTATGGTACATTTATGCTAATTCTTTCAGATGCCCAGAATCTACTAGGAAAGGTATGCAGGCCTATAAGAATCATAGATAGAAGGGAAGTGGGGCTAGAGGCAGTCAGATAAAGATCCACATACATCTGAGTATTCAATGATTTGACTTCATTAAACAAATACTCATTTATTCTTCTGGGATTCATTTTGGTGAGATATAAATTTAGCATGTGTTGGATTCTTAAATTATTGTGCAGATATAATTTGCTATTTAATGAGTGGTCTTTCCTTTTCAATTCTTTTGTAATTAAAATAATTTCATCACACAGTGTCAAGCGTTATTTTCTGTTCCAATGATCTCTTTATTTGATGGTAGATTTGATGGCTGAGCACCGTAGTATTGCCTGTGTTCTAACACCTGGTAGAATAAACCAAGTGTTGGTAAATGCTATGATTGTGTGACATGTTAAATTTTTATATGAAATTTATATTTTATCATTTTGAAGATAAAGTCAGGTTGAAGTGCTTACAGAATTATGTGTAACTTCTACTAAACTACTGGAAAATTATTAGTATTATTTTGACATTTGAAACACCTCTGATGTGACCTCTGACTACATAGGAAAGATGATTTGAGTCAGTGCTTATGAGAACTCTTTTTTAAAAAAACTATTTCTTTTAGTAGTAGATGAACAAAAATACCATTTTTAAATTATTTATTTTTATGTGGTGCTGAGGATTGAACCCAGTGCCTGCGAGGCGTGTTCTACCATTAAGCCACAACCCCAGCCCATTATGGGAACTCTTCAGGTTCTATCCAACCTGCCACATACTTCCTCCATTTTTCCCCCCAATCTATTCCCTTACTTGCTTGAACATCCTTCATGTAGACCTTTGGTTTTGAAATTTGTTCTTTATTTCTTTTATTTGGCCACATCCTTTTTTTTTTAAGAATGAAAACTTGATCCTTTTATTTCCTATAATTTCCATTTCTTTGACATCAACTTTCCTATATAATTTAAGTAATTGGCTTGATTAGGCTTTCTGTTATTTCTAGTATCCAATGATTTATTTTGTCATTTCCTACCTTTCTAAATTAATTCCCACCCTTGGATCAGAAGTATTTGAAAATTCCCACTCATATCATGCTTGATAGGATCCTTGGTTCCTAGACTGTGTTTCTTGCTAGGTGCTGGTCCTCTACCCCATAACTTTGATTCTATTATACTGATTTAATATTTTATGTTTCCTTCTTCTAGTTCTGGATTCTAGAAATTCATTCAGAATCAGCAGTTTATTCCCCATTCTAGGAAGGTACAGTGCTTCATTTTTCTCAAAAGTTTTATTTGTAGTTATCAGTGATTTAATATTTTCATTTTGAAGCTGTTATTTTATCCTTGTGCTTCTCTCTCTCTCTCTCTCTCTCTCTGTGTGTGTGTGTGTGTGTGTGTGTGTGTGTTATTAAGGGATAACTTTTTCTGTTTAGACTATCCATATATTATTAATATATCAGAATATCACTGACTTGTTTTGTCTTGCAATTGACATATCTTCTTTATTAAAAAGTTAATGCTGTTAGTTCTTGCTGTTAGTTCTTTGAGGTTTTCCAACAATGCAAATATTATCTACAGAAAATCAATTTTTTTTCAGTGTTCCCAGTATTTATTGCCCTCATCTATAAGAGATCACAGAATCTCTAGCTAGACATCTTATCCACAAGAGTGAGCATTGATGCCATTGATAACAGAGCACCTTATCTAGTGATATGGGCCACAGAGGTACCTGTAATTAGTGAAGCTAAAAGTCTTGTTTGTTCACAATCATGGGATACTCCCTGGAGACCTCCAGAAATAAAGAAGAATTTGCAAAGTGGGAAAAATCTAATGGTAAGTAAAGACCACAGCCAGAAAAATCTAGTTTATTACTAGATCCTGTTTATTACTGTTGATATGCCACTTCACCTTTGTGTCCAGCAGAACGTGGAGCAGACAATATAAACTATTAAAGAATATGAAGAACTGAACAGTTGAGAAAAAAATAAAATTAAGGGTTTCTGGATATAGCAAAGAAAAAGGCAAAAAGAGCAACTGAAAAGATAAAATTAAGCATCAAATTTCAATCCTAGATAAATCATATAGATGAATTTAAAAATAGCTAACAGGTCTAAACATTGACTTAAGAAAATGACAGTGTTGTTATCTTTCTTTAGGCAAAATAAGAATGTTAAAAGAATCTCCACATTAGATTAATACTGTAAATTTGAATTTGGTTTTATAGCTCTAATTATACTTAATGTATGAATTTTAGTTGTATAATTACTTAAAACTATGGGGGGAAAGGAGTTAATACCTTCTTGTATGTTTAACTGTTTTAGTCAGCTTTTTCCACTGCTGTGAATAAAAGACCAAACCAAAACAATTGTAAAGGAAAAAAAGTTTATTCAAGGGCTCAAATTTTCAGAGATCTTAGTCCATAGAAGGCTGGCTCCATTCTGCTGGCATCATGGCATAAGAGTGTGGCAGAGAGAAGCAGCTTACATGACTATCAGAAGCAGAGAAAGAGTCTGCTCACCAGATACAAATAAATACCCCCAAAGCCACGCCCCCAATGCCCCACTTACTCCAGTCACCACTCAGTTAATCCCTTCAATTAATCAGGAATTAATTCACTGATTGGGTTAAGGCTCTCCTAACCCAATCATTTCTTCTCTGAACTTTCTTGCATTGTCACACATGAGCTTTTGGGAGATACTTCATATCCAAACCATAACAGTTTACATAGTAATAAAAGTGATCTGAAGCAGAAAAAAAAATGTGTAAAGTTCAAGCCAGCCTCAGCAATTTAGTGAGGCCCTAAGCAACTTAGGAAGACCCCTGTGTAAAAAAAAAAAAAAAAAAAAAAATTAAAAGGACTGGGGATGTGGCTCAGTAGTTGCTAAGTGTTCCTCGGTTCAATCCTTGGTCAAAAAAAAAAGTTAAAAGAAAAACTATTATTATTATTTTTCATAAAAGATTTTATAACTAAAATTTTAGAAATGACACAGGTTCAAAATAAAGAATATTTTTTTTATAAATTGAATACAATTATCTTTATAACAAACTACTTTTATTGCCCCAATATTTCTCATCTAGCCAGTGACTGGCACTGACTCAAAGACTAGTGCAGCATTATTATAGCAAGGAGATGTTGAAAATATCTTACGACTAACTATATGGAATAGGTTCTAGCCAGTTAGAATGGTGCCACAGCTACAATAGATGTCAACAACACAATGAGCTAAAACTAAAACCTGACAAGTATCATAGTTATAAATCCAGCCTGGTCATAACTGTGGTGCCAAAGGATACATGAAAAAAAAATTAAACACCCACCATAGTTATGAAACTAAAAAATTAACCTAAAGCAGTTTTCCTGAAGTGAAAAATAAAAATGAATCCTTTGAGAGAAATTTAACATGTCCTCCATCATTAGTATCAAAGGAAGACAGAGTCATCAATATGTTTCTTAATTTTTCAGATTACAAATTCAAAGAACTGGAAGTACATGCAGCTAGAATAAGAGGAGAACTAACATTCAAAAGTGGGAAGAAAAGAGTCTGGGAAAATACTTATAGAGCACTTATGGGATATGTTTTCTTACCACAGTCAATTATCTTGCTAAGTTGCTATTCTCTTTAAAGGAAGAAGAAAAACATTTCCAAAACCACAATAACAGAAAATTCCCTGCCTTTGGTGAATACTATAATGATTGATTGAGCTGGTTTCACACAGAAGTATACACTGAAAAGATAAGTGGACAACATCTTAACATGCATGGGCAGGCTAACAAGAGACAACTGTGATGTAGAAAATATATGTCAATAGCTATAGGGTTTCAGAAAAGGATCCATAAAAGTTTTTAAAACTACATTAAGAAATGACAGGGTTGAGGCTGTGGCTCAGCAGTAGAGCGCTCACCTAGCACTGTGAGGCCCTGGGTTCAATCCTTAGCACCACATAAAAATAAATAAATAAAATAAAGGTATTGTGTCCAACTATAACTAAAATAAAAAAGTAAATATTTAAAATTGCAATAAAGATTAGAAACAGGTGGGTAGTAAAAGAAAAAGGACCAATAGTAAAACAAAATAAAAAACATGAAATTCTAGTTCTCCAGAGGTCATGCAAGGATTATTTTAGCTATTATTTTTGCAAGATTAATGTTGTTTTTTCTATCAAAGTTAAACCTGTAATGTAATACACAAACATGTTTACTGTTACTTAAATTTCAGCAATATATAATGGAGCCATTTTAAGTTATGAAACCATGTGGTCAAAATGCAGCCATTTTTAAGCTCTCTAACATGTATCCAGTGGCAACTATAGCCCTTTCCCTTTCCCTTCCCAATTTGAAAATCAGCCAATTGTGTAGATTATAACCCTGAGATCCTCCTATCAGAGCAAGGGGCAGTGTTGCATTTGGGATGAAAGCACTTGTACTTCCCACCTAGGTGTATTAGCTTGCTTCCTTGACAGATTTTTCTGCAGAAGTAATGTCTGCCTTTCTGAGCTACTTCCAACCATGATTGTGATTCCTTGCAGCACCCAGATATTTCTAACATTTATAAGTGGGCCTCAATATAGAATGGAAGTATTAAGGTATTAAAATTTGTTCTTCAAAGGAGATTAACTTCTCATGGAGAGGGCTAAAGAAATTCTTATGCACTTCTCTTTGGCAACCCCAGTTCTAAGATTTACCTTGACAATACATATCTATAAATATAATACAACATGTGAACAAGATTATTTATTGCAGCATGATCTATAATAGTAAAATCTGTTGGAATGTGGTACAGTACAAATTCCTGTCAGTAGGAGCATGGATAAGTATAGTACAACCACGTGACGAAATGCTATGCATCTACAAAAAGGCAAAGTTCTATGAATTGATATGGAGTAATTTCAATTTTAATTTCCAGTTAAGTAGAAAAAAATGGTACAAAAGGCATATACAGAAAATATTTCCCTTTTTAAGAAAGAAGACTATAATTATATGCTCATTTTACAAAAATGAAACACAAGAAGAATAAATCAAGAAACTTATGACAATGACTATCTAAATTGGAGGACTGCTTCATATGGTAACCTAAAAAGGACTAGGGCATACAGGATAAGGGTAGGGACAATAATCTGAGTACACCTTTTCTCATAGTTTATCTTTATCCAAATATAAGTTTTCATATGCTTTTGATTTTTGAATAATGTAAATAAATGCTTTTTATATTTAAAACATAAAAATGAACAACTAAAATAAAAAACACCTACAGTTGAATGTACAGTAAAGAAACAAATCTAACCATATTAAATTGATGATATAACAAAGGAAAAATTTAGAATTATTTCAAATAACTTTTTGATAGAATACAATAGCTTTATGTCCTTAGCGGCATCTACTCCGAGGAAAAAATGGACAGTAAATAAATTTTGAACTGCAAATATATTTATTATAGTTTATTATTAATAGTAACATTGGTTCATGTTCCCACTAATAATAGTTTTATGCATAACATAATAAAGCAAATATGTAGAAAGAATTCCATCATAAGAAAAAGGAGATAAAAATATGATATAACTAAATGTAATAAAATATCTAAGATGGTAAATCTTAATTAGATATACTATGAATTCATAATTATATATTACATATAATATTTTTTCTTTAGCTCTGATTCCCAAAAGTACTATTCCTAACAACAGTTAACTGATTCCTAATGCACAGATTTTGGTTTCTAAATACCATTGCCTATGATGAGGATTAAAGTCTACTTGGAGCAAAAGATGATTTCAAGTCTACCACAGAAAAAAAATACAAGATGAATCTGGACTGTCTTGGAACATAACAAAAAGGTGCTTGCTCAATGACTAGTGGAGTCATGCAAAAGTACACAGGAGCCAACTTGAAGTGACTCCCCACTGTCCAAATTTTAGAAAGTTTGAACGTCAAAAAAGAAAATATTAATAACAGCTGAGTTTCAATAAAATATTTAAATTAATTCTGAGTTTATAATGTTACATAAATTATACATAATTGTGGTAAAAGGGGGAGCTCTCATTTAAGGAAGAATGAATAAATGTAAAAGGACATAGAATTGGAAAATTACTAATTTGCAACCATGATTTCATAACTGATTTAGGTAAAGGTCATGAATTGATAAACTGCTAAGTGGTAGGTGAATGGGGAACATGAGATTTATATTGTGTAAAAGCATCACCCCCTCCCCACAAATCAATTACTAATTCAAAGGGAAATTATTTGTTTCTAACAGATCCATTATTCATTGCCCTAGTTCCATCATTAAACTTAGCATTAAGACTCAGACAACTTGGCTCAGACCTGCCTTTCAGTTTGCAGAAACTGTGGGGATAAAAGAACAAGTGTAATGACACCATAAGGAAACAATCAGCCCAGTACAAAATTTTATATTTTATATTCTCACAAATATAAAAGAAAATTAGCAGGGCATATTATGGTTTGGATCTGAAATGTTCCCAAAGGCTCCTGTGTTGAAAGCTTGGTCCCCAATACAGCAATGTTCAGAGGTGGGCTTTTGGGAAGTGACTGAGTATGAGGAATATGACCTCGTCAGTGCATAGCTAAAGGACTACTAAGAGGCAGGACCTAGTTGGAGGAGAAAGGTCACTGGGGATGACCTGGAAGGGTCTGTCTTCTCCCCAGCTCTATCCTCTCTGTCTCTCTCTCTCTCTCTCTCTCTCTGCTTTCTTGGCTTCCTGAGTGCCATGGGTTGAGCAGCTTTTATTCTGCTACACCCTTTGCCACAATGTTCTGCCTCTGGCCCAAAGCAATGGAGCTAGCTAGTCATGGACTGAAGCCTCTGAAACCATAAACCAAAATACAACCTTTTTCCTTTAAGTTGTTTATGGTAGGTACAATGAAAAGCTGACTAATATAAGGCTGCTCGAAGTTTAAAATGACTGAAAAGAAATAGCATTCCAATACAATGTTATTTTTTATTGTACCTGCATCTAAAAATACAAAAAGAGATATAAAAGACTCTTGGTAACAGTTGGGGATATTTTAATATGGACTGGACATTAGATATTATGAATTATTACTGGATTTTTGAAGTGTGAGAATGATATTGTGCTTATGTAGGAGGGTTTCTTTATTATTCCAAGGTCTTAAGGGTATGCATGCATTTTGGAGTTGAGCTCATGGTAACTGCAACTTACTTTTTCAAATGGATCAACAAAAATAGATTATAATTTTATTTATTATTTATTTATTTACCTGTGCTATTATTGTCCACAATCTAGTCAGAGACAGACAGGCAGAAAACAATTATAGCAAAAAGTTAAGAATGGGTAAATATTAATGATGGGTATATGGGTGTTTACTGTTCTATTCTTTCAACTTTTATGTATGTTTGAAGGTTTTCAAAATAATGTGTTGAGAGGAAACACTGATTAAGCAGATTGCCTAAAATGTATTTAGTTCCCTCTCTTCCAACCATCTCCCTTAATTATGGAAGAGGAATAAAATTTTCAAGGAGAAATATAAAGGATTAGAGGTGATAGGAACACAATTTGGGAGTTGGAAAACAAATGCACAAATGTAAACAATTTTGTCAACTAGACACAGAAAGTTAAAACTAATGTCAAAAATGAGAGTCCCATAAGCAGACTGACTCATACACCCAAACTACAGAAAGGGTCTAGAATTAGGGGCCTTGAAATGAAAAGGACTGAGGAAAAAGATCTACTAAAGAAGCAATCAGGTATCCACATCCGCTCCTTGACCTTCCACAGATGATTGCCTAACCCTCTGCATCAGCAGAAGATTGAAAGTTAATTGTGTGGAGAAGGTAAACAAGAGGGATTTGGTATGGAGTCACCAAGCACATATGAAAGCTGGGTGTGAGATGCTAAAAACTAGAGAATGAAATTAAATGATAACACCTTTCCAACCCTTTGTCTCTCAGCTTCCAAATTGGTGTCAGGCAAACTTATACACACCTACATAGGAGATAAGGAGATTTATTTATGAGAAAACACTTGACTAAAGAGAACACCTGAATATTGACCCTCTGATCCTCAAGTGCAACAGATTTGCAGTTCCTGTCCAATTAATGGGAAAGGCCAACTATCTACAAAACTTTTATGCATATAAAGTTTCTAATCAGCACTGTAGTAACTCATTCTAAATATGAATGGACAGCCAAAGGTTACTAAGTAATTGAAGAAAGCTTCTAACCAGAATGGTGGAAAACAAATAAGAAGGGATGTCCAATTAAATAAAGATAATGCAGAGATAAGAAGGAATTTTTTAAAGTGATAATATTCTTATATTTCTGAGAGAATATGTGATATGAAACAAGAAAAGGGAATATGCAGACCTTTCTAAACTGCAAATCTATTTTATTTGAAGACCACAAGTGTCAATATCTAAGTTTCGTTTTTGTTTAAAGAACAAAAAAAGGATGCTAGAAAATTATGATTAATGGAAATTCCAGAAAAATAAAACAGAAAATGAAGAAAAATAAACTATAAAGGAATTCACGCAATTCCTTTATACATTTCCATGAACTGAAAGACACGAAGGTCGAGATCAAAAGGCCCACTAAATGCACAGTGCAGTAGATTAAAAAAAAGTCAAGGCACATCAGTATAAAATGTCAGGACACTAGCTACTAAGAGAATATACTAAATCCTTCTTACAGAGAAAAGAGATACCAAAAAAGCATCAGCTAAGAGAGTAGAATCAGATTTTGAGCAGCTGATGATACATGCCTAAGATAAGTTCAACAAAATAATATTAAAAAGCCTCAAGTAAAGTTCTCAGTCATATTTTATCCTGTCAAATGTTTCACATATGATAGAAAATTATTAGTAATCTAGACTAGAAATATTACTTTCTTTTTTCAAAATTTTTTATTGTTGGTTGTTCAAAACATTACATAGTTCTTGATATATCATATTTCACACTTTGATTCAAGTGGGTTATGAGCTCCCATTTTTACCCCATATACAGATTGCAGAATCACATCAGTTACACATCCATTGATTTACATATTGCCATACTAGTGTCTGTTGTGTTCTGCTGCCTTTCCTATCCTCTACTATCCCCCCTCCCCTCCCCTCCCCTCCCCTCTTCTCTCTCTGCCCCCTCTACTGACATTCATTTGTCCCCCTTGTATTATTTTTCCCTTTCCCCTCACTTCCTCTTGTATGTACTTTTGTATAACTCTGAGGGTCTCCTTCCATTTCCATGCAATTTCCCTTCTCTCTCCCTTTCCCTCCCACCTCTCATCCCTGTTTAATGTTAATCTTCTTCTCATGCTCTTCGACCCTACTCTGTTCTTAGTTACTCTCCTTATATCAAAGAAGACATTTGGCATTTGTTTTTTAGGGATTGGCTAGCTTCACTTAGCATAATCTGCTCTAATGCCATCCATTTCCCTGTAAAATCTATGATTTTGTCATTTTTTAATGCAGAGTAATACTCCATTGTGTATAAATGCCACATTATTTTATCCATTCATCTACTGAAGGGCATCTAGGTTGGTTCCACAGTCTTGCTATTGTGAATTGTGCTGCTATGAACATCGATGTAGCAGTGTCCCTGTAGCATGCTCTTTTTAGGTCTTTAGGGAATAGACCGAGAAGGGGAATAGCTGGGTCAAATGGTGGTTCCATTCCCAGCTTTCCCAGGAATCTCCATACTGCTTTCCAAATTGGCTGCACCAATTTGCAGTCCCACCAGCAATGTACAAGTGTACCCTTTTCCCCACATCCTCGCCAGCACTTGTTGTTGTTTGACTTCATAATGGCTGCCAATCTAACTGGAGTGAGATGGTATCTTAGGGTGGTTTTGATTTGCATTTCTCTGACTGCTAGAGATGGTGAGCATTTTTTCATGTACTTGTTGATTGATTGTATGTCCTCCTCTGAGAAGTGTCTGTTCAGGTCCTTGGCCCATTTGTTGATTGGGTTGTTTGTTCTCTTATTGTCTAATTTTTTGAGTTCTTTGTATACTCTGGATATTAGGGCTCTATCTGAAGTGTGAGGAGTAAAGATTTGTTCCCAGGATGTAGGCTCTCTATTTACCTCTCTTATTGTTTCTTTTGCTGAGAAAAAACTTTTTAGTTTGAGTAAGTCCCATTTGTTGATTCTAGTTATTAACTTTTGTGCTATGGGTGTCCTATTGAGGAATTTGGAGCCCGACCCCACAGTATGTAGATCGTAGCCAACTTTTTCTTCTATCAGACGGCGTGTCTCTGATTTGATATCAAGCTCCTTGATCCATTTTGAATTAACTTTTGTGCATGGCGAGACAAAGGGATTCAGTTTCATTTTGTTGCATATGGATTTCCAGTTTTCCCAGCACCATTTGTTGAAGATGCTATCCTTCATCCATTGCATGCTTTTAGCCCCTTTATCAAATATAAGATAGTTGTAGTTTTGTGGATTGGTTTCTGTGTCCTCTATTCTGTACCATTGGTCCACCCGCCTGTTTTGGTACCAGTACCATGCTGTTTTTGTTACTATTGCTCTGTAGTATAGTTTGAAGTCTGGTATCGCTATACCGCCTGATTCACATTTCCTGCTTAGCATTGTTTTTGCTATTCTGGGTCGTTTATTTTTCCATATGAATTTCATGATTGCTTTCTCTATTTCTACAAGAAATGCCGTTGGGATTTTGATTGCAATTGCATTAAACCTATAGAGAACTTTTGGTAATATCGCCATTTTGATGATGTTAGTTCTGCCTATCCATGAACAGGGTATATTTTTCCATCTTCTAAGATCTTCTTCTATTTCTCTCTTTAGGGTTCTGTAGTTTTCATTGTATAAGTCTTTCACCTCTTTTGTTAGGTTGATTCCCAAGTATTTTATTTTTTTTGAAGATATTGTGAATGGAGCGGTTGTCCTCATTTCCATTTCAGAGGATTTGTCGCTGATATACAGGAATGCCTTTGATTTATGCGTGTTGATTTTATATCCTGCCACTTTGCTGAATTCATTTATTAGCTCTAATAGTTTCTTTGTAGACCCTTTTGGGTCTGCTAGGTATAGAATCATGTCACCTGCAAATAGTGATAATTTAAGTTCTTCTTTTCCTATTTTGATGCCTTTAATTTCTTTCGTCTGTCTAATTGCTCTGGCCAGTGTTTCGAGAACTATGTTGAACAGAAGTGGTGAGAGGGCATCCCTGTCTTGTTCCAGATTTTAGAGGGAATGCCTTCAATTTTTCTCCATTCAGAATGATGCTAGCCTGAGGCTTAGCATAGATTGCTTTTACAATATTGAGGTATGTTCCTGTTATCCCTAGTTTTTCTAGAGTTTTGAACATAAAGGGATGCTGTACTTTGTCGAATGCTTTTTCCGCATCTATCGAGATGATCATATGGTTCTTATTTTTAAGTCTATTGATGTGGTGAATAACATTTATTGATTTCCGTATATTGAACCAGCCTTGCATCCCAGGGATGAATCCTACTTGATCATGGTGCACAATTTTTTTGATAAGTTTTTGTATCCGAGTGGCCAGAATTTTATTGAGGATTTTTGCATCTAGGTTCATTAGAGATATTGGTCTGTAGTTTTCTTTCTTTGAAGTGTCTTTGTCTGGTTTAGGTATCAGGGTGATGTTGGCCTCGTAGAATGAATTTGGAAGTTCTCCCTCTTTTTCTATTTCCTGAAGTAGCTTGAAAAGTATTGGTATTAGTTCCTCTTTAAAGGTTTTGTAAAACTCTGCTGTATACCCATCCGGTCCTGGGCTTTTCTTAGTTGGTAATCTTTTGATGGTTTCTTCTATTTCCTCAATTGATATTGGTCTGTTTAGGTTGTCTATATCCTCCTGAATCAATCTGGGCAGATCATATGACTTAAGAAATTTATCGATGCCTTCACTATCTTCTAATGTATTGGAGTATAAGGATTCAAAATAATTTTTGATTATCTTCTGTATTTCTGAAGTGTCTGTTGTGATATTGCCTTTTTCATCCCGTATGTTAGTAATTTGAGTTCTCTCTCTTCTTCTCTTTGCTAGCATGGCTAAGGGTCTGTCGATTTTGTTTATTTTTTCAAAGAACCAACTTTTAGTTTTGTCAATTTTTTCAATTGTTTCTTTTGTTTCGATTTCATTAATTTCAGCTCTGATTTTAATTATTTCTTGCCTTCTACTTCTTTTGCTGTTGTTTTGCTCTTCTTTTTCTAGGATTTTGAGATGAAGTATGAGATCATTTATTTGTTGGTTTTTTCTTTTTTTAAGGAATGAACTCCAAGCAATGAATTTTCCTCTTAGAACTGCTTTCAATGTGTCCCATAGATTCAGATATGTTGTGTCTGTGTTTTCGTTTATCTCTAAGAATTTTTTAATTTCCTCCTTGATGTCTTCTATAACCCATTGATCATTCAGTAACCTATTGTTCATTCTCCAAATGATGTATGCTTTTTCCTTCCTTCTTTTATTGTTGATTTTCAGTTTCATTCCATTATGATCAGATAAGATGCATGGTATTATCTCTACTCCTTTATATTGTCTAAGAGTTGCCCTGTAACATAATATGTGATCTATTTTTGAGAAGGATCCATGTGCTGCTGAGAAAAAAGTGTAACTGCTTGATGTTGGGTAGTATATTCTATATATGTCAATTAAGTCTAGGTTATTAATTGTGTTATTGAGTTCTATAGTTTCCTTATTCAACTTTTGTTTGGAAGATCTGTCCATTGGTGAGAGAGGTGTGTTGAAGTCTGCCATGATTATTGTATGGTGGTCTATTAGACTCTTGAACTTGAGAAGAGTTTGTTTGATGAACATAGCTGCACCATTGTTAGGGGCATATATATTTATGATTGTTATGTCTTGTTGGTGTATGGTTCCCTTGAGCAGTATGTAGTGTCCCTCTTTATCCCTTTTGATTAACTTGGGCTTGAAATCTATTTTATTTGATATGAGTATGGACACACCTGCTTGTTTCCGAAGTCCATATGAGTGATATGATTTTTCCCAACCTTTCACCTTCAGCCTATGTATGTCTTTTCCTATCAAATGCGTCTCCTGTAGGCAGCATATTGTTGGTTCTTTTTTTGTGATCCATTCTACTAGCCTGTGTCTCTTAATTGGTGAGTTTAAGCCATTAACATTTAGGGTTATTATTGAGATATGGGTTGTTGTTCCAGCCATATTTGTTTATTTATGTTACTAAACATGGTTTGTTTTCCTCTTTGATTATTTTCCCCCCTTTACTGTCCTACCTCCCACTGTTGGTTTTCATTGTTATTTTCCATTTCCTCTTCCTGTAATGTTTTGCCAAGGATGTTTTGAAGAGATGGTTTTCTAGCTGCAAATTCTTTTAACTTTTGTTTATCGTGGAAGGTTTTAATTTCATCTTCCATCCTGAAGCTTAATTTCACTGGAAACACAATTCTTGGTTGGAACCCATTTTCTTTCAGTGTTTGAAATATGTTATTCCAGGATCTTCTAGCTTTCAGAGTCTGTGTTGAAAGATCAGCTGTTATCCTGATTGGCTTACCCCTAAATGTAATCTTCTTCCTTTCTCTTGTAGCTTTTAAAATTCTCTCCTTATTCTGTATGTTGGGCATCTTCATTATAATGTGTCTAGGTGTGGGTCTCTTATGATTTTGCACATTCGGCGTCCTGTAGGCTTCTAGGATTTGGGATTCTGTCTCATTCTTCAAGTCTGGGAAGTTTTCTCGTATTATTTCATTGAATAGATTGCTCATTCCTTTGGTTTGAAACTCTGTCCCTTCCTGTATCCCAATGACTCTTAAATTTGGTCTCTTGATGTTATCCCATATTTCTTGGATGTTCTGCTCATGGTTTCTTAACAGTCTTGCTGAGCTGTCTATGTTCTTTTCAAGTTGAAATACTTTATCTTCATTGTCTGGTGTTCTATCTTCTAAGTGATCTACTCTGCTGGTAGTATTCTCCATTGAGTTTTTAAGTTGGTTTATTGCTTCCTGCATTTTTAGGATTTCTGTTTGTTTGTTTTTTATAACCTCTATCTCCCTGTATAGTTGATCTTTTGCTTCTTGGATTTGTTTATGTAATTCATTGTTGAAGTGATCTTTCATTGTCTGATTTTGCTGTCTGATGTCTTCCTTGAGACTCCAGATCATCTGAAGCATGTATATCCTGAATTCTTTATCTGACATTCCATCTGCTGCAGCTATTACCTCTTCTAACGTTGAGTTGACCTGCATTGCTTGTTGTCCTTTCTTTCCTTGTCTCTTCATACTGTTCGCGTTCCTTTCTACTTGGTGAAACTTTGTGCTATTGAATTTTCCCCCTATATATTTATATTGGTCTTGTATAGTTGCAAAGTCTCCCTCGCAGGCGCGGGTGGCGGCTCTGCCCCTCCTCCAATTGGGGCAATGTGCCTACCACGCCGGCAGGCCGCTGGGCCTGCTCTGCCGGTCGGTAGCAGGTCCGCCTACCTTGCAGGCGCGGGCGGTGGCTCTGTCCCTCTGCGGGCCGCTAGGCTTGTTCTGTCGGTGGTCGCAGTTCTGCCTACTTTGCAGGCGCAGGCAGCGGCACTGCCCCTCTGCAGGCCTCTGGGGCTGTTCTGCCAGTGGGTCGCAGGTCCGCCTACCTTGCAGGCGCGGGGGGGGGGGCTCTACCCTTCCTCAGGCCACTGGGCCTGTTTTGTCTGTCGGTTGCAGGTCTGGCCTGTTCTGTTGGTGGTCACAGTTCCGTTTACCTTGCAGGCGCGGGGGGAGGGGGCGGCTCTGCCTCTCAGCAGGCCGCTGCGCCTGTTCTGCCAGTGGGTCGCATGCCCGCCTACCTTGCAGGAGTGGTTGGCAGCTCTGCCCCTCCGTGGGCCACTGGGCCTTTTTTGTTGGTGGTCACAGTTCCGCCTACCTGGCAGGCGCGGGGGGTGGGGGGCGGCTCTGCCCCCCAGTAGGCCGCTGGGCCTGTTCTGTGGGTGGTCACAGTTCCGTCTACCTTGCCGGCGCAGGGGGAGGGGGCGGCTCTGCCTCTCAGCAGGCCGCTGCTCCTGTTCTGCCAGTGGGTTGCAGGCCCGCCTAACTTGCAGGAGTGATTGGAAGCTCTGTCCCTCCGCAGGCCACTGGGCCTTTTCTGTCGGTGGTCACAGTTCCGCCTACCTGGCAGGCGCAGGGGGTGGGGGGCGGCTCTGCCCCTCAGCAGGCCGCTGGGCCTGTACTGTGGGTAGTCACAGTTCCATCTACCTTGCCGGCGCAGGGGGAGGGGGCGGCTCTGCCTCTCAGCAGGCCGCTAGAAATATTACTTTCAATAATGGACATTTAGGGGCTAGGGATGTGGCTCAGTGGTAGAGCACTTGCCTAGTATGTGAGAGGCACTGGGTTCAATTCTCAGCACTGTTGAGCCCGTGAGTTGGAAAGCAGCCTAGGTTGCCTATGTGAGGGGCTATCAGGGTTCAGCACACTGAATCCAGATATATGTGGCTTGAACACTAACCATGACCAGTACCATCACTATGGTAACCTGGCCACCCTCAGGTGCACAGCATGTTCCTTCCCTTCTGCTTTTGTGTTACTGACCTATTAGCCCATTGGTAGCCACTCCTAACGGTGTTACTAGCTCATTGGATTATTATGGCCCTCAGCTAATTTGCCCAGTAACAAGCTATATATGAAAGGCTTGCCTATGCAATAATAAAGTAGATTGAGTTCCCTAAAATTGGTCTCTGGAGGTCTCTTTTCAACTCTGTCACCACACCCTCCTCAGCTGTTTGGTGGGCTTCGACTGGACTCAAAGAGCCCACAGAGCACCACATAAAACTGAATAAATAAAATAAAGGTATTGTGTCCATCTACAACTAAAAAAAATTTTAAACAATAATGACATTCAGCGTTCCTAGGGGTTCATGAATATTTACTCATGGCTCATGTCAAGGATCTGTGTAAAATCCTACTTTCTGTTTCAAGAGTCCTATTTTCTTACTTCCTCAAAAATGTGGAGGGGGCCTTTATGTTAAAGACAGATGTTTAACCATAAGCAACTATCATCTTTTATTCTTATGACCCTATTAAAATGATAGTAAAGGAATTAAAAAAGCTTTTACTCCTGATACATTTTTCTCAAGTCTTTCTTCCTTAAATATAATTGTCTGCAATGTTATTTCTTTTTCTGGTTGTTTCTAAACCCCTTGTATGTTTGTTTCTGAATCTATTTTGAAATAGTGACATGATTTACTTATTTATATGTTCTCTAGATTTTTCAGCTACCTGTTCCCTAGAGACTGTTTCTTGGTTATTACAGTCTTTAATTGTTTAAACATACAAAATAGTTATTTTCTAAAATATCATCTTTCTAAAATAATTTTCATACATCTCTCTGTACAATTTTTGTATGTGGTGCTTATTTCTTTATCTGTAGTCAAATTTTACACAGATCCTGTTTTTTTCCCCTTTTCACACCCACTGTTTGTTTAAAAATGTTCCACTTTCTCTTTCCCTTGGCTCTGCCTTCAGATTTTAAGTAGTTATGGCAAATGGTACCTTGTTAGCTACTTGAGCTGGTGGGAGAAGGAAAGGAAATAGAATAATGATTAATTTATTTAGGAAATCTTTGTTTTGGGTTCTGATCTCTATGGAAAGGCTAACTCTAGTCCTATTTGTAATATCCTATTTTCTCATTGCCCCTACCACAAAATGACTTCTGTGCTTGATAAGTTAAAATTTAAGCTATGAGAATTTAACTGTATATAGAAACACTCATAAGGAGTTTGTTTAGATCACCTTTCAAAAATTCACTAGGATTAATAGCTGGGCAATGTGTCAGTTTTTATGTATGATCCTGATGCATTCTGAAACTGCCCATTGATAACAATTTCAGACTTCTACTGCCTGCCAAATATTATGTAAACAAGCCACGTATGGAACTTCTGTTCATCCATTTATCCATTAATTCATTCAACCAACATGTGTTAAGTACTTACTTGGTGCCAGGCTCTGAGGGAGATGTTGGGTACATAGGAGTGACTGAAAAAATGTCACTTCCTCCCTGTAGTTTATGGTCATCAGGGACACTAAGCTAGTAAACTAGTAACTAGAGTGCAATATTATAAATCCTCAACTGGTGTTGGCCAGGACCCTATGGAAGTTCAGCAGTTAGTACACTTAACCCTGACTAGGAAGGAAAGAGAAAGCCCTTGGAAAGAAAGAACATTCAGGTGGATCTTGAATGATAATACAAGAGTTTATAAAGTGGACAAGGCTATGCTACAAACAGGGGGCATCTTTTTTGTTGTTTGTAGATATCCATGAGAGTAGGGTGTATTCTGACATATTATACATACATGGAGTACAACCCATTCCAGTTTGGATCCCATTCTTATGGTTGTACATGATATAGAGTTGCACTGATCATGTATTGTTTGAGTCAGCTTTTTCACTGCTGTGACTAAATGACCCCACCAGCAGAACTGGAGAGGAGGAAGAGTTTATTTGAGGGCTCATGGTTTCAGAGGTCTCAATACATAGAGAGCTGGCTCTATTCCTCAGAGCTCCAGGTGAGACAGGAACAACACAGAGGAAGAGTATGGCAGAGGGAAGCAGCTTACATGGTAATCAGGAAGCAGAGAATTCCACTTGCCAGATACAAATTTATGTTATTATACCCAAGGCCAGGCCCCAATTCCTACCTCCTCCAGCCATACATTATCACTTCAGTTACTGCTCAATTAATCCCTTTCAGGAAATTAAATCACTGATTGTGTTAAGGCTCTTACCATCCAATCATTTCTCCTCTGAATCTTCTTGCACTGTCTTACACATAAGCTTTTGGGGAACATCTCACATCCAAACCATAACATGTATTTACATATGAGCATAGGAAAGTTATGTCCCATTCATTCTACTGTCTTTCCTATTCTCAACCCCTTCCCTTCATTCCCCTTTGTCTAACCCAATGAACTTCTATACTTCCCCTCCCTACCCTCTTTTGTTATAGGTTAGCATCCACATAGCAGAGAGGATATACAGCCTTTGGTATTGTGGGACTGACTTATTTCACTTAGCATGATATTCTCCAGTTGACAGGGGACATCTTGAATGAAGTCTTATACTTAAGAAAGATCACATATAAGGAAAAGATCATATATATAGACCAGCTTGCCTATAATTCACAATACATGTTGAGGAAAGGCAGGAAATGAGTACAGAAAAATATTCATGGAAAAAATTTAATGTCTTTTATTATCTTATAGATCATAAAATGTAAAAAGAATTTTATAAAAATGAGAGATGACATTAGTTGTGGCTAATATTCTTTAATTTCTTTGAAAAATAGGCTAAAACAATCTGTTTGAAATAGGTCAGTTAAACTCTTGATCTTCATTCTTTTGAGGTTTAGGTTTGTCTTATTAATTGGTAATTTATCAAATATGAATATGATATATAGCATAGACAGCTGATATATTGACAAAGACTCTCTCTTGACCAAACTTTAGTCAGGATCCTCTGAGGCCTTTTATCAACAAGGCCTAAACCTTGGACCCCATCCTTGCTGAGCCTATATAACCCAGTTTTAGGCAAGAATCCCCTTATGTCAGTGTAGAGAACCTCCCACCCTTGATATCTTAACACCTCAATATTTAATCAAATTCCTCACCTCCTATACCCTTAATATCTGATCACTGTGCTTATTTTAATCAGAAGAATCTCCCTACCCTTGATGTCTCTCCTTCATTGTGTTTGTTGGCTATAAATCCCCATCTATATTCGTTGTATTTGGAATTGAGCTCAGGTCTATACTAATGTCTCTATTCCAATATTGCAATCATTCCTGAATAAAATCTATTTTTATAGCTTTTACTACTGTCCAGCTCTGTTACTTTGACAATTATACACAAGAAGTCACTTGTTTGCCTTTAAAAAAAAAACAAGTACCTCTTAATTTTGAACAAAAGCATTACCTAAGCCAGTTACTTTGGGACTGATAGATATGGTTAGTCCATTTTTAAACATTTCCTCTTATAAGTATATAGGTAAATATATAAGTAAATAAACATTGTCACAGACTGTGAAGCAAGACTTTCATAATAATCATGCAATTCAAGTTTAAAGGAGGCAGAACTAGCTATGCTTTAATTATCTGGGCAATAAATTATAATAACCTTAACTAAGGTAGGAGCACTGTACACAGTAGGAATTGAGATGATGTGACAGATTTGAGAGTTATTAACAAAGAGAACTGACAGGATTAATATCAGAGGCAAGAAGTAAGAAAAAATAGGATAGTTTCCATACTTTTGATGAGCCTTAATAGACAAATAATAATGATGCAATGATCTGAGGTGGGAATATAAACTTCCAAGTAAACTTTATGATTTGGGACATGCTGAGTTTAACATATCTATGATCAATTAATGAGAAAAAGGTCAAAAATACTTAAATATATAAGCAAAATAAAGATATCAAGAATAAAGACATTTTGGCGGAGTTGACAGGATATAAACTATGAGTCTGAACAAGATCATTCAAGTTAAATGGAATACAAAAAATCCCCAAACAGGGGCTGGGGATGTGGCTTAAGCGGTAAAGTGCTTGCCTGGCATGCGCAGGGCGCTGGCTTCGATCCTCGGCACCAAATAAAAATAAAGATGTTGTGTCCACCGAAAACTAAAAAATATTTTAAAAAATCCCCAAACAGGATGGTGGTTAATTATAAAAGCATACAGCTACATAAAGAAAATGGAGCTAGCAAAGAACTAACAGAGAAGTAGTTTGGGAAAGCCAAAAAAGGAAAGAATCTCAAGGTAGAAAGACTGATGAACAGATAGTAGGAAGTGTGAAAAGGACTGAAATAGGTGTATTGGATTTAGTGATTCAATTGTGGTTTGTGAAGTCAGAAATAGTCATTTTATTTAGTTCCTTAGCCCATTTATTGATTTGGGTTATTTATTTTTTTGTGTGTGTTAAATTTTTTGAGTACTTTATATATCCCAGAGTGCTCTATCTGATGTTCGTGTGGCAAAAATTTGATCCCAAAATGTAGGCTATATCTTCACCTCATTGTTTCCTTTGCTGAGAAGAAGCTTTTTAGTTTGAATCCATCTCATTTATTAATTCTTCATTTTATTTCTTGAGCTTTAGGAGTCTGGTTAAGGAAGTAAGGACCTAATCCAACATGATAAAGATTTGGGCCAACTTTTTCTTCTATTAGGTCTGTGGTCTAATTTATAAGTCTTTGATCCACTTTGAGTTGAGCTTTGTGCATGGTGAGAGATAGTGGCTTAATTTCATTTTGCTGCATATGGATTTCTGGTTTTCCCAGAACCATTTATTGAAGAGGCTATCTTTTCATAAGGAACTGAACAGATAGTTCTCAGAAGAAGATATACAATCAATAAATAAATATGAAAAAATGAAAAAAAAAGTTCCACTTCCCTATTAATTAGAGAAATGCAAACCCAAGCTACTCTAAGATTTCATCTCACTCCAGCCAGAATGGCAACTGTCAAGAATACAAGAATACAAGTGTTGGCGAGGATGTGGAGAAAAAGATACACTCACCCATTGCTGGTGGCACTGCAAATTGGTGCAACCACTATGGAAAGTAGTATGAAGAATCCTTGGAAAACTGGGAATGAAACCACCATTTAACCCAGCTATCCCATTCTTTGGTTTATACCCAAAGGACTTAAAATCAGCATACTATAGTGACACAGCCACATCAATGTTTATAGCAGCTCAAATCACAATAGCTAGACTATGGAACCAACATAGATGTCCCTCAAATCAAAAAAATTTTAAAAATTTTAGAAGACCAAAAAAAAAGAGCAATAATCATTTTTTGTGGAGTAAATACTGTGGATAACAGACTATGGTGATTCACAACATGAATGAGAGATGAAGAAGTATAAAAGGAAAAGTAGACTATTTGGAAATTTAGCTAAGAAGGAATAGAAAAATTGAGATGCCAGCTAAACAAGAAAATTATAGTCAAAGGAAAATATTGTCTTTAAGATGAAAAATAATTAAAATTAAAAATTATGTGACAGAGGAAGCATGATTAAAAATTATGTGATAGAGAAAGTTTCAATACATTAGGAATTAAATAACAAGTGTTAATCATGATCATAGTAAAGACAATTCATTAAACAAAGAAGTGATATTCAGAGTCTAGATGTGGAGATTTTTGCTTTGAGCCTGAAAGGGTAATTGTTAGAGAAAAATTATTCATGACACATATTAAAAGAGTAAGTCAGACTTCATTCAGAACTATCACAATAGGTATAAGAACTACATTGATGTGATTTTGCAGTAAGGGAGAAAGACTGACTCAACTCCAAATAAAACAAGGGAAAGGGAGAGTTTATAACCAAGGAACAGGGATAAGTGGATGGAAAATTGCTAAGAAGAGATAGCAGGGGAAGGGAAGATTCTAGCTAAACCTACTAAACAAAATTATTACTGAAGGGAGGCCAGGGTGATCAGACATTACCTAGAATACTGTGAATGATTAGAAATCCCATAAGATATCCAGAGTTATTAGATATGGAGGATGAGGGATTCTAGAAAACCCAGCTTAACCAGATTCTTGCTAAAATTGGGCAATGCAAAGACATGGAAATCTAGAAGCCAAGACCTACTTGGAAAAGGATTTAAAACAGCCTGGCTAAAGTTTGGTCAAAGAGATATTTTATCCCTTCTTTTCCCATACCTCAGACATGAAGAAAAGTAGTTTTTAAAAAAAGAGATATTTACCATGTTCCTTAGAGAAAAATCCAGTGTACTTACCATGGTCTCCAAAGACCTTCCTGCCCCACAACACCCACCCTAACTCCAATTGCACTTCCTACCAATCTCACTCTCACTCACATGCTCCAGCCTACCAGTTATCCTCAGAACATATCAAAGACCTGTTTGTCTCAGAAATGTTCCTCTCCATGGAATGTACATCTGTCATCTCTCAATACTCACCCCTAACCATCACAGTTTGTCACTTAGTTTCAAAAACTCATAGCAACTGCATGGGGGAAGACTGCCATGAAATCTGAAGAAACATAGTAATACATCCAATCTAAAGTAAGGGGAACTCCATTCTTATAAATAAATATGAATTTAAATGAACCATCCCCACCAAATAATAAGCTAATGATACAGAAATGCAAAGCAGAACACTTCTAGTAATAGAAGACTCCTCTGGAGAAGCACTATGAAGACTCTTCACAAAGTTCTATTACTGATCTGAAAAATGAAGGGAGTCAGCAGAGATTTCTTGGGAATATTTATTTTAAGATATGCATCCTTAATTAGAAATAAGTTATAGGTAAAAACTCAGATAAGAAAGAGAAGTGGTTGACTACTGAAAAATAAAAGTCCTTGCTAAGCCATAGACTCAGGAGACAAAAAAGAATATTCCAGGAAAAGTAACCTGAAAGACCAGCTGTAGACAACTGGAAGAATTAACATGGGTAGTTATTTTAGCTGAGAAACAATATTCCCTCCTATAATTTTTTATAATTAACTTGTTGATTTATTACTATTAACAGAAGTCTGTAATTTATTCAGATTTCCCTGGTGTTTACATAGTATCCTTTTTCCGATCCAGGAACACAGCTGAGCTACCACATCAAACTTAGGTTTCAGGTTTTGTTAGGCTTTTCTTGACTGTGACAATTTCTCAGGCTTTCCTTGTTTTTGACAACGCTGGATAGTTTTAAAAAGTATGGGTCAGGCATTTTGTAGAGTGTTCCTCAACTGGGATTTATCTAATGATTTTCTCATAAATAAATGGGGGTTAGGAGTTCCTGGGAGAAAGACCTGAAGGTAAAGTAGCATTTATATCATATCCAAGGTATGAAATATGACTTTTCACTGTTAATGATAATCATTTGGCTGAGTGTCAGGTTTCCCCATTGTAAAGTTGTGTTATCCCCCTCCTCTCCTTCTGTACTATCACAGCTGGAAGGAAGTCAGTAAGTAAGCCCTTATTCTTGAGGTGGAAAATTAAGCTTCATCTCCTTAAAAGCAGAGTATAGACATAAATTATAAGAAGACTTCTGCACAAGAGGTTTAGCTCTCCATCATTTACTGTTACATTGAGTTACTTATGTATATTAGTATGGAATCATGCATATTTATTTTATATGTTGATGTATAATCCACTACTATTTTATTTTTTGGCTCAAATTATTCCATCTCTAACCATTGAGAACTTTTTTCAGTTGGTCTCTGTTCCTTTAGTGTTTGTGTGTGTTGTGAACATTCCCTTTCTCACACTACAAGACGCTTAAGGATCATATTGTATATTTCTAGCCCCAGTTCTATTAGTATATTTTTCTACAAAGGACTGTTACTTTGTATTGCAGTGTAGTATTGGAAAGTAAGATCTGATTCTAGATATGCTCATTGCCATTGGAGTGCTGTTGTTTCTAGATTCTTTAAGATGATAGAATAAGAAAATATATGTGTGCAGATTAACCTATGTATACATACATATATCAATAAATATTTCTATACTTAATCATCTGTACCTATATTAAGCTAAATATGGGTACATTCTGATGTCTACAACTTTAGTCTATTACCATATAGATCACTCTAGACTTCATTCCTTGTTTTTAATCTCCCACTCCAACAGTAAGAAACCTGTCTCTCATCATATGCCATCCATTTGCTTAATTGTTCAGTTCCATATATACATATAGTGGCTTCCAAATTATTAATACATATCCTTGTTGGAAACAAATTATCAACTACAGGATAGTGCTTACATTTCTTTGCCTATTAACAGACTTGGTTCATTTTCAAAATTACTTATGTCAGCATCTTTTCCTGCAACTTTTCCACTCCCTTCAGCAAGTTTGTTTCATATAACATAACTGTAATTCCAATAGATTCTTCAGACACAGTCTGCATTCTATCCTAGCATCCCTGATCTCCTAATTGACTTTTAAAATTTGCATACATTAAGATTCACTCTATGTCTATAAAGTTCTATGTGTTTTGGTAAATGTGCTGTGTCAAGTATCTATCATTACAGTACCACAAAGAATAGATTAATCACTCTAAACATCCCACATGTTTTACTTCTTTGATCTCCTTCCTCCCTTACTCTCTGGTAACCAATGACTTGTTTTTTGCCTTTTCCAAATGTCATGTAAGTGGAATCATACAGTATATAGCATTTTAAGATAACCAAAATAATCTTGGAAAAGATGGACAAAGTAAAGTTACTCACACTTCCTAATTTCAAAATTTTGTACAAATCAAGACAGTATGATATCAATATAAGGATCAATGGAATGGAATTGAGAGACCAGAAATAACCCCATGTGTCAACTAACTTTTTCTAAGAGTGCCAAGACCATCCAATGGGGAAAGAATACACTTATCAACAGAAAGTATAAGAACAAGTAATACCCACATGCAAAAGAATAAAGTTGGACCTTAACTTCCAATCATTTATAAAATTTACTTAAATTATATATAAAACTTCAATCTAATCATTAATATAATAAAACTCTTAAAATATAGAGATAAATCTTCATAACCCTTGATTTGAAAATGGTTTTATAGATATGGCACTAAGAGCACAATTAATAAAAGAGAAAAAATAACATAAGTCATCAAAATGAAAAATTTCTATGAATCAAAGGATACTATTAAGAATATAAAAAGAGTTGGACATGGTGGTGCACGCCTGAAAAAGTATTGGTGAATTATGTATCTGGTAAGAGTCTTATAACCAAAACACAAAGTCTTACAGCTCTACAACAAAAAGTGCTCCAGAAGCTGAGACAGGAAGATGGCAGGTTCAAAGCCAGCCTCAGGAAAAGCAAGGCACTAAGCAACTTAGTGTCTCTAAATAAAATACAAAACAGGGCTGGGGATGTGGCTCAATAGTCTAGTGCCTTTGAGTTCAAATCCTGATACTCCTCCAGCATAAAGAATATAAAAAGAGAGCTGGGCATGGTCCATATGCCTGAAATTCCAGCAGCTCAGGAAGCATAGGCAGGAAGATCATGAGTTCAGAGCCAGCCTCAGCAATTTAGTGAGGCCCTGAGCAACTCACAAGACCTTGTCTATAAACAAATAATTTTAAAAGGACTGAAATGTGACTCAGTGGTTAAGCACCCCTGGGCTCAACCCCTGATACGAAAAAATAAAAATAAATAAATAAATAGAAATAAAAAGCAACTGATCACAGTGGTGCATGCCTATAATCCTAGCAACTCTGGAGGCTGAGGCAAGAAGACTGCTAGTTTGAGGACAGCCTCAGCAATTTAGCAAGGCTGTAACTAACTTAGTCAGAAAGACCCTGCCTCAAAATAAAAAAAATTGAAAAAGGTCTGGGGATGTAGCTCAGTGGTAAAGTGCCCTTGGGTTCAGTCGCTGATTTAGGGTAAAAAAAAAAGAATATAAAAAGATAACCCACAAAATGGAAAAAATATTGGTGAATTATATATCTGGTAAGAGTCTTATCACCAGAATATACAAAGTCTTACAGCTCAACAACAAAAAGACAACTCAGTTTACTACAAATAGGCAAAGGATGTGAATATATTGACATTTTTTCAAGATATATAAATGCCTAATAAACACAAGATATATATAAATGCCCAATAAACACAACAGATGCTTAACATGACTAGTCATTGTAGAATTTCAAGCCAAAGCCGTGAGATACTACTTCCTCTGTACTAGGCTAAAAATCAAAGAAAAAGAACAGAAAATAACAAGTAATGACAAAGAGTTGAAATAACTGCTGTTCAATGTGACTGAAATTTCAAATGGAACAGTTGCTGTGAAAAATAGCTTGGAGCTTCCTTAAAAAAGTTAAACTAAAGCTGGGTGTGGTGGCACATGCCTGTAATCCCAGAGACTAAGAAGGCTGAAACAGGAGGATTGCAAGGGCAGCCTTGGCAACTTAGCAAGGACCTAAGCAACTTGGTGAGACCCTGTCTCAAAATTAAAAATTAAAAAAGGACTGGGGATGAGGATATGGCTCAGTGGTTAAGTACTCCTAGGTTTAATCCCTGGTGCCCCACCAAAAAATGTTAAACATAAAACTACTGTATGATACAGCAATTTCATTTCTAAGCATATATCCTAAATTATTCAAAACAGGAATTTATTTATTTATTTTTTGATTCTTTTTTTATTATTAGTTGTTCAAAACATTACAAAGCTCTTGACATATCATATTTCATACATTTGATTCAAGCAGGTTATGAACTCCCATTTTTACCCCGTATACATATTGCAGATTCACATTGGTTCCACATCCACTTTTTTACATACTGCCATACTAGTGTCTGTTGTATTCTGCTGCCCTTCCTATCCTCTACTATCCCCCCTCCCCTCCCCTCCCCTCTCCTCCCATCTTCTCTCTCTACCCCATCTACTGTAATTCATTTCTCTCTCTTGAATTTAAAAAAAACTTATAAATGAATGTTCATAGCAGCCAATATTCACAAGAGCCAAAATATGGAAAATAACCCAAATGTCCATCCGTGGAAGAATGATTAAACAAAAAATGGCACATCTATATACAAGAATATTATTTGGCCATAAAAAGGAATGAAGCATGGACACATGTTACAACACAGATGAACTTGAAAACATGCTATGTAATAAACTAGTAGTAAAAGCCCACATATTATATGATCCTCTTTATATGAAGTATACAAAATAGACAAATCCATAAGAACAGTAAATTAGGGGTTGTCTGGGATGGGGAACTTTGTGGAAAAATAGGAATGATTACTAATGTCATGAGGTTTCTTTTTGGAGTCCTTAAAATTATCCAAAATTTAAAGTGGTAATGACTGCACTTACCTCAGTATACTAAAACACACTGAACTATACACTTTAAATGAATGGATTGTATAATGTGTTAGGTCTAAATAAAACTGTCCTTTATGATAAAAATGAAATATCAAGTTAATTTCCAACTATTTTATTTTCCTAATCAAAGATACAAGGCTTTTTGTTCTTATAAAATTAATGATATTTTAATTGTAATATATTAATGATATGTTAATTTAATAAATTTTAGCAAAGATTATCTTTTTAAAATCTTTAATGTTTTATAATATGTGAGTGAACAGCATGGTTCTTAATAATAATAATAATAATAATTATTATTATTATTATTATTATTATTATTATTATTATTATTTGGTACTGGAGATTGAACCACTGAGTTACATCACCGCCATATTTATCCCAAACAGGGTCTCTCTCACTAAGTTGCTGAGTCTGGACTCAAACTTCTAATATTCCTGCCTCATACTCCTGAGTAGCTGGGATTACTGGTGTATGCTACCACATCAGGCCCAGCTATGTGATTTATTTTTAACTTCATTACTTTTATTTATAGTCATTATTGTTTTTTAATTGATTTTATTTTTTTAAATACATGACAGCAGAATGCATTACAATTCTTATTACACATATAGGGCACAATTTTTTCATATCTCTGTTTGTATATAAAGTATGTTCACACCAATTCATGTCTTCATACATGTACTTTGGATAATGATATCCATCATATTCCACGATCATTGCTAACCTCTGCCCCCTCCTTTCCCTCCCACCCCTCTGCCTTATCTAGAGTTCATCTATTCCTCCCATGCTCCCCCTCGATAGCCCACTATGAGTCAGACTCCTTGTATCACAGAAAACATTCGACATTTGTTTTTTGGGGTATTGGCTAACTTCACTCAGCATTATCTTCTCTAATTCCATCCATTTACCTGCAAATGCCATGATTTTATTCTCTTTTATTGCTGAGTAATATTCCATTGTGTGTATATGCCACATTTTTTAATCCATTCATCTACTGAAGGGCATCTAAGTTGGTTCCTCAGTTTAGCTATTGTGAATTGTGCTGCTATAAATATTGATGTGGCTGTGTCCCTGTAGTATGCTGTTTTTAAGTCCTTTGGGTATAGACCAAGGAGAAGAATAGCTGGGTCAAATGGTGGTTCCATTCCCAGTTTTCCAAGGAATCTCCATACTGCTTTCCATATTAGCTGCACTAATTTGCAGTCCCACCAGCAATGTATGACTGTACCTTTTTCCCCACATCCTCGCCAACACTTATTGTTGTTTGTCTTCATAATAGCTGCCATTCTGTCTGGAATGAGATGATATCTTAGAGTACTTTTGATTTGCATTTCTGAAAACTACAGAACCTAAAGAAAGAAATCAAAGAAGACCTTCCTTAGAAAATGGAAAGATCTACCTTGCTCTTGGATAAGCAGAATTAATATTACCAAAATGACCATACTACTAAAAGCACTATCCAGGTTTAATGCAATTCCAATCAAAATCCCAATGGCATTCCTCATAGAAAAAGCAATCATGGGCTGGGGATGTGGCTCAAGCAGTAGCACGCTCACCTGGCATGCGCGGGGTGCTAGGTTCGATCCTCAGCACCACATAAAAATAAAATAAATATGTTGTGTCCACTGAAAACTAAAAAAAAAAAAAAATTAAAAAATTTCTCTCTCTCTTAAAAAAGAAAGAAAAAGAAATCATGAAATTCATCTGGAAAAATAAGAGACCCAGAATAGCTAAAGCAATCCTTAGCAGAAAGAGTAAAGCAGGTGGCATTACTATACCAGACCTTAAACTACACTACAGAGCAATAGTAATAAAACCAGAATGGTATTGGCACCAAAACAGACTGGTGGACCAATGGTACAGAATAGAGGACACAGAGATTAACCCCACAAAATTACAATTATCTTATATTAGACAAAGGTGCTAAAAACACGAATGTGGAGAAAAGATAGCCTCGTCAACAAACGGTGCTGGGAAAACTGGAAATCCATATGCAACAAAATGAGATTAAACCCCTATCTCTCACCATGCATAAAACTCAACTCAAAGTGAATCAAGGACCTAGGAATTAAACCAAAGACTTTGCATCTATTAGAAGAAAAAGTAGGCTCTAATCTTCATTATATGGGATTAGGCCCCAACTTCCTTAATAAGACTCCTATAGCGCAACAATTAAAACCAAGAATCAATAAATCAGATGGACTCAAACTAAAAAGTTTCTTCTCAGCAAAAGAAACAGTCTGTGAGATGAATAGAGAGCCTACGTCTTGGGAGCAAATTTTTACCCCTCTCATATCAAATAGAGCACTAATCTCTAGGGTATATAAAGAACTCAAAAAAGCTAAGTACCAAACAAACAAATAACCCAATCAATAAATGGCCAAGGACATGAACAGACACTTCTCAGAAGAGAATATACAATCAATCAACAAATATATGAAAAAATGTGCAGCTATGTGATTTTCTTCAAAGAATTTCATTCATGAAATTTTCTGATTTGCTAATTTTATAATATTTTTATTTTTGATCTTCCTCATATATCTTGTTCACTGCAGTATCCCAGTGCAAAAAACACTGATTGGCATTTGATAGCATTCAATATTTTTTGATTAATTGAATTCTATCTTCAATTTCAACTCCTGAAATTCTCTATATAAACCACATCTCAGCATACCAAGTTTCTAACAATTCACAGATTACATGTATTTTCTTTTGATCCTGTGTCTTAATTACTCTTCCTCAATTCTAAAATTCAAGGTGTCAGTATTCTCTAGATACTGTAAATATGAAGTTCAGTAAAACATAGTTTCTTCCCACCTCACACCTACAAGGATGGTTATAATTAAAAGACACAATAACAAATGTGGCAAGGATCTGGAGAAACTTAAAACTTCCTATACTATTAGTCAAAATGTGAACTGATGCAGCTACTTTCAGAAAGAGTCTGGCAATTCTTCAGTCAAACATAGAGTTTCTATATGATTCAGAAATTCTACTCCTAAATAATATTTAACCAAGAGGACAAAAAACTTATGTCTACACAAAAACTTGTATATATTCATAGCAGCTTCATTATTACTAGCCAGAAAGTGTAGACACTTCAAATTTCCATCATATTATGAAGAGATAAAATGTGATATATTCATACAATAGAACATTATTTGTTCAACAGAAAGAATGAAGTACTTATATATGCTACCATATGGGTAAGCCTTGAAAACATGATAATCGTGAAAGAAGTCAAATCACAAAATACCATATGAAGTATGATTCTATCTATATGAAATGTTCAGAATATATATGTATGTATATGTGTGTGTTTGTGTACATGTGTGTATGTGCATGTGCCTAAGGTGTATAAGGACTCTTTGGGGGTAATAAAATGTTTATAAGTTGAATACTGTATTATATGTACACATCTATATTTCACTAAGAGTCATTAATTGTATACTTTAAATGGGTGACTTGTATGGTTTGTGAATTATATCTCAATAAACCTGTTAGATAACTGGCCAAACCACACCGTCCGCAAAGAAAATCTTTGCCATCTGTAGATATCTTCCAATATTCAATGCTCATTTTCTGTCCTCAAAAAAGTCTCAGTTCTATGTCCTGCTCAGTTTGATAATAGAATTCCACAGTTGCTTATATTATAGCTTGAACCACCTGCTGCTGTAAGTTTTACTCCCTTTTCTTTTCCATCACACTGATGCTCCTTAGGAGATATGTTCTTCCTGTTCTGAATCCCAAGTGCCTATAACACACATAATAGAAGATTTGGTAAATGTAGGTTCAAAGAGGATATGAAAAATAATTGTATTAATAACAAGATAAAGCAAAGAATATCGTTTTAGAAGAAAAACTGCAAAACTTTTAAAAGTGTAGTTTGATGTGGTAAATCTAAACATAGGGTATGAAAACAAAAAATTAAGTTCTCTAGGGTACAGTAGGCTGAAGGGAAGTATGCCAGGGAGACCAAGTTCTTTCCTACTACATAAGTTCCTAACATAGGTCTGGGGTTGTGGCTCAGTGGTAGAGCACTTGCCTACCATGTGTGAGGCACCAGGTTCAATTCTCAGCACCACACACAAATAAATTAATTAATTAAATAAAGATCCATCAACAAATAAAAAAAAAAAAGAAAAGTTCCTAGTTGCTGGACAATAGAGGCCTGTGTTGCAGTTCTAGCCAATGACCATTGCATAGAACTAAAACGCATCAAAGTTTTTTGAGTGTTGGCAGGAAAGTTTGTAGATAGACAACAAAAAGGTCCAAAAGTTCTCAAGAAATGTGGGAGAGGGACAAGAATGGAAGAAGACACTTACAAATAATATGGATTTTAAAAGAAGGTATAGGTATAGCCTTACTAGTATAGGGAATATTTTCTTGTAGTGAGTGTTAACCAAATAAGCTTCAGAGTTGTCTTAGCAGTCTCTATGCCATTGTCCATCTTCCTGCCAGGTTCTATCAAACAACTGTTCAACTGCAGTAATGTTTACAATACCCTTTAAAATGTCAAAGAATTTTCACTAATTTCTATTGATATTTACTTTCTGTTGTCTTGCTCAATCATAAACTTTGCATTTTAACAATGAGCATGAAAATTGTGTGGCAGTACAAGCACTCTCTTGGCATATCTTTTTATGACCAGAAATGGTCACAAGAGTTCATAAAACAAATCAACAACGGCAGAGAGAAATGTCACAGAGCAGCAAAAAACCAGATTTGCAAGGGTCATTCCAACTTCAGGGAGCACAGGAGAGCACACTAGCATTCATTGGCTAAGAATACAACCATAAGAACAATTAATGATCATAATTAACATTTGTTGAGGTCTTTCTGCATGCCTACTAGGTTCGATGCATATTGATACATTTATTCTAATCCTCAAAACAATTCTTCCTTTGAGGAGATAGACAGTTCCAATTGCAGCGAAACCTGAAAATACAAACTGTTCCTGACAACAAACCATAGTGGTTAAGTAACATCAAGATACACATAAACATGTTATTTATGACACGAAAACCACTAGAAAAAATAATAATTGGCATTCTGTGAGAATATACAGAGGTTTAACTATTATTAAAATATGTACTAAAGGGGTCTGAGGTTGTAGCTCAGAGGTAGAGCATTTGCCTAGCATGTATGAAGCACTGGATTTGATTCTCAGCACCACATATAAATAAATGGATAAAATAAAGGTCCATAAACATCTAAAAATTTTTTTTAAAAGTATGTACTAAGTGGCTGAAGTTGTAGCTCAGTAGTAGAGAACTTGCCTAGCATGTGTGAAGTTTTGGGTTTGATCTTTAGCAATATATAAGAATAAATAAATAAATTAAAGGTATGTGTCCATCCACAACTAAAAATATTTTTTAGTACTAAAAATTGGCCTGGAAATGAATAGAAATTTAGTAGTAGACTTAATATTCCCTAAAAACTTTTGTTTGTTTATTTTGGGGTACTGGAATTGAACCCAGGGATGTTTTATCAATGAGCAAATCCCCATCCCATTTTGTTTTTTTGAAATAGGGTCTCACTAAGTTGCTAAGGGTCTCCCTAAATTGCTGAGACTGGCTTCAAACTTGTGATCCTCCTGCCTCAGACTCTGGAATTGCTGGGATTACACATGTATGCCACCATGACTGTCCTGAGCATGATTATCCTTAACATCTTGTACTTCTACATTTTCAATGCCTAGAGTGCCTTTCTACACTTATCTGCCTATAAAATAACAATTACTATTCATCCTCTAAAATAGATGTTGGTATCACTTTCTCCACAGAAACTTCTTCAATCCCCAAACAGAATTACTCATATGCTTGGCTAGATTCTCATTATTTGTTTATATACCTTTTATTCCATCTATGAGTGTCCAGAGCAAGAAACAAACCACTCAAAGTACTTCAAGCAGAAGGAAATTTAATACAGGGAATTAGATACTTGCAAAATTATTGAAAGGGTTGTAGCCGGGGTCTCCTGAATTCTCAGAACACTACAGAACTGACCTTCTTAGTACAAGAGCACACTCTACAGCTGTGATACAGGGATCAGAAAGTCAGAGTCATAAAGTTGCTGATACTTCATCTGAAATTGCTTCTTAACAGCCACAAAATTGGCAAATGGACCTTGGGATGCTACAGCAGAATAATCTCTGTCTACAAGACTTTGCTTGCCAACAGAAAACAACTAAAGAGGGAATAATTTGTACTTCCAAATCATGTGTGAGTGCATCCAGTTGGTGGACCTTAATTTATATCTAAAAATCCTAGCTGAGGGGAAATCTAAGAAATTTTGGTTCTAGTTTTTCAGTCTTTCAAACAGTGAGGTTCACAAGAAGAAGAAAGCTGAATCTAAGCAAGTTAATCCATACTGCTTACCATGGAACTCTGAAAGCTATTTTTGATATATATGCTTTCATTACATGGTTACTAAACGTGAGCAGAAATGACTTTTTAAATCCCAAATGCTTAGCCTAGAAGTAATCAATAGATATTTGTGAAATGAACAATAATTCTTTACTTAATCTCCATTTGTTTTGCCACTAAATTTAAAGAAGACTATGGGGGCACTACTGAGCCTATTATTGAGTTGACTTGCTGCATGTACCCTGAGCAGCAAGTGGATCAGCCTGAAAAGCTGGACTTTGAACTGGGAGAGAAGTTGAATCTATTTTATCAACTCAGCTACTTCTTAAATGAGAAGTAAATGTGCTAACATCTTTTCACTAAATATCTTCAATGGCTTCTATTTCCACAATATAAACTTAAATAACCATCTTTACTCTGGCATTTATTTAATGTGTGTTTAATAATTAAAGCACACAATTGTGTTAAACACCTACTATTTGTCTCCCTCTAACCAGTTATTCTGGAAACTTCAAATCATAAAGTATTAAGATCAAATATCCTCTCTAGATATTTTCCTTGGCTGGCCTCTGCTCCTAGTAAACTAGGTTTTATCATATTATTTATTAATATATTTATTAATCTATCATAACTCTTATTACACTGTATTAATTTCTGTTGCATAAAAAATATTCCTATGGGCTGGGGTTGTGGCTCAGTGGTAGAGTGCTCACTTAGCATGTGCAAGGCCCTGGATTCAATCCTCAGCACCACATAAAAATAAATAAATAATTTTAAAAATTCCTAAACCTTAGTGGCTTAAAATAACAATAATTTATTTCTCATGATTCAGTGGGTCAGCAATTTGGGTTGGGTTCAGCAGGGATGGCTCATCTTACTCTGCATGGCTGGCTGGGTTCATTCATTGGAGTGGATAGCTGGGAAGGCTGGGCTTCCCTCTTAGCCTTGACTTGTTTTCATAGTTGAAGAGTTTGGAGAATAAGATAAGATGCAACAGGGAGTCACACAATGCCTCTTCTGCTACATTCTACTGGAAAAGCACATCATAAGACCAGCCAGATTCAAGGGACAGGGAATAGACTTCACCTAACAAATTAAAACTTAAAAAAATTAAAAAAAATTTAAAAAGTAGTTGCAAAGAATCCAAAGCCATTTATTCCACTTATTTATTATTTGTCTACATTGAGGAATCCTTAAGAGTCTTGTTTCTTTTAATGTTCTGAGTGTCTAACCTAAACTGCTCAACATGAGGTTAAACAAATATCAGACTATGAGTTAGGCAATGGTTGGAATACAAAGATACATGGGTTGTAAGACACAGTCTGTATTCCTAAAGATTCCACAGTCCCTTTTACCTTCCGGTAGGAGAGAAAAATTGATGAGACAATATTAAAAGGGCCTTCCAAATAATAAAAAAGTACTATTCCAGCAGGAAAATGCAAAACTATCATATAAATGAGATATACAGATCAGAAGAGAAAACACACACACACACACAAAAATTAAGACACACTATATTTTGAGGATAGGATTTGAAGTATTAAATAAAACTTGGCCATAATTAGATGAAACATGTGAGAAATATGCCACAGAATAGAATGAAAAACTGCATGTTTAAAATACTGTGGCTACTCACTCTGCCTGGAGCAGTGGCTGGTGTCAGGGCACACAGGAAGACTTGGGGTGAAGCTTGGATTGGTGTAAGGCTTCTTGGATTTTATCTTGTTAGCAAAAGACTTTTAGAGCAGAAGAGCAGTAGAATAAATGTTTTACTCAGTGATAGAACTATAGAAGCATATGCAGAATGGACAAAAGTAGAAGAGACAAATTATAAAAAAAAGCAAGTATAATGGGGGAGTAAACCCCAGAATCTCAAGCTTTAGCCAAGACCTACTAAATAAGAATCTGCATTTGACAATATCATCCAGCTGACTCCTAAGCACATTAAAGTTTAACAAGTGCTTCCAGATAGTGATAGAGAAACATCAGAGTAATAAAATTCATCACACCCTCTCTTATGAGGAGGTGTCAATAAGATATAAACGAAACAAAGAAGTTTCTATCTGATGTCTCTATGAAGGTGTAATTTCCTGCTTGAGGCTGGCAGAAGTTCAGGATGAAGGAGATGATGCCTTCCTTTACAAATACTGGCATGGGAGAGAAAGATAACTCCATGCCTGACTCTACTGACTGTATATAACATTGCCTAAAATTCAAATTCAGGACAAGGGACAGATTTGAATAGAAAGAGAATTCATTTATAATGTTTCATACTTTCAATTTTTATGTTAAAACTCTTGTATCAATGCAGAATTTCTTCTAAGTCTCTTCTCAAATTTTATTTTCTTTGAGCACCCTCTATATACACCAGTCACTGCCACCATCATCTCATGTCCAATTCTCAGTACAGTCTCTTCTCAAATTTCATTTTCTTTGAGCACCGTCTATACACCAGTCACTGCCACTACCATCTCATGTCCAATTCTCAGTGCTTCCTGTTCCTCTTTCTCTGCTTTATCTATCTCCTTTATCCACTAATCCACTAGAACATAAATTCTCTCTCTCTCTCTCTCTCTCTCTCTCTCTCTCTCTCTCTCTCTCTCTCTCTCTCTTTATATCTCTTTTGCTCATTATTATTTCCCTGGTGCCTAAAATAAAGTGGACTGGGGACATATGGCAGGTATTTGGTAAGTGTTTGTTAAATGAATGAATATAAACTTGATATTTTATGGGACTTGTCCAATAATAACTGAATTAATAAGTTTGGGGAAATCTGAGTTTGAAGTAAAGATTAGGAGTCACAGCTAAACTAAAGTTAGGAGGCTAGATGAGATCACTCAGAGAGAGTCTGCATTTGTGGAAAGATGATTTGCTTGTTTGGTTGAAGTGACATAGGATTCCACAGGAAAAGGTGGTATCATCCCCAATCAGGCCTGGCCACAGAAATGAACAGATCACAACAAATGCCACTGAATGTAGCCATCTCTTCCTGTTTTCCTTGGACAAAGCTAGCAATTTCTTGGAAAGTTTTATGATGTCACAAGGGGTAAACCTGCCAACAGCATTTATCATTTATGGAAAAACATTTTAATAATTCACTGCTTCAATTAACATTTACTGTTAATCAAGAGTTCATGTCTGAAAGCTTCAAATCCAAGCTCAGCAGGTCAGTTTAGAATCAAGCTCCACCTGCCTGTCATGGTGCCTATAAAGAGACAAATGCCAGTTCTACTTAAAGCTGGAGGAGTGAACTGCCTTCCAAAGCAGGCTGTTCCTGGGAGCTGGACACCCTTTTCCCAAAAGAAACAACAGAGTGTTTTCTCCATTTGAGAGAAATAGATTTTAGATTAGTTGGCTTTAGGGTCTTTTATAAACCTTTTAATAAGGGATTGCATCATTCCTTCATTTCTCCAAGGTGAAAGGCATTCTACATTACTATCTGTACATGTTCTGAAGCAGAGAGAGCCTTGTTCCCAAATTTGGATCATTCATAATCTGGTCATTAGCTATTAACTGTTTCTGTGAAAAACTAGCACTTATCCCTGAACAGGAAAAAAGCTTTTACCATTTGTTGTTGCTTTTGCTGTTATTATTATAAAATGTATAAAATATTACTCCGAATACTGTAATTGCAATAAGTATGCTTTACTGGAACAGCACACTATCAATAGTTTACTAGGTTAACATCAAATAATCAGAGATTCTGCTCTTTGGCCTAACTAGCAGTTACCTGATCTCTCTGAGCCTCAGTTTCTCCATCAATAAAATGGGAATAATATACTATATAACTCAGAAGATTGTTGTAAGTGTTAAAAGAAACACTAAGAGAGCATTTTTCACGTGTCTCCAGAGAAACACCAAAACACTTGAATTATTTATGTGCCACAAGTGAAATGCATGTCATGCTCATAGGGAATAAATGTGAGCACATATTTATTTTACCACTTATTCACTTCAGCCATTCAATAGTTATTGGATGACTACTATCTCCTAGGCATTGTTCCAGGAGCTGAAGATCCATTCAAAATTCCTACTCTCATGGAAATTGAAGTTTAATCTTGGAAAAAAATATTGAAAGAATGAATTCATAGCTAGCCACTCGAGTACTTGATAATTCATTCACCCATCACCACTCTTCCTCTTTCTCCATTTCCCAAACTGAAACATAAACTAGTAGCTGTCTTAAATTACAGAAACAATAAAGAGATAGACAGATTAGCTAAGAAACTATTACATGGTACGGCAATTCTCCCATTATCCACAGGGGATATGCTCCAATACTCCAAGTGGAAGCCCGAACCCTTAAATAGTACTTAACTCTATATATGCTATGCTTTTTCTATAAATACAATCCTATAGTAAAGTTTAATTTATATATCAGTCACAGTAAGAGATTAATAATAATACTAAAATAGAACAAGTATTAGCTACATACTATAATAAAATATCCAGCATTACTACTCATGTTCTTTGGGGCCCTTATTATGAAAAACAAGGGTTACATGAAAACATGTGCTACAATACTGCAATAATCCATCTGATAACCAAGGTGGTTATTAAGTGACTAATAAGCAAGTAACATATACAGCATGGATGTGCTAGACAAAGGAATGAGTCACAAGTGAGGCAAGAAAGAAGAAAATGGTGTGAGATTTCATCATGCTTCAATTTAACACTTAATAATTTTTTTTTCTTGAAATTTCCCATTTAATATTTTTGGACCACAGTTGACCATGGGTAACTGGAACTACAGAAGGCAAAACTATGGATAAAGGAGAAACTATTGTAGTAATGCTAACCTAAAAATATAAGAGTGATAGAACTGTGGACTACCTTTACATGGATGTCTTAGGAAGGCTCCACTGAGAAGGTGCTATGGAAACAGGAATCAGAGGAAATGTAATGTAGGCAAAGGGAATAGCTAGTGCAGAGGCCCTAAGGTTGCAATGAGCTAACCTGCTCCAAAACCAGAAGGTATCCTGACTGGAGTGCACTGGACAAGAGGAATAAGGAGAAGAGAAGGGAATAAAGAGGGGTCAGATCTCATAGGGCCTCAAAGGAGATTTTACTTTATTATTTATGAATAGAATATTAAACCACTGGTGTGGTTAAGCAGGATAACGGTAAATTTGACTTAAATTTTAAAGTTAACTCTGTGCAGAGTATGAATTCTGTAAGGATGGGGGATAAAACAGGAGCAAAGAGGCTAGAAAACTAGAAAAGGGCAATGGGCAAACTATCACCCACAGAGACAGAAATAAAGAAGGGCAGGTGGTTTCGCTTAGGTTTGGAAAACATAGGAAAAATAAAGGACATAGGACATAGGAAAAATAAAAACAGAAATCTAAGGTTTATTTCTTGAGTAACTTTGAGAAACCCAGTCTCTTTCCTTGAAGCACCCACTGTGCCTGTATATGCAAGAACATTATAGGCTTAGTCAGTTTGAGAGGATCTATTCTGTTCCCAAAAATATATAAAGAAGGAAAATCAGAACACATGTCCATCCCATAGCCTCTATCCTTCCCCTGCTACCTATAATATTCCATCACTGCTTTCACAAGATCAGAGGGATGCTTGTCTACAGCTTTGGCATTAATCTCCAAAAGATCCTTCACTGCCATAGCAGTGACTTATCCTTGGATTCCAGGCTTATAATTCATCCAGCTCAAAAAATATATGTTCAGGCACACTAATACATTGCTGGTGGGACTGAAAATTGGTGCAACCAATATGGAAAGAAGTAATGAGATTCCTTAGAAAACTTGAAATGGAACCACCATTTGACCTAGCTATCCCATTCCTCAGTTTATAACCAAAGAACTTAAAAATAGCATACTATAATGATACAGCCACATCAATGTTTATAGCAGCAAAATTCACAATAGCTAAATTGTGAAACATACCTAGATGCCCTTCAATAGATAAATGGATAAAGAAACTGTGGAATATATACACAATGGAATATTATCTAGCATTAAAAGAGAATAAAATCATAACATTTGCAGGTAAATGGATGGAGTTGGAGAACATTATGCTAAGTGAAGTAAGCCAATCCCCCAAAACCAAATGCCAAATGTTCTCTCTGATATGAGGATGCTGATCCATAATGGGGATGGGAGGGAGCATGGGAGGAATAGAAAATTTTAGATAGGGCAAAGGGAGGGAGGAGAAGGGAGGGAGCAGGGGGGTAGGAAATACACTGAAATCAGATGAACAGCATTACCCCAAGTACATGTATGAAGACATGAATTGTGACTCTACTTTGTGTACAACCAGAGACATGAAAACTTATGCTCTGTATGTGTACTATGAATTGAAATGCATTCTGCTGTTATATATAACAAATTAGAATAAATTATATATATGTATATATACATACATACATATATATGTGTGTGTATATATATACATACATATATATGTGTGTGTATATATATATAATTTTTTTTAGCCTTTTTTCCCCAAAGGTAGTTGGGCCTACTACACTGGACAATCTCAGTCTCACTGAAGCAGAGTCTCCCAACCCCATTCAAGGCTCTATTTGTTGTTGTTGTTGGGTGGTTGGTTTGTTGGTTTTGTTCTGTTTTGTTTTGGTACCTGGGATTGAACCTAGAGGTGCTTTACCACTGAGCTACCTCACAGACCTTTTTTTAATTTTTGAGACAGAGTCTTACTAAGTTGCTTAGGGCTTCACTAAGTTGCTGAGCCTAGCTTTGATCCTCCCCCTCAGCCTCCTGTTTTTGTTATTACAGGAGTGTGCCACTGTGTCCAGCTCAAGGCTCCATGTGTTGCACTTTGGGCTGGAGACCAGACTTACCCATGAAAAGCTACTGCTTAGGGCCTTTGTGTCATTACCAGCTTTGGGACTCATGTTTGCACCCAGATGGACTCCAGAGAGTTTTCCTATCATCAAATCTCCTTGTGCAAATCATTTTTTGTCCTCCCCTAAGCTCACCACACTATGAGAACAGGGCCATGAGGCTAGATGGCTTTTGCTTACATAAAGAGAACAATATCCTATTAAACCTAATCCCAGACCAAGGAAGGCTTTCTGGTAATATATTTAAATAAATGAAACAGATTATTTCAATATCTTGCCTATAGTGGAAAGAAACTTCCAAATTGCTGCCTCCATCAGTAGAAATAAAAAAAATTGCCATTAAGCCAAACTTTCTACCTCAAAATTTACCCTTTTATATAAGCAAAATTGAACTTGTATTTTCCTCCTAATTAAAAAATGTATATGTAGGGCTGGGGTTGTAGTTCAGTGGTAGAGTGCTTGCCTAGCGCATGTGAGGCACTGGGCTTGATCCTTGGCACCACATAAAAATAAATAAATAAATAATTAAGGTAGTGTGTCCATCTACAACAACAAAATTTGTTTTTAAACGTATGTGTGTCTATATGGATAAACATTCTGAAAAATATAAGTAGTGAATGAGCCAAAGCCTATATGGGAACTTGAATTCTCCAGAAACAATTTATCTTGGTGGCAGGTAAGGAGCATGCCATTTTGAGGTGAGATGCACTGACTCTCAAATTAATTGGAGCAGGCAGCATTCATCCTGCATGGCCAGGAAAGGGCCTTTTATAGCTGGTGTGGTTCCTTCTGTAAAGCAAGCAAGAGGCAGCCAAATGCACCTTAACACAATAATGGTGAGGTTTATTGTTCCATGATGGACAAGGCCCAGAGTCAAGTTAATACAAATTATTCTCTCTTGGCATATAATAAGCTGTTTGTCTATAATAAAGGTAATACATTGATGAGATTTGTTTACATCTGATATTAAATAGTTTAAGCAATTTTTCAGCTTTGTCTTTAGAGGAGACTAAATTAAAGCTAAGTTTCATTCCCCAAAAAAATCCACCCTCCCCAATTTAGCAATGAATTTAATAGAGGGAAACTGCAATGAGCAAACCTGAGACATTACTGAAGTATGCATGACATAAAAAACAAAACTCTTAATCCTAACAAATAAAGATAGTGTAAATTCAGTGAAGATGGAGAAAGCAGATAAATTATATGGAACAACTTAAGGAAAGTTGTAGGAGGAAAGGTGCAAGTTGACACAGGAAGTAAATCAGAGGAAATGCCTACAGGGGCACCATATTTGCAGAGAATAAAGTATGGTTTTCATGGCATGAATGATACTGAGTTCTGAGCCAATTCCTCCCCCAGCATGCTTCTGTGCTGACATGATCTCATTCTTCCCTTCTATTATCACAGCTCTGCCTAATCGGATAGAGAACAGTTGAGACTGTTGTTCCCAGTTCCATCACAGGGCTCTGGTGGAGACTGTAACATAAGAAAGATTCAGTTGTCCCTTACAGGTGAGCAGAGTTGAAAAAGACCCTCCCATGCCACAGCAAGATTACAATGTGAGGCTAGTACTCCACTGACACGATGGCTACGTGGTATGCTAGTTTATCTCTTCTTTGCTCTTATTTCTTGCTCTATAAACCATATGTGCTCTATGAAACTCAGATTTATAGTTAATTTATGTAAACTGAATATAAACTTCTTTTTCTATTATATAGACATTGTAAATCCACCAGAAGTTTAAAAGGAGATATCAGCAGATGTGTGTAGAAGATTTCAGTTTATCAAAAACAAATCCAACACTGAAAGGCAAATGATAAGCTAGGGGTAAGAATTGCAATAACATTACAAATCTTACATTACATTACAAATGTATAGCATGATTTCAACTATAGAGATTTTCTTTGTGAAAGATCTGGAAATGAACATATTAGTAGTTGTTTTAAAATGATAGAATCATTTATCTGCTTCTTTACACTTTTATGCTGTTTTTACAAATTACAATAAGAATGTGCTTTCATAATCAGAAAAAAAATATACTTAGAATAAAAACTGAGATGAAGACAATGACAGTCATATTTCACTCATCACACTAGCAAAGATTTTAAAATGATAATGCTGAATGCTGGCAAGAACACACGTTTCCAACAGGTTTCCAGAGCTTTAAATATCTTCATAACCTCTGATCTATGAATTTTACTTCTGAAATAGATTCTAGGGAAATATTATTAAATGGGGTCAAAGATTAAGCACATAGTTATTCTTTGAAGCATAATTTATGAGAACAAGTCTAGCGTCTAATATTTGGAGAATGACTAGGTAAATTATAGTAAGTCCACATAGTGAGATACAATGCTACTATGAAAAATTATGTGCACTAATAGCTTTTAATGATATGTCAAAATTTTATGAATATTTCCTTTAAAACAAAAAAGTAAAATATTAATTTGTATGTATAGCATGATTTCAACTATAGAGATTTTCTTTGTGAAAGATATGGAAAGGAATATATTAGTAGTTGTTTTAAAATGATAGAATCATTTATCTGCTTCTTTACACTTTTATGCTATTCCTACATTTTGCAATGAGAATGTGCTTTCATAATCAGAAAAAATAGAAAATATTTAATAAGAATCACATTAAAGAAAAACAAGAGTCTTTGGAGAAATGGATGAATTCAAGTTTAGAATATGAAGAGTACAAGGTAAGCCTGGAGCATTTTGTTGTCATCTGAAAGTAAGGAAGCTTTCTAAGACTGTTGGGGTAGGTTGTGTCAAAAGAACATAGGGGCTGACTTGAAGGGGCTAAACATGAGACAATTTAAGGACCTAAAAGAAAACAGACAACTACAAGGAACTGAAACATATCAGACGTGTTTTTTTTTTTTAACTTGAGTTTAAATGTTATTAAAATAAAAATCACTAGTTATCTTTGGAGGTTGCTACAGAATTTATTACTCAGAAAACTGGAGAGAAATAGGCATTTATTCAGGTTTGTTTGCTTGTTTTACAAACTATATCTCAGGACAGTGCTTCTTAAATGGAGGCAGTATCACCTGGTCATTTATTCAAAATGCAAGATCTTGGGTCCCACTGAAAACATACTGAATCAACATTCTAGGGATGGTCCCAAGTCTGAAAGGAATAAAAATAGGTTTAAAGTATTAGATCAAACCTGAGTCTTTGGGTTTTGTTCTGCTATTTTTTTTAATCAACCAAATGTCCCTGGGTGGTATTTCCTTATTAAAGAGAGAAAAAATCCCAGATTCACATGTGGGCTTAAGAGGAAGAGGCTTGGATGGTATTTTAGCTTGCTTTCCTCAAGAATATATGGGTCAACCTGGCCCAAGGGAGAATTCTCTTAGTGCCCCAGCGTTGCTCAACTGAGAATTACACTGGAATTTGGGGCCAAATTACTGCCCAGTATATTAGTGCTCCTCACTTGGCCACTCCTCAGTGCTTTTAACTTTCTCCAAAGAGTTCCAAGACTATATAATTTCACAGGTTAATTCTTCCAAATCGGTAAATAAATAATTCTAATCATTTAAACTGTTCCAGAGCTTAGAGAAAGGTTATAAAGCTGACGTAACACTGATATAAATATTGGATAAAGACACCTCTAACTAGGACAGAACCAATTGGAATGGTTTATGAATAATGATTCCAAAGTCTGACACTAGGAAAAACTGATAAACTCCAAACATAGAATATTTAATTAACAATAACCTTAGTTGTAACAAATTCTGCACAATAATATAGGATACATCCTTGCAACTTTCCTGCAAAATTAGAATTTTATAAAATAAAGTTAAAATTTATTAATATCCAATTTAAAATTAATCATGCCTCCCTTGCATGGGTAGGGCCCAAGTTCATGCTTGGATGCACAGACAAATGGAACACACTTTTTTAAAAATCCCCAGGTTAGTGGGTCCCACTACACTCATCAGGCCCAGTTGGCTTCCTCCTTAAACATGGCTGAAACTGAGACACATTGACATTTCCTTTCCAGATTGCTTGTCTTTTAAGATTTCTATTTTGTCAGTTAATTAATTATAGTTGTATGTGTTTATGGGGTACAAAAAGATGTTATGATTTATTTTTTTCCACATTTTTATTGGTGCTTTATAGTTATACATATTGATGAGATTTATCATACAAATTTGTACATGCACACAATATAACAATATAATCTGGCAACATCACTCCCCAGCACTTCTCTCCTCACTCTCCACCTGGCATCCCTTGGTCCCTTTCCTCTACTAATCTCCCTTTGATTTTTAGGAGATCCACACCCATCTTTGTTTTTCTTCTTCCTCTCTAGCTTCTGCCTGAGAGAAAATGTATGATCCTTAGTCCCAAGTCTGACTTATTTCACTTAACATGACGGTCTCTAGTTCAATCCATTTTTCTGTAAATGTAGTAATTTCACTTTTCTTTAGGATTGAATAAAACTTCATTGCGTATATATACCACATTTTCTCTATCCATTCATCCCCTGGTAGGCACCTAGGCTGGTTCCATAGTTTGGGTATTGTAAATTGTGCTGCTATAAACATGGGTATTCATACTATCAGTGAAGTAAGATGACTTTAATTCTTTTTTTTTAAATTTTTTATTGTTGGCTGTTCAAAACATTACATAGTTCTTGATATGTCATATTTCACAATTTGATTCAAGTGGGTTATGAGCTCCCGTTTTTACCCCATATACAGATTGCAGAATCACATCAGTTACACATCCATTGATTTACATATTGCCATACTAGTGTCTGTTGTATTCTGCTGCCTTTCCTATCCTCTACTATCCCCCCTCCCCTCCCCTCCCCTCTTCTCTCTCTGCTCCCTCTACTGACATTCATTTGTCCCCCTTATATTATTTTTCCCCTTCCCCTCACTTCCTCTTGTATGTACTTTTGTATAACTCTGAGGGTCTCCTTCCATTTCCATGCATTTTCCCTTCTCTCTCCCTATCCCTCCCACCTCTCATCCCTGTTTAATGTTAATCTTCTTCTCATGCTCTTCGACCCTACTCTGTTCTTAGTTACTCTCCTTATATCAAAGAAGACATTTGGCATTTGTTTTTTAGGGATTGGCTAGCTTCACTTAGCATAACTGCTCTAATGCCATCCATTTCCCTGTAAAATCTATGATTTTGTCATTTTTTAATGCAGAGTAATACTCCATTGTGTATAAATGCCACATTTTTTTTATCCATTCATCCATTGAAGGGCATCTAGGTTGGTTCCACAGTCTAGCTATTGTGAATTGTGCTGCTATGAACATCGATGTAGCAGTGTCCCTGTAGCATGCTCTTTTTAGGTCTTTAGGGAATAGACCGAGAAGGGGAATAGCTGGGTCAAATGGTGGTTCCATTCCCAGCTTTCCAAGAAATCTCCATGCTGCTTTCCAAATTGGCTGCACCAATTTGCAGTCCCACCAGCAATGTACAAGTGTACCCTTTTCCCCACATCCTCGCCAGCACTTGTTGTTGTTTGACTTCATAATGGCTGCCAATCTAACTGGAGTGAGATGGTATCTTAGGGTGGTTTTGATTTGCATTTCTCTGACTGCTAGAGATGGTGAGCATTTTTTCATGTACTTGTTGATTGATTGTATGTCCTCCTCTGAGAAGTGTCTGTTCAGGTCCTTGGCCCATTTGTTGATTGGGTTGTTTGTTCTCTTATTGTCTAATTTTTTGAGTTCTTTGTATACTCTGGATATTAGGGCTCTATCTGAAGTGTGAGGAGTAAAGATTTGTTCCCAGGATGTAGGCTCTCTATTTACCTCTCTTATTGTATCTTTTGCTGAGAAAAAACTTTTTAGTTTGAGTAGGTCCCATTTGTTGATTCTAGTTATTAACTTTTGTGCTATGGGTGTCCTATTGAGGAATTTGGAGCCCGAACCCACAGTATGTAGATCGTAGCCAACTTTTTCTTCTATCAGACGGCGTGTCTCTGATTTGATATCAAGCTCCTTGATCCATTTTGAATTAACTTTTGTGCATGGCGAGAGAAAGGGATTCAGTTTCATTTTGTTGCATATGGATTTCCAGTTTTCCCAGCACCATTTGTTGAAGATGCTATCCTTCCTCCATTGCATGCTTTTAGCCCCTTTATCAAATATAAGGTAGTTGTAGTTTTGTGGATTGGTTTCTGTGTCCTCTATTCTGTACCATTGGTCCACCGCCTGTTTTGGTACCAGTACCATGCTGTTTTTGTTACTATTGCTCTGTAGTATAGTTTGAAGTCTGGTATCGCTATACCGCCTGATTCACACTTCCTGCTTAGCATTGTTTTTGCTATTCTGGGTCTTTTGTTTTTCCATATGAATTTCATGATTGCTTTCTCTATTTCTACAAGAAATGCCGTTGGGATTTTGATTGGCATTGCATTAAACCTATAGAGAACTTTTGGTAATATCGCCATTTTGATGATGTTAGTTCTGCCTATCCATGAACAGGGTATATTTTTCCATCTTCTAAGATCTTCTTCTATTTCTCTCTTTAGGGTTCTGTAGTTTTCATTGTATAAGTCTTTCACCTCTTTTGTTAGGTTGATTCCCAAGTATTTTATTTTTTTTTGAAGATATTGTGAATGGAGTGGTTGTCCTCATTTCCATTTCAGAGGATTTGTCGCTGATATACAGGAATGCCTTTGATTTATGCGTGTTGATTTTATATCCTGCCACTTTGCTGAATTCATTTATTAGCTCTAATAGTTTCTTTGTAGACCCTTTTGGGTCTGCTAGGTATAGAATCATGTCACCTGCAAATAGTGATAATTTAAGTTCTTCTTTTCCTATTTTGATGCCTTTAATTTCTTTCGTCTGTCTAATTGCTCTGGCCAGTGTTTCGAGAACTATGTTGAACAGAAGTGGTGAGAGAGGGCATCCCTGTCTTGTTCCAGATTTTAGAGGGAATGCCTTCAATTTTTCTCCATTCAGAATGATGCTAGCCTGAGGCTTAGCATAGATTGCTTTTATAATATTGAGGTATGTTCCTGTTATCCCTAGTTTTTCTAGAGTTTTGAACATAAAGGGATGCTGTACTTTGTCGAATGCTTTTTCCGCATCTATCGAGATGATCATATGATTCTTATTTTTAAGTCTATTGATGTGGTGAATAACATTTATTGATTTCCGTATATTGAACCAGCCTTGCATCCCAGGGATGAATCCTACTTGATCATGGTGCACAATTTTTTGATAAGTTTTTGTATCCGAGTGGCCAGAATTTTATTGAGGATTTTTGCATCTAGGTTCATTAGAGATATTGGTCTGTAGTTTTCTTTCTTTGAAGTGTCTTTGTCTGGTTTAGGTATCAGGGTAATGTTGGCCTCGTAGAATGAATTTGGAAGTTCTCCCTCTTTTTCTATTTCCCGAAGTAGCTTGAAAAGTATTGGTATTAGTTCCTCTTTAAAGGTTTTGTAAAACTCTGCTGTATACCCATCCGGTCCTGGGCTTTTCTTAGTTGGTAATCTTTTGATGGTTTCTTCTATTTCCTCAATTGATATTGGTCTGTTTAGGTTGTCTATATCCTCCTGAATCAATCTGGGCAGATCATATGACTTAAGAAATTTATCTATGCCTTCACTATCTTCTAATTTATTGGAGTATAAGGATTCAAAATAATTTTTGATTATCTTCTGTATTTCTGAAGTGTCTGTTGTGATATTGCCTCTTTCATCCCGTATGTTAGTAATTTGAGTTCTCTCTCTTCTTCTCTTCGCTAGCATGGCTAAGGGTCTGTCGATTTTGTTTATTTTTTCAAAGAACCAACTTTTAGTTTTGTCAATTTTTTCAATTGTTTCTTTTGTTTCGATTTCATTAATTTCAGCTCTGATTTTAATTATTTCTTGCCTTCTACTTCTTCTGCTGTTGTTTTGCTTTTCTTTTTCTAGGATTTTGAGATGAAGTATGAGATCATTTATTTGTTGGTTTTTTCTTTTTTTAAGGAATGAACTCCAAGCAATGAATTTTCCTCTTAGAACTGCTTTCAATGTGTCCCATAGATTCCGATATGTTGTGTCTGTGTTTTCATTAATCTCTAAGAATTTTTTAATTTCTTCCTTGATGTCTTCTATAACCCATTGATCATTCAGTAACCTATTGTTCATTCTCCAAGTGATGTATTCTTTTCCCTTCCTTCTTTTATCGTTGATTTTCAGTTCCATTCCATTATGATCAGATAGGATGCATGGTATTATCTCTACTCCTTTATATTGTCTAAGAGTTGCCCTGTGACATAATATATGATCTATTTTTGAGAAGGATCCATGTGCTGCTGAGAAAAAAGTGTAACTGCTTGATGTTGGGTGGTATATTCTATATATGTCAATTAAGTCTAGGTTATTAATTGTGTTATTGAGTTCTATAGTTTCCTTATTCAACTTTTGTTTGGAAGATCTGTCCAGTGGTGAGAGAGGTGTGTTGAAGTCTCCCATGATTATTGTATGGTGGTCTATTAGACTCTTGAACTTGAGAAGAGTTTGTTTGATGAACATAGCTGCACCATTGTTTGGGGCATATATATTTATGATTGTTATGTCTTGTTGGTGTATGGTTCCCTTGAGTAGTATGTAGTGTCCATCTTTATCCCTTTTGATTAACTTTGGCTTGAAATCTATTTTATTTGATATGAGTATGGATACTCCTGCTTGTTTCCGAAGTCCATATGAGTGATATGATTTTTCCCAACCTTTCACCTTCAGCCTATGTATGTCTTTTCCTATCAAATGCGTCTCCTGTAGGCAGCATATTGTTGGGTCTTGTTTTGTGATCCATTCTACTAGCCTGTGTCTCTTGATTGGTGAGTTTAAGCCATTAACATTTAGGGTTATTATTGAGATATGGGTTGTTCTTCCAGCCATATTTGTTTATTTATGTTACTAAACATGGTTTGTTTTCCTCTTTGATTATTTCCCCCCTTTAGTGTCCTACCTCCCACTGTTGGTTTTCATTGTTATTTTCCATTTCCTCTTCCTGTAATGTTTTGCCAAGGATGTTTTGAAGAGATGGTTTTCTAGCTGCAAATTCTTTTAACTTTTGTTTATCGTGGAAGGTTTTAATTTCATCTTCCATCCTGAAGCTTAATTTCCCTGGAAACACAATTCTTGGTTGGAACCCATTTTCTTTCAGTGTTTGAAATATGTTATTCCAGGATCTTCTAGCTTTCAGAGTCTGTGTTGAAAGATCAGCTGTTATCCTGATTGGCTTACCCCTAAATGTGATCTGCTTCCTTTCTCTTGTAGCTTTTAAAATTCTCTCCTTATTCTGTATGTTGGGCATTTCATTATAATGTGTCTAGGTGTGGGTCTCTTATGATTTTGCACATTCGGCGTCCTGTAGGCTTCTAGGATTTGGGGTTCTGTCTCATTCTTCAAGTCTGGGAAGTTTTCTCGTATTATTTCATTGAATAGATTGCTCAATCCTTTGGTTTGAAACTCTGTCCCTTCCTGTATCCCAATGACTCTTAAATTTGGTCTCTTGATGTTATCCCATATTTCTTGGATGTTCTGCTCATGGTTTCTTAACAGTCTTGCTGAGCTGTCTATGTTCTTTTCAAGTTGAAATACTTTATCTTCATTGTCTGATGTTCTGTCTTCTAAGTGTTCTACTCTGCTGGTAGTATTCTCAATTGAGTTTTTAAGTTGGCTTATTGCTTCCTGCATTTCTAGGATTTCTGTTTGTTTGTTTTTTATAACCTCTATTTCCCTGCATAGTTGATCTTTTGCTTCTTGGATTTGTTTATGTAATTCATTGTTGAAGTGATCTTTCATTGTCTGATTTTGCTGTCTGATGTCTTCCTTGAGACTCCAGATCATCTGAAGCATGTATATCCTGAATTCTTTATCTGACATTCCATCTGCTGCAGCTATTACCTCTTCTAACGTTGAGTTGACCTGCAATGCTTGTGGTCCTTTCTTTCCTTGTCTCTTCATACTGTTCGCGTTCCTTTCTACTTGGTGAAAGTGTTGTGCTATTGAATTTTCCCCCTATATATTTATATTGGTCTTGTATAGTTGCAAAGTCTCCCTCGCAGGCGCGGGCGGCGGCTCTGTCCCTCTGCGGGCCGCTAGGCTTGTTCTGTCGGTGGTCACAGTTCTGTCTACTTTGCAGGCGCAGGCAGCGGCACTGCCCCTCTGCAGGCCTCTGGGGCTGTACTGCCAGTGGGTCGCAGGTCCGCCTACCTTGCAGGCGCGGGGGGGGCGGCTCTACCCTTCCTCAGGCCACTGGGCCTGTTCTGTCTCTCGGTTGCAGGTCTGGCCTGTTCTGATGGTGGTCACAGTTACGTCTACCTTGCAGGCGCGGGGGGGAGGGGGCGGCTCTGCCTCTCAGCAGGCCGCTGCTCCTCTTCTGCCGGTGGGTCGCAGGCCCGCCTACCTTGCAGGAGTGATTGGAAGCTCTGCCACTCCGCGGGCCACTGGGCCTTTTCTGTCCGTGGTCACAGTTCCACCTACCTGGCAGGCGCGGGGGGTGGGGGGCGGCTCTGCCCCCCAGCAGGCCGCGGGGCCTGCTCTGTGTGTGGTCACAGTTCCCTCTACCTTGCCAGTGCAGGGGGAGGGGGCGGCTCTGCCTCTCAGCAGGTCGCTGCTCCTCTTCTGCCGGTGGGTCGCAGGCCCGCCTACCTTGCAGGAGTGATTGGAAGCTCTGTCCCGCCGCGGGCCACTGGGCCTTTTCTGTCCGTGGTCACCGTTCCACCTACCTGGGAGGCGCGGGGGGTGGGGGGCGGCTCTGCCCCTCAGCAGGCCGCTGGGCCTGCTCTGTGTGTGGTCACAGTTCCCTCTACCTTGCCGGTGCAGGGGGAGGGGGCGGCTCTGCCTCTCAGCAGGTCGCTGCTCCTCTTCTGCCGGTGGGTCGCAGGCCCGCCTACCTTGCAGGAGTGATTAGAAGCTCTGTCCCGCCGCGGGCCACTGGGCCTTTTCTGTTGGTGGTCACCGTTCCACCTACCTGGCAGGCGCGGGGGGTGGGGGGGCGGCTCTGCCCCTCAGCAGGCCGCTGGGCCTGTTCTGTGCGTCGTCACAGTTCCCTCTACTTTGCCGGCGCAGGGGGAGGGGGCGGCTCAACCTCTCAGCAGGTCGCTGCTCCTCTTCTGCCGGTGGGTCGCAGGCCCGCCTACCTTGCAGGAGTGATTGGAAGCTCTGTCCCGCCGCGGGCCACTGGGCCTTTTCTGTCCGTGGTCACAGTTCCCCTACCTGGCAGGCGCGGGGGGTGGGGGGCGGCTCTGCCCCTCAGCAGGCCGCTGGGCCTGCTCTGTGCGTGGTCACAGTTCCCTCTACCTTGCCGGTGCAGGGGGAGGGGGCGGCTCTGCCTCTCAGCAGGTCGCTGGTCCTCTTCTGCCGGTGGGTCACAGGCCCGCCTACCTTGCAGGAGTGATTGGAAGCTCTGTTCCGCGACTTTAATTCTTTAGGATAATTATCAGTGAGTGGTATAGGTGGGTCATATTGTGGTTCTGTGCCTAGTCTTTTGAGGAGTCTCCATACTGATCCGCATAGTGGGACTGTAAATTAGTATAACCCACATCTTCTTCAGTTTTTATTATTATTTGTATTCTTGATGACTGCTATTCTAACTGGTGCAAAAGGAAATCTCTGTATAGTTTTGATTTGCATTTCCCTAATTGCTAATGATGTTGAACATTTTTTTCATATATTTGTTGGCCTTTTGTATTTCTTCCTTTGAGAAGTGCCTGTTTAATTCATTTGCCCATTTATTAATTGGGTTATTTAATTTTTTTGGTGTAAAGTTTTTTTGAGCTCTTTATATATTCTAAATAATAATCATTTCTCAGAAGAATAGGTAGCAAAGATTTTCTCCCCTTCTCTCTCTCCTAATTATTTTCTTTGCTGAGCAGAAAATTTTTCATTTGATGTTATCCCATTTATTAACTCTTGGCAATATTTTCTGGACTTTTGGGGTCCTATCAAGAAAGTTGTTGCCTGTGCTTAGAAGCTGGAATGTTGATAATTCTGAGGTCTTTGATTCATTTTGAATTTATTTTTGTGCAGGGTGAGAGATAAGGGTTTAATTTCATTCTTCTACATATGGATAGCCAGTTTTCCAAACACCTTTTGTTAAAACGCCCGTCTTTTCTCTAAAAAAAAAACAATGTATGTTTTTCGCCCCTTTGTCAAGGATCAGACGACTGTATCTGTGTGAATTTCCTTGTGTCTTCTACTCTCTACCATTCGTCTATGTGTCTGTTTTTATGCCAATACCATGTATTTTTTGTTAGCTCTGTAGTATAATTGAAGTCAGGTATTGATGTGTCTCCAGCATTGTTTATTGGGATTAAAATTGTGTTGGCTGTTCTGGGTTTTATTTTTCCAAATAAATTTTAGTGCTGTTTCTTCTAGTTATGTGAAGAATGTCATTGGGGTTTTGATTGGGATTGCATTGAACCTATAGATTTTGGGTAGTATGACCATTTTGACAATATTAATTCTGCCTATCCATGAACACAGTAAGTCTTTCCATATTCTGAGGTCTTCTTCAATTTCTTTCTTCACTGTTCTATAGTTTCATTGTAGAGATCTTTTACCTCCTTGGTTAGATTTATTCCTAGGTATTTATTTATTTATTGAGGCTATTGTGGGCTGGGGTTGTGGCTCAGTGGTAGAGCACTCGCCTAGCACATTCGGGGTCCTGGGTTCAATCCTCAGCACCACATTAAAAAAATAAATAAATAAAGATATTGTGTCCAACTAAAAAAAAGTAAATATTAAAAAAAATAATAAATATTGAGGCTATTGTTAATAGAATTGTTTTCCTGATGTCTTTCTCAGCAGATTTTTTTTTTTGGCTAGTATATAGGAAAGCTATTGATTTTTCTATGTTGATTTTATAACTTGTTACTTGGCCAAATTTGTTTATTAGCTCTAGCAATCTTTGAGTGGAGCTCTTTTGGATCTTCTAGGTATTGGGTAATCTCATTTGCAAATAGTGATAATTTGACTTCTTCCTTTCCTATTTTTATCCCTTTTATTTCCTTCTTTTGTTTAATTGCTATGATTAGAATTTATGGCACTATTTAAATAGGAATGATAAGAGTAGTTATCTTTGTCCCAGATTTTAAAGGAAATGCTTTCAGTTTTTCCCCTTTTAATATGAGATTGGCTTTGAGTTTTTCACATATACCCTTTTATGATGTCTTTACATCATAAAGCTTCCATCTGTGGTTTCTTCAGTGTTTTCATCATGAATGGGTACAGAATTTTTCAAAGGCCTTCTCTGCATTATTGAGATTACTAAGGGATTTTTGTCCTTAATTTTGTTATTGTGATGAATTACATTTATTGACTTGCATATATTAAACAGCATCCTTGCATCTCTGGAATAAAACTTGACTTGGTTATGTTGTATAATCTTCTTAATATGTTGTTGAACATAATTAGCAAATATTTTTAAGTATTTTTGCATCTAAGTTCATCAGAGATGATGTTGTGATTTATAAATGAGAGAAAATGTATGATCCTTAGTCCCAAGTCTGACTTACTTATGTAGAATAATTAAATCAAACTAAGACATCCATCACTTTATATCCCTATCTTGTTTGCTTTTTGCGGTGAGAACATTCAATTGCACCTGAACTACTACTGATACCTTCTAATCCTCACATCTTATGACAAGGACAAAACAACAGCATGGGTAATAACTACATAAATTATGACACTCTAGAGGTATGGAGATACTTCCTCAAATGGATCGTTCACTTCTTTACAGCAAATTCTAACTACCAACTTCAGTAGAACTGAGGCATACCAGAAAGCTTCCCTAAAGAGGTTCAAATTCTGACTTTCATGTAGTTAGAGCCACCAAACAGATGTCAGGCCTAACAAGTCCATCCTAATGGAAAACAGAGGCCATCCAATTAATTCTCCAGTCCAAGAAATGTGTACTCCTCAGCGTCACTGTGATTGATCAAGATGATCAGACAGGAATGATAACCTGTACCCTGCATTGTTACTTCAATATCTATACACCAGAGTACACTGGAAGACCACCTGCTTCAAACATCAGGGACAAGTGCTGGAGCTATAGTTCAGTGGTAGGGCACCTGCCTCAGACATGTGAGGCACTGGGTTTGATTCTCAGCATCACATAAAAATAAGTAAAAAAAATATTGTGTCCATCTACACCTAGGAAAAAAAGAAACCATCAGGAATATCTTCACTTATACATTGTTTCTATACTGTAACATCAATCTGTGGACCAACTCAGATAATATAAAATCTAGGCTAAGTTGTGGCTATAAATCTGGCCTGGTGCCTATAATTCATTTTTACCTATGACACATAGGTTAAGACAAAAATAGACCTGAAAGACACTTGAATGCTTGTCATAGATTACATAATAGGCCTGCCCCTCTACTTTGGTGGAATGCAGTTTTAAATTTATCAATTATAGAACAAGACTAATACCTTAACTGTCTTCTGTCATCAAACACTTAGTGCCAGGCAAAGTTCTTGACACACAGTACATTTTGTAGAATTTATTTGTTATTACATTCCTAGGTTGGTTTTCCTAGACAGAAAATAACAGATCAATGTTACAATAAACATTGTGTTCTCAGGCTGTATGATTTCTCTTCTCTTAGTAAAAAAGCACATCATCATACAGGTATTATCACAGTTGAGCCAGCTAGTCTTCCCAGATTTTTTACCTCCTTTAATCCGACCTTTTGGACTTTAAAGGTCCTGTCTACCCACAGGTGCCCCTCAATGAAACTGGTAGGGGTCTCAGCCAGAAATTAACAAGATTCCAATCTGCATCATCATTTGTTTGAAATAAATTAGAACAAATGTAAATTCTACCAGTCATCTACTTCTTCACATGATTGATGATGCTGGGGAAAATGTTTCTATTCAAGAAAATTCAGAGATAAAACAAAGTTGGAAGAGAGGAGTCAACCAATTAGGAACTAAGATCCCTGAGACATCAAAGGACTATGGTCTAATTAGTTCCTGGAGAAGACAGCAGTTCAATCAGACCTCAGCCCCCTAATCTGCCTGCCATTGTGTTAGCTCACAAGGGCAACAATGACCTGAGCAAAGAACTTCCTTCAAACAGCCCCTGCAGTCAATGTGAGAATGATTCACCCTCACTGCTTCATCACGTGCAGGCTGCATTTATTCCAAGTCTGCTCTTTTAATTCTCTGTCAACCATTCACATGTGTAAAACCTCTAGTCTATTATCAGAGTGTAATCTTTTCACTTTTCAAAATAGCTTCTCTCTGAAGCTAGAAAGCTTAAATAGGGCATCAGAGTTTTAATCAGCTCCTGTTTGTATGTGGGAATGGTAAGACATCTGTGTAACAGCCATGACAGAGAAGCAAAGCTGGATTTGCTCAGTCTGACCCAGGGTTGCAGTAATGCCACTCTCAGCTCTTTTTTCCAAAGACATTGGCCTGGGTTCCCATTAGTGTAAAGGGGAGAAAGAGTGACCAGGTAGGTGATATGCACTTCGATGGTGGAAAAAAAAAGAGTAGGCATCAGCACTTAAGATTTTATTTTAGCCATTAAATTATTGGTATAAGAAGTTGTTTCTGGACTAAAATATTCACTATGACATAGAGGAAAAGACTTCTGAAACATCTATCTTTTTTACTTGATATGGAAACAAGGCTTCAATTTCCTGGAAATTTCATTCTCCTGAATCAGGATTCATGTACCCATTTTCACTTTATGATCACCTCTCTATACATCGATTCCTTAATCAATAAAAATAAATACAATGCTAAATATTTCTACATAATTAATCCCATTTCCCTTAGGCTGATATATATTTTCAGGACACAATGAAAGTAATTTCAATTAGAATTTATTTTAGCTTCAAGGAAGAAAGCCCCTGTCTAATGCTCTTCCAATAGATAGAACAAACCTAGCAGAAGCCAGGCAAGAAGAGTAACGCCAGTGTTGAATGCCAGGGTTCTTAGTAAAGATATGAATAGTTGGCCTCCAAAATATCTAGAAGTGGATAAAATCAAAATATGAGGACAAGCCATGTCTTAGAGGGTATTAATAGCCAAAGCTAGGAATATTCCATGTCTACTATGTCTTGTTCCACATACCACACCATTCAATCTAATCTCAAATTATCTAAGCTATACTTTTTTAAATACATTCAAAGATGCATAACTTTTGTCTGATTCTACTATTATAGACTGGTTCAAGCCGATATTAACTATTTCCCAGTCTATCAGGTAATTCTGCTCTCTCTGCTTCTAATTTGTTCTCCCCTATCTCAAGCCTATTCTGTATATGACAATCCAAGTTATACTTTTTAAAACATGTCAGATGATAGCATTTCCCTGCTCAAAACCATTCAAGAACTCAATCTCAGATTAAAGCCAGTCTATATGTTGGCTTCTAAGGCTCTCCACATCCATGATCCCTTTGCTCTCACTACCACTACATGACCTCTTACAGTCTTCCCCGACTCAACTCTGCTCCAGTCTTTACACTGGAATTTCCCTCTACTGAGATGTTCACAGTAGACACAAGCATGGCTGTCACTCTCAATTCCTTTTGATCTGTGTCCAAGTGTCAGCGTATTTGAGAAATAGAAAGTCCCATCCCCCATTAATCTTTTATCCTTATTTCCTTACACAGAATTATCATATACCATACATATATAGGCTTATTTCTACTTTGTCTCCACCATCACAGTAAGTACCAGAAGGTAAGTTTCATTAGGTCAGGGGCTTTGTTTTATTTACTGTTGCATCCCCGAATCTAGAATAGAGCACATAATAGATATTCAATCAACATTTATTGAAGAAATTAATAAGTGAAAGTCTTATTCAGCATTTGATTCAGAGAGGAAGGACCAAATTATAATCAAGAAACAAAGCTAAGAACTAGACTACAGGATGACCAAGCAACAGGAGGACTGGGGATCAGAACAGAATCTAAGATCAGAGTCCATGGTTCAGAAGCCTGAATCTTACTTTTATTGTCCACCAAATGTTTGTTATGGATATCTCAATATGTCTGAAACCTGACTGTCTGAGTTTCAGAAATGCACCTTATTTCCCTTAGAATATTTCCTAATCTCCAAATCCTGGCCCATTCTCCGGGATTCCCCAAGTTACTGAAGAGATTATCTTGTATTGTCTTCCTATATGCATTCCCAGTGTCTAACTTCTGCCAGAAACATAGTGAGTGCTTATTAAACTACTGCTGGAATGACTAAACGGATTCAATGTCATGTGTGAATATGATGCCAAGTTCTGAGAGTTGCAAACTCTTAAGAGATATAAGGTCCTATGTCTGGGATGAGCTAGAGCTCTCTAAAGGTCCACCCCACTCTGCACTCTATTTCCTCTTTCTAGAGCTTTTGTAACCCTTCTCAGTCCAATATTTACCTTGGAAGAGAACAGAAACAAATTGGGACTAAGATGCCTACTTTCTCTGTTCCCAAAAGTATTAGAGCATGGTCTTCAAGCAGGTCCTGTTTTCTGGTGTTAGTTTTGCTATTGCTAAAAACAAAGCACCCTGATCTTCTTTACCACATAGCATATTTTTTTTTCAATCTGAGAATACATGAGTGTAATTGTTATGGACACAATTCTTATATTTCTCACCATTGTCTTTCATTTGTTTTTTTCTTCATACAAGTGTTTACTAAGTCACTTGTCAGTGAATAGTGCATGCTCAAGCAATCTGGTTGCATGCTCTTCTTTAATCTTTAAACTGTCCTTTAGTATCTAAGCTGATCAGACAGCTCCCTCTACAGTCTCCTTGGCATCTTCATGTTCTTTGCCTTTTTCTGCAAATATATTTTGAATTTTTTGAATCAGATTTTTTCAATACTTTAAAAGCTCACTTTGTATCTAAAGTACCATGTTGCAGAATTATAATCACCTTTTTTTCATATCTATAGAATAGCTACCACATTAAATACTTATTATTTCTTGCTATTTCCAACTTTCACATGGCTCTTACATTTTTTCTCAGTTTTTTACAAAGGCAAAAAATTCCTCCTTATTGGTAAGAATTAGATACTGTATTAATTAAGTTTCTCCAGGGAAATAGAACCACACACATACATGGGGGAAGGGGAAATGTGTGTTTTATTAAAAGGAATTAGATTATGAGGATGGAAAGTTCCAAGATTTGTGATTGTCAAGATGGAGACCCAGGAGAGTAAATGGAGAGTTTGAAAGATAGCAGGCTTGAGACCCACGAAGAACTATCTTTCAGTTGGAGTCTGAAGGCAGGAAAAATTCAAGCACTCAAGACAGAAGGAGTTCCTTCCTACTCAGCCCTTTTGTTCTGTTTAGGTCTTCAGTCCATGGGATGTGACCCATAGACATTAGGGAAGGCAACCTGCTTTCCTCTGTCCACCAATTCAAATGTTAATTTCATTAAAAAAAAAAAAAAACAAAAACACCCTTAGACAAACTCAAAATAATCTTTGACCAAATATCTGGGTACCTTGTGTTCAAGTCAGTTTTTACATATAAAATTAACCATCACAGGCCCTTAGTAGCCAGGCCTCTTAGTTTATTTTCTACTTTTGGACATTAATATTTCAGAGAGGAATCAAGGATCTTCTGGGCTTTGCTTTTAACCAGAAGTTAACTCTAGATATCTAGTTAGTTCTTTTTCCCTTTCATGACCATATCCTGTCTCTTCTAGGTTTATAATTTACATCAGGTATGCATGATTCAATCATTTATCCTATAAACAAACATTTTATATTGATCACCTTTAATGCAGAAGGAATTATGCCAGAAATCAACTACTCCTTTCATCTCACCTAGGGGCTAGGGGCATCTGTGATTATTATACAATTCTATTCCTCTCTCCTGCTATTTTTGCTCACATACTCTGAGCAAAGGGTCCACTCTCAGTGTCTGGATATTCCATCTTCTTCATATACAAGCAATATTTTACTCACTTCTTATCTGATTTTAAAATCTTATTTATTAGGGGCTGGGGTGGTAGCTTAGTGGTAGAGCACTTGCCTAGCACATCTGCTGCACTGGGTTTGATCCTCATGTGACCATATAAAAATAAACAAACAAATAAAGGTATTATGTCCATCTACAACAAAAATAGTTTTTTAAAAATCTTATTATTATTTTGCACACAATTTGTGGCTTGAAATTCATAGGCTAAGTTGTTTTTATTCACAGCAAGATAAACAGCCTGGCAGTAGATTCACTCATCTGGGCAGGACAGAGAGACAATGAGTGATCCTCTTGGCTAAAAGTGATTGTCAAGCCATGTCCACAGTCATAGTATCTATGAAATATTGAGTTTCAGGCAGAAAAACAGTACAGAGGGAACAGCTGAACCAAGTGAGGTGATAGAGAATCTGCAGTGGGCAAAACTCTGAAGGACCGAAAATACACTCCTGGCATCCAAGATATTTATGTTTAGTTCAGAGACAACTACAGTTTCTGGAAAGAGAACTGTCAAGAGTAAGCACTGATTTTAGTAGTTAAAATTGCAGTTAGTGTGTCTGGTTTGGGGCCCACCTGAGAACCTAAATACCTTGGAAACCAGGCCCAACCTGGTTTCTTCATATGTAAAGTAGAAAAAGTGCTGGGTGTGGTGGTGCACACCAGTAACACCAGCGGCTCTGGAGGCTGAAGCAGAAGAATGGCAATTTCCAAGCCAGCCTTTAAGCAACTTAATGAGACCTTGTCTCCAAATAAAATAAATTAATTTAAAAAAATTTTTAAAGGTCTGGGGATGCAGCTCAGTGGTTAAGCACCCCTGGATTCATTCCCGGGTAACAACAAAAAGTTGAAAAAGCAGCACTACTAATTTCACAGGTGTGTTGTAAAGTTTAAATTAATGTAAGTAAGTTATAATGCATAAAACATAGCACAATGTAAGCATTCCAATTTTGTTATTGTTATTTTATATTATCCAGACAGGACTAAGGCAGATGACAAATTAGAGGAAGGTAAATGGAGGTAAGAATTTGTGATGTTTTCATGTTTTAAAATCTAGTAGGAATGTTTCTTATCAAGATAAGAGATTAAATTACTGTGACATAATTATAAATGTGGAAGTAAAAAAAGTCTATCCTGGTATACTTGCTTCACATCTAGATGTCCATGCTGAGAGAATGGCCTTAGAGATAAGCCTGGCCTTTTGAACATTGTGTCAGGATCACAGGTGAGGAGGTAATTGCCCCAGGCTTCAGGGATTCAGTGGGCAAAGTATTAACATTATGTCTAACCTTTTTTTTTACATAGTTATTTGGGCATTTTTATAATGAATATATTAACTGAAAATATATATACATGTTTGTATAGAATAAATAATAAAATAAATATACACCTATATACCCACCAACCAACATAAGATGCAGAACATTACCAGAACCTCAGAAGCCCCCTATGTAGTCTTCACTAATCATAACCCTCTTCAATTCCCTATAAATTACCAATGTCCTGGGTTTTGTTACAGATTTTTGTCATCTATATCATACCGTTCACATTTTTTAGGGTTTTGAATTTTATGTGCACAGAATTCCATAATTTGCTTTTCTATGTCTTTGAGGTGTGAACGTGTGTGCCTACAGATCTTTAATTTTAGTTTCACTTAGTGCTGCTGATTAATAAAAGTTTCAATCTACTGGGAAAATATTAAAAATTTATATTATAGGCACTTAATAATGCAATTTTAAAACATGTAAACAAAACTTATTGGGACTATGAAAGGAAATCAACAACTCTGCCATGAAAAGGGACAGTCCTTCTAGTGTCAAAACTTGCCCTGATATACCCAAATACTATTTTCATTTTACTCTCCATTACTGTACTTTGTCTACACATTAAGAACCATGTTATTCTCTAGATTTCTTCTTCACTGGCTGTTCACATGAAACACACCATTTTTTTCTTTGCTCAATATTGTGGTAACAAAGTACACAGATTGAAATTTTTAAATTGTGTCTTTGGTGTTTATTAACACTCTACATGCAAAATAAATAAATATATATATATAATCTAGTCTAGACATGGACAGTAGTGTTCCCTCAGAAACTTAAAATACTAAAATTGTAACCATTATTTTATAAACTTTATGCAAAACAAAATGCAGAGCTAGTTTAGGAACTAGGGTAGCTAATATCTTTTCCAGAACTTCCTTCCTTTGTGATTTAGAGAAGAGGAGGGATTCTTTTATTTTAAGAACTATGCTTCTTTTTCCATGATCCAAAGCTTCTTGTGATACAGTGATCCACAGCCCAGGAGACAGAGGACACTTCTGGCAGGGGAAAGTGAATGGAGACTACATTTCATAATACTGACTTTGCTAGCCCTGGTAGCTTGGATCATTCCTTCTAGCATCATTTGGTATAGCCATAACCAAGGAAGGCTGTGACTTAACTAGAGATCTGTATCACCAGCTCATTCCCAACTGAGTTCTACTGAACCACAGCAGACAGGAAAAAAATCATTCTACCAGAGGACTAGAGTCCCAGATAAGCATGTGGTTATTTTACGAAATGAAGGAGAATTTAGAAAGAATGAAATGACAGCATGGAGAGGACAGTGACTCTGCTGGCAAGGCCAGATAAAGAGTGAGTGACAGGAGGTCAGTGGCCCAAGAGATCTCTTGGAAAATAGCAGTAGCCTGCTTTAGAGGTGGGTATTATTGGAGTATTGAGGCATGCTTTCCCTCTGCCCCACCTGCAGCTCAACTTGTAAATATTTGTAACACAATCAAGAGTTAAACATTGAGGATACAGCACTCTTTTCATATTGAAAGATATTTTTCCTTTTTCTGAATATCTATTAATATTATTTCAAATTCATCACCAAGTACCTAAATTTCTACTCTTTGTGTACAAAGTCTGAGAACTGAAATGTACTAGGCATGATAGTATGTGCTACAGATAAAATAATGAACAAGATATGGAGCTTACAATACACAGGAGAAGTAGGCAAATTCAATCTCAAATGAAAAAGTCTTATCATGGTAGTATTCAATACTTGAAAAGAGTAGTCAAGAAAGTTTCCTACCACCCTCTCAAAAGCCCCATATCTAATCCATCATAATATCTACTTGATTTTGCTTGCTAAATATCTCTAGGATCTTTCCAAATTTTACTTCTACCATGTTGCCTTGGCTAA